>NC_140167.1:181070108-181285882 GCF_963971535.1 Notolepis coatsorum
ATGCCATGGTCACCTCTAGACATCGATGGCTTAATAGCAAGACTACCGGACCTTTCAGAAGGAGCCTCCAGGTGGATCACGCAGTTTGAGGAAAGTACGTCACCTTTTCTGCTAGCAGTGGGTGACGTCAAAGCCCTGTTGACGCGTTTGCTAGGAGTTGGTGCCTGCCGGGACATCATGGGTGATACATCGATGCGAGTGGCATGCGACACGCAGGCCCATGATGGAGACATATTCAACGCGCATAGAGCGGCGTTGTGGTACAAACTCAGGAATCAATATCCATCACGTATTAATCCGGCAAAACTGGCAGGCAACCCCATAATGGAGACGGAAGGGCCTGGCGCCTATGTGAACAAAGTACTGAAGGAGTGGAGAGGTGAGCTAGGACACAACCCAGAAATTGACCCGTTGCAGAGAGCGATGTTTAGAGAAAGTGTGATGAGAGGGCTTCCAGAGGTGGTTAAGAATAGACTGGAAGACGTGGTGGGGTTAATGGACATGACTTATCCTTTGTTCTGTGCACATGTAACACATAGTGTGGAGAAGCAAAGGGCTCAGGAGCAGAAAGTCAGGGATCAGGATAGAAATGACGCAAGGAAGTTAACTCAGCAACAACTGCAGCCCCGAAGGAGGCTGCAGGCAGTAATGGTGTCATCTGCTACCTCTCCACCCATTATAGCGGCACGGTGGTGTAGTGGTTAACACTGTCGCCTCACAGCAAGAAGGTCCAGGGTTCGAATCCCGCTTGGGGACCAGGTTTCCATGATGCCAGTTACCCAGGTGGGGTATCTCCCAGGCCTTTCTGTGTGGAGTTTGCATGTTCTCCCCGTGCTCGCAAGGGTTTCCCCCCCGATAAGATAAACCCAATGGAAAAACATGCACAACAACAAGATCGCTAACACTGTGGCGTCCTTGACGAAGACGGACAGGAGCACTTGGATTGGTCCCCTGGCGCGGCTCACGTTGACGCCTGTCTGCTCCCGGCTGCCCTTGGGGGGGAAGGACGATGGGATGGGTTAATCGCAGATACGAATTGCATGCATGCATCGCATGTGTGCCAATTGATGACCTCGGAGCAGGTCCTAAATTATAATTATGCAGGACCAGGGACCCCCGCCTGCACCTCAGGTAGTGAGAAGCTATGGCTATAGTTCACAGAACCAGGCGCCCAGGCGGCAGGCAGGGAATGGGCAATCAGGCCCACGGATTACACAGGGACCGGGGAACGAACAACAGTTTCCCCGTTTCCACTGTTGGAACTGCGGCATGCAGGGACACAGGGAAATGAGATGTGGGCAACCATACCGTCCCGGCTCGGAGTATGGAAGACCCGTGCGCCAGGGGGAGTCACAAGGGCCCTACAACCAGGGGGAGACAGGAGGGCCCCGAAACCAGGGGGGTAATCACTAGGGGTGCCCAGAGAATGCGACGGGGGGAAATCAAATGATTGTGGTTTCCAAGGGAGCTGAGCAAGAACCTATTCTGCAGGTCCTAGTGGAGGGCAAATTAACAGAGATGATGGCAGACACTGGAGCAGGTTTTTCCTGCATAAAGCAAAAATACGCCGCTCACTTACCCCAGTCTGGACAGTATGTTCGGACGGTCGGATTCTCGGGAAAAACACAATTAATACCCACGTCAGATCCAATCTCTATGACGTTTAACAGCAAGACCATAACAATACCTGTATTCATTTCGGACAGCACCCCGCGCAATCTCTTGGGACGAGATGCAATGTGTAAACTAGGCTGTAAAATCCTATGTACGCCTGAGGGGATTCAAATTGAACAAGACGTGTACCAAATGATGTTACAAGGGACAGGGGAGAAAGAGGCCACTGTGTTCTGGCTGGGCAACATAGATGCAGAGCTGCAAAGGGTCTGTGACCCCTGGGAGCCATTTCTGAAAACCCAACTGCCTCAGTCTAGACAAACAAACATGGAGGCACATTGCACACTACAGTATTTGACGAATAGTGACCTAGTTAGGAACAAGGCATGGTTGCAGGGACAGCCCGAGCAGGTGCAGATTAACTCATCTACGGTAATTGTAGGGAGACAGGGCGCGGCGTTGAGGGTTAACACAAGTAAGTATCTACGGGAACAACATAGACTAAGAGACGCCGCCCCACACATCACTCTGAGAATAAATCCTGGTTACGAATCCGAACATCTAGGTTCAATGATACAGGAATCCGAGACTCAAAGGTGGGTCTCCACGGAATCTCCGCTAATTTGGAACAGCGCAGATGGGAGTTTCATAAAAATAATGATTTCCTTTTCAGTTTTGGCAAAACCGCAAGTAATCAGATTACCAGGAGACCCTTGCGTTATTCCAGAGGCGGATGCTTTGCTGGAACAGGACATGTTGGCGCGCACCCCAGAACGGTTGTGGTCAAAACACGACACAGATGTGGGTCTAATATTGTCGGCACAGCCAGTGAAGGTCAGGTTAAAGAAGGGTTGTAGACCACCCTTTATCAGACAGTATACAATGAAGCCAGAGTCGGAGGAAGCTATATCACATCAGATTGAGGGACTGTTAAAGGCAGGAGTGCTCGTCCCTTTCAAATCCAGATGTAATACACCTATCCACCCAGTGCTAAAGGCGGACAGGGCTAGGTACAGACTGGTACACGATTTGAGGGCGGTGAACGACGTGGTGTCTGGACCAGAGGCGGAAGTCGCTAATCCACACACCCTCCTGACAAACATCCCGAGTAGCTCGCAGTACTATACGGTCATTGATCTCACGCAGGCATTCTTCAGTGTTCCATTGGAAAAAGAGTCTCAGTATCTGTTTGCTTTTACCCACAGGGGGAAACAATACTCTTACACCCGGTTGCCACAAGGGTTCGCGCACTCGCCACATTACTTCTCGAAGGCGCTCAAGGAAGACTTGCAAGGAGTGTGCGACACACTACTCAGCACGGTCTTACTGTATGCAGATGACATTCTAATCTGCTCGGATACACGTCAGCAGTGCCATGAGGACTCCATCAAAGTTTTGAGTGGATTGGCCGTGGGAGGCCACAAGGCATCCCGTTCAAAACTGCAGTACTGCCAGCCAAAAGTTGAGTACTTGTCTCGCGTCATTCAAAAGGGCATAAAAAACATCTCACCCACGCAGCTCGAAGCTGTATCCAAGGCACCTAGGCCATTGACGGTCCGACAGATGATGACGTTTTTAGGGATGACTGGGTACAGCTCTGAGTGGGTGGAGGACTATACGATAGCGACAGCGCCGTTGAGGATGATGATAAAAGAGGCGGGTACAGACAAGCTTCGCACTCCCTTGACATGGACCGAGGAGGGGGAGGACGCGTTCATAAACATTAAGCGTCTGTTGTTACAGGCCCCTGCCCTGGCGCTGCCGGATTATGAGAAGTGTTTCCACCTATTCGTCTCACATAGAGCGCAGCATGCGACAGCTGTCCTGACTCAAACACAGGGGGGGAGTGGGAAAAAACAACCGATAGCATATTACTCTAGAGCTCTTTCGCCGGTAGAGCATCCTTGTTATCAGGCCCTGGCCGCAGCACATTTGATGTATGAGAAAGCAACGGCCGTGACAATGGGATATGACATTTGCATTTGGACACATCACAAATTGGCAAACTTGATTGAAAGAGGCAAATTTGTTCTGACCAGCCAACGGCAACAGGCTTACATGAGGCTCCTGCAGTACTCGGACGTTACGATAAAAACATGCCACGGCAGTAACCCGGCGGATCTGGTACCACTCCCGAGCGAGGGTCAACCGCATGAGTGCGAGGTGGAGGTACAGGCTTTCGTGAAACTCCGTCCTGATTTGGGAGTCGACCCGCTCGCGATAGCAGAACTCTCACTTTTTGTGGATGGGTCCTGCTATCGGGAGGGGGAAAATTTAAGGTCAGGATACGCCGTCGTACAGTGCAAACCTAACGGAGAAACACTAACAAGAAAGGCCGGACAATGCATGCAACCATGTTCGGCCCAGCTTGCAGAACTAATAGCACTAACAGAAGCATGCATAATAGCTAAAGATCGCACGGTTAACATCTTTACGGACTCTGCTTATGCGCATGGCGTATGCCACCTATTCGCGGCCATTTGGAAGGCAAGAGGCTTTAAGAAATCGGACGGCTCACCGATCCTTCACCACAAGCAGGTTGTGGCGCTTATTCAGGCTGTAAAGTTGCCCAAAAGCATTGCTATCGTAAAGTGCCAGGCACACAGAAAAGACCTGTCCTTTGTTACGACGGGAAACAACGCGGCGGACAAGGCCGCAAAGGCGGCGGCTGCGGTGCCGTCCACGGCTGTTCTGATGTTTGCGGCCGAACTGACGACTGAGGTAACTGAGGATAATTTGAGTGATCTTCAGGACTCAGCCACGCAGGCCGAGAAACAGTCGTGGACGGAGAGGGGGGCTGTAAGGGGGGCAGATGGTCTGTGGAGGAGTCATAACGGTTTGATAGTCGCCTCCATCGATCTTCTGTCCTTGGTGATACCTGAGGCTCATGGTGTTGATCACTGTGCAAGAGCAGAGACCCTGAGACGAATCACGAAAATGGGATTTTGGTCCCCAAAGCTTCAGGCACAAATTGACGTTACACTAGCCAGGTGTTTAACATGCTTACAGGGCAATGTGCGCAAAGGAGTACCGACAGTGGCGGCTTACACACCCCTCCCTGAGGGACCATTCAGACACCTGATTATGGACTACACAGATATGATAACGCCAGTGCAGGGCAAACGATACCTCCTGGTAGTAGAGGACTGCTTTAGTCGCTGGATTGAGGCCATTCCATCTAAACACAAGAACGCGGACACAGTGATCAAGTTCCTGTGTCGCGAGGTCGTTCCGAGATTTGGAATTCCCACGATATTACAAAGCGATAATGGCCGCGAGTTCATCGACAAGGTGGTTAAAGGGCTGATGCAGAAATTAGGTATAAGACAGCGCCTTTCCTGTGTCTATAGTCCCGGGTCGCAGGGAAAGGTGGAAAGGGCCAATCTGGTCATTAAAAACAAACTGTTGAAAATCTGTATGCAAACTAAGCTTAACTGGATTGATGCTTTGCCACTTGCTCTGATGGCTATTAGAAGCAGCGTAAACCGCCAAACACAGCTAACACCGCATGAAATGCTTACAGGCCGCAGCATGCCAGCACCGCCATTTAGACACCTGGCTAGGGGCCCGGCATTAGATATTTTTGAGCAAGATCTGAAAAAATATCTTCAGCAAGTGACTAAAATACATGAAGCTGTGTTTCGACAGGAGCAGAGAAAGGAGAAAAGGGGGGTGAAGGAGGCGGAGAAGGAAGCCACCAAACCGAGGCTGATCCCTGGGGACCTGGTCTTCGTAAAGGTCCACAAGAAAAAGTGGTCATCACCCCGGAGAGAGGGCCCGTACGAGGTGATCCGATCAACTGGAACGGCAGTCCAAGTCAAAGGATCAGCGACCTGGTTCCACTTCAATCACTGCATAAAGGCCAGCGGCGATCTCTTGGGGGATACAATCGATCGCAGTTATGCAGAACCCGACATGGAGGGCCCGAGACGGCAACTGGAAGGTGCAGTGCCTGCTGATGCTCCCGCAGATGTTGGCAGCAGTGTGCGGACGGTCGGCCGGGGGCAACGACGTCATTGAGAACCGTCACGGTCGACCCGTCCTTGAGGATGACGGGTTTGAGTGGGTAGGAGTCCCACGGGGTCCCGCTCAGGCTCAAGTACCGGCAGGCTTTCATGACCAGGCTCAGAATCAGGCGCCCCCTCTGCCCTCCATCGAGGAAGGGGGGGAGAAGATAAGACTACAACCAAAAGGGGTGTTTCCCGGAGGACCGCAAGGGCATGTTTTTGATTTTGACCATTCCCCCGTTACAGGCGGGGATACTTACCACTATACTAACGAGGATTGGGTTGTGAAATGTGCGGTGTCAATGTTGGTGTCAGCAATACGCCCTCAGCAGTATCACAATATGTGTGTAATCATCATCCATTGGAGTGCAGAGCGTAACAGAATGAGATTGAGTTTAGAGGTGGGACGGTGGACGGTGACGCTAAAAGAGGCAACGAAGTTCTGCTCGCTACCATCTGCCTCTAAATACTACTTAAGATCCGTTTCATGTTGGGCCGCTGAATGCACGGTGCGCATAGACCGTCCTGAGAGGCATATAGTGCGTGCATATGCCAACGCTACATTGACGGAGGTAGTAGACGTGGACGGGAGAGCTGACGTCTCCATTTGCGCAACTGCGGTGGGGGTAGAAAGGAGGGTTGAGCCTGTCCCGAACCAAGCACAGGGGACAGGGGTGAGGGGAAAAAGGGAGGTCAAGGACACTGAGTCGGAAGAGGTGGGGGGACAGGATATGTTCCAGAGGACAGCTGGAATGTTGAGGGACTCAGTGGGCTCACTCTGGGCCAGGTTGAGGGGTTTGCTTCCTCCCGGGGAACAAGATGGGGGCGACTATGACTATGACGAGGAAGACCCGGAGGCTGACCCGATGTATAGGGCGGCTTTAGGGAATGAGTGGTTTAAGTGGGTCCAGTACACGAGCGCGCAGAATCAGATAGAGGATTGTTATGTCTGCTCCAAGGCACGTTCGGATAGGCTGCTGGTGAAGGGCACGAAGTTCAGTTGGGCTCAGTGTGACAGGGACGCAGAGGCATGGGAGGGGCCCCATAATAGTCGCCCTTGGTGCGAGGCAGAGTGTTTGGGGTTGCTCGGCTCTAGTCGTTTTAAGGCGGCAGGAAACGTCACGGATTTCAAGGATGTCACTATGCGGGAACGTTGTAGGAAATTGGATGTACGTGTGCAGGGGGTAGCGACGGGGTTGCCAATACCCAGAGGTGTCAAACTATGGCTGACCAAGGATTTCGAGTGCTTGCAAAGGGAGGGGACCCGGGACGTAGGGGAGGTGGCAGAGGGGCGGTGCACTACTATTTGGAGCATCACGACTAACTGCACGAAAGAAGGAAAGTGTGGACACGGGGTCGTGTTAAAGGGAGTGGATACCAACCCACGGCCTGTAGCTTGCCCTTTTCATGTCCAGGATATAGCACTGGCGGACCAATACTGGCTCTGCGGCGGTAGGAGGTTGAGGAATACACGTCCTTTAGATTGGTCAGGTAGATGTGCCCGGGTTCAGGCGATCATGCCAATGGTGGTCCTACCATTATCAGTGACGGAAGGACCTTCTGAGTCTCCTATCTCTCGAACGAAGCGTAGCTACAAGGCAGACCCAAGGGTGTATCTGGACAGCATAGGACAGCCAAGGGGCATTCCAGCCGAGTTCATGGCTAAGAATGAGATTGCGGCAGGGTTTGAGTCTATTCTGCCATGGATATCGGTCAATAAGAACACCGGGTGGATCAACTATTTGTTTTACAATCAGCAGCGGTATCTCAACTACACCGAGGAGGCGTTGGATGCAATGGGGGACCAGATGCACGCGACCAGTACGGTGGCGTGGCAGAATAGACAGGCTCTGAACTGGTTAATGGCGGAGAAGGGTGGAGTCTGTTCCATGTTTGGACAGTACTGCTGCACATTCATTCCGACGAATGTGGGGCCAGGGGGAAAGTTCTCCGAGGCCATGGCTAAGCTGAAGGATTTGAGGGAGGAGTTGAGGGGGAATTCTGGCCGGAATGAAGAATGGTGGGGGAGTGGGGTGTTTGAAAGATTGGGACAGTGGGGAAGCATAATGATGCAGACGGGGATATCCATTGGGGTGGCAGGGTTGATATTGGTTCTCCTTTTCTGTTGTGGTATGCCTCTCTTGGGTAGGCTGGTAACTTCACACGTAACGAGCCGAATGCTGATGGTGGGGCAGAAAGAGATTGAGCCACCAATCGGGCCATGCCCTCAGCTCTATGCTGCCTTAAAGGGAGACAAGGGGATGGAGGATTAGGGGTATGGTGAGGAAGGGACATTTTCTTTTTGTTTTGTTCAGTTTTGTTTGTTTTATTCCTTTAACTAGGCGTATGGTGAGGAAGGGACATTTTCTTTCTGTTTGGTTCAGTTTTGTTTGTTTTATTCCTTTTACTTCAAAAAAAAAAAAAAAAAAAGAGAAAACAACATGTAAATGTTTTTTGAAGACATTTTGTATTGGTTCTTTCCTTTAAGAGTGACGGGGGATGGTCTGAGTGATGGTTTATTTTTTATTATTTTTGTTTATTTTACTCATGGTCCTGGTCAAACCGGAATGGAAAGGGGCATCGGTATGGAATGGTACGGAGTGTCGGTTCTGAGCCTGAGGAAGCATTGAGAAGAAGTGTTCTGGGGATCGGTTCTGGGGACTGAAGGGACAAAGGGGGGGGCTGACGCAGTGGGCAAGATGGGCACCTCCCGTCCGGGCATGTCGTGACATGTTTCGACAGGCCGGGAGGTGTGAAGATGGGGGGGACACGTTGTGAGGTCGGGACCAGCGCCTCCCGTCCAAGCATGGGGACATGTTTCTACGGGGACTGGAGGTGTGGCGTGGTGGTTGCTGTATTGGCAAAATGTGACTTTTGGCAATACGGTGAAGAGACTATGGCGTGGGCATGGAAGGGGGGCTGAGCGATGGACACTAGGACTCAATGTTATGGAAGAGACAATGTCATTTTTTTTGGGGAGGGATGTTCTATGTTTAGTTCTGACGGTCAACTTCTCCTTTCCCTGATGAGAGTCGCGGTTTCCGGCCGGAACTGTGGCTCATTTGGTAAGCGGTGGAGGTTGGGGGGATTTGTCTGTCAGGTTAGGATTATAAATTGGGGTATTTTTTTTGATGTTTTATTATTACTCTTGTTTTGAGCGGTTTTGTGTTTATTGTGAGAACGGTAGTCAGCCTTTGTTGGTCCGTTAGGGGTCCAGTGAATGAAGTAAGCGTTCTTGTTTAGTTAGACATTTAAAATTTATTAGGTTTCTTGTTTAGATTAGGCATTTAAACTTTTATTATATAAATATGGTTTAGGGAGGGGGTAGGCACCCCGAACCTCTAGACCATAACAGGCGGCAGTGGGCTCGCAAGAGTCTGGGCACACGTTAAACACATATATATTGTGCTGGGGAGTGACTGAAGGCCCTCGTGCGTAACGAGGTATGAAATAACATACCACTGTGGTACCGTCTAGTCGGCCCAGGAAACGTCGCACGTAAGTTGGTGTGGGCACTGGGTGGTACGTGGGCGACAGTCCACACCTAGGAGCAGGGCGGTGCACCGTAGGGGGCACAGCTCCTGCCGTGAACAGGCAAGGCTGGCGAAAACGGTCAATATTTCCTTGCCCGGAGCAAGCGGGGTGGGGACAAGACCGTCGGTTTCTAAACTGAGTGGCTGATAGGTACTACGGACAGTCAGCCGCTTGGGGTCCTGACTTGATGACGGACTATGAGGTCGCTATCGACTGGGTCGCCAACCGGTTGGGAGAGCGTTATGACCCTGTTTATAGTCACAGACACGCGGGATGTGGGACCGTGAGTGACTGGACAACAGTGGCATGAATGCACCTGGCTCAATGTACAGTCAGGCCACAGTAACCTTACTAACCGATACAGGGTTAGTAGGCGAGTTGTGCTTCTGTGATCAGCAGGTTTGAAAAGAACCACTGGGAAGCAGAAGGGTAAGGGGTGTCAATTCAGAGGAATCTGGATTGTCTCTCCTAAGGTTGGAAAGGGACCCAGCCTTAAACTGCACCTGAAGGTAAAATAAGGGGACTGCTTCCGTTCATGAGAGGAGACCTTACCGCCGGAAGTGGAGACCTGCATCTCTGTTGGGGGAGAGGGGCCGACGTCGGACAAGGCAGTCCTAAGAAAGGAGCTGGTTGTTGCGTCGTAGCGGACTGCCTAAACCTTACGGGGAGAGGTGCATCTAAGTAGGGGAAGGAGTGCATCCGAACGGGAGGAGGGTACTCTTAACTGGAAGGAGGTTAAAAGGGTCAAAGCGTCTCGTTTAGTTAGACGTTCACATTTTCTTGGTTATATGATTTGGGTGGGACTAGGGATAGCCCCAAATGGGGGAATGTTGTGGAAAATGTGTAGATGGAGTGAACTAGTTTAATATAGGTCAACTAACAGTACTGAAAGACACTAGGGCGACGGTCCGGCTGATGTTCTTAAAACAGCTTTAAGATAGACAGATAGACATTTCAGTACATCACATCTTGTGCTTTTAATCTTGTACATCACATCTTGTCCTTTTAATCTTGTAACATCTTGTTCTCTCTTTCACACACACACATCTCACTCAGTCACATACACACACACTCATTTCTCTTTCACACACACACATCTCACTCAGTCACATACACACACACTCATTTTAATCTTGACTCTCTCTTTCACACACACATATACACACACACATCTCACTCAATCACATCTCTCTTCGATGTTAAATCTATGTTCTTCTTAATGTCTTTATCTCTCTTCGATGTTAAATCTATGTGTCACACATCTCACTCAATCACATACACACACACTCATTTTACTCTCTCTTTCACACACACACATATACACACACACATCTCACTCAATCACATCTCTCTTCGATGTTAAATCTATGTGTCATCTTAATGTCTTTATCTCTCTTCGATGTTAAATCTATGTGTCATCTTAATGTACGTCATGTCATATCTGATATAATATGTCACGTCATCATATCTGTCATGTGGGGGCAGGGCTGGGAAGGTATTATCTGACAAGCACAGGGGTTGAGAGGTTAGAGTGTTTTTGTTCAAGCTGTGGTGACCGTCTGCTAGATCCATAGCTCTGCTGTTAAAACTTTCTTTCATTAAACAAATAGCCTGTTGAAATTGGAAATATCGTCTCCTGCTGTGTTAACAACCATCATTTTGGACCGGTACCGGTCCCGTCGGGCTTAAGAGGATACTGTAATGTGAAGTGCTAGCAAACTGGGTTATTTTGTTAGTGCATTAAGCCAACTTAACTAACCTATACTCATGCAGGGACGTGCACAGGACTTTAGAGGGGCAGGTGCTCAAAGGCTGAAAAGGGCACTATACCTGTGTGTGTTTTAACCGAGCGTGCGTAGCGCACAAGCCCGATTTTTAAGGGCCCTTTTCGGGCGGGGGGGGGGGGCCTTTTTATGCTTTTTGGTGGGTTTTGGTGATCAAATATTGAATATTGAACTATAATAATCAGTGCAGGAGCTCACTTATCCTTGAAAGACACTTTTATCACTGACTTAAAAGGCCCATACATCTCCATAAATGTTCAGGGGGGAGGGAATAAGTGCTAACCCTACAGACCCCAAGAAGTGCTGTATATTCTGTATTGTTTAATATAAATGTATTTTTTATTCCAATCCCGATTTGTATTTGAGATTCCCAAATCCCATCGGACTTGACTTCTTCGTGTCCCTCAGTGAGTATAATACCAGCATTCAACTGTATGCGCCACAGCGGTTTCTATCATCATCATCATCATCATCACCACCCACGCTATGCATAAAATATATAGGTCTGTGGAGAAGCACGCTGAGGAGGCAGTGCAAACTTCAATGGAATATGGGGCATCTCTCTCTCTTTACCTAATATTTTTATTCTATCCTGACATTTTTCAGTTGGAAGGGCAGTCTATATGTGTAATGAATATTTTTTCTTTTTTTTTAAGGGCACTTTTTTTATTAGGCTCAAAAAGGCATGGTGCTCAAGCACCCCTTGGGCTCTATGTGTGCACATGCCTGCAACAGTGCTATATATACACCGCATATATACATTATATTTACCACATATATATATATATATATATATATATACATATCCATATCTGTCTGAATATACCTGCATTATAATCCTCCTATATACCTATTTATACACCGGCATATAACTGTATAATAGCATGTTATAATGCTGTAGTGTACAGTATATACATATATATTTATTCTTACTGTATATATATCTATCAACCTGTCTGTACATAATACTTTTGCATATCTGTAGATAGTAGATACTATATCTATATCTACATATCCCTTATACTCTTACTAGTTACACTGCTGGCCAGTATTTACGACCATGGTCTTTATGCCTGTATCACTCTACATATTGGTTCTATATGTACATATACATATATCTGATTAGCACTACACTGAGTAGTACTAATTTATATATTTTATACCAAGTTTAATCACCTGTACATTTTGTATTACTATTGCACTTTACCGTTACATTTGCACATTGGTTGGATGCCAAACTTATTTTCATTGTACTGTACTTGTGCTGTATAATGACAATACATTTGAATCTAATATAGAAAATAGATACCAATATTCTCTGTGTGTTCAGTAGAAAGATATCCCGACTGCAAGCTTATAATATCCATATCAACTTCCATTAAGTTGTGCTAAACTAGGCTAACTTGCAGCTGGATAGCTTTCTACTGAATGCAGAGGGGAAATTGGTATCCATTTTCTAGTCAGATTCTGGATTTCCCATAATGTTGCAGTGTTTCTTTAATATCAGTGAAACATTTGTTGTATTTTTGTCTGTGCATTTGATTTGAAATGAAACAAAGACTGAGGCTCAAGTGGCGACTTTAACATTTATTCTGACAATATTTACATCCTTATCAAGTGAACTGTGTAGGAATTGTAGGTTTTATATATGGTTCCATTTTAGGGGACCAAAAGTAATTGTACAAAAAAATGTACATCTTTAATAAAGTGTATAGTATATTTGAAAAGTGTAAAGTGGACTCCATCAGCATACTCGAACACAGCTGACTTTATTTTGTCCAGTACCTAAGGATCCAAATGACCAGATAGATGCAATTTCAGTGACTTTTGTTCATTATGGTTTGTAGTTCCAAAACAATATATATTTTTTTAACACTTTTTTTGAAAATGGGCACAGGTTTCAGTTTTCTTTATTGAGAGCTCATTCTTTGGGCACAAATGTGTTCTTAATGGATGTCAATAGGGAAATTGGGACATGAAAAAGCCACTGAAATTGCACCTATCTGTACTTTCACTTACAATGACAGGAGGGATATATGTTTTGAACATAAAAACACGGAAATTAAAATTTCAGGAATCTGAATGATTTTATTGCAAATGTCCAGCAACGCACGTATTAAAACAATAAGTATAAGTATATAATAAGTATAAGTATATATAAATGACATGGATCAGTTTTCTAAGAGTTCATTTACACTTTAGTCAACCTCCTCAATGGTTGGTCCCTGGGTTGGTCCCTGGGTGTTGGCTGATCTACACGGAGACAGTGCTGGACTTTGTTCGTACTTTGGTGGAAGAAACAATCCCCACTAACACAATTAAAGTTTACCCAAATCAAAAACCCTGGGTAGACAAATCCGTCCGTGAAGCTCTGAAAGCGCGCACCAAAGCATACAACGACGGCCTGGTGGCAGGCAACATGAATGACCACAAGGTGGCGCGATACAACGTAAGGAGGACAGTAATAGAGGCAAAACACGCTACAGGGATAAAATTGAACTCCAGTTTGAACAGGCCGACTCCAGAGCAGGGGCATGTGGCAGGGGCTCAAAACGATGACAGACTACAAAGGCACCTCCCTCAAACTGAACAGTGACATCTCCTTAGCAAATGACCTCAATACCTTCTATGCGAGGTTTGATGCTGGTAATAACAACACCAGCCCACAAGCCACGGCAATGGGGGGGGGGGGTCTGCTGCTGATGGAGACTCAGTGTTCAGGGTAACAGAGCATGAGGTGAGGCGGACCTTTAAAAAAGTGAATATCAGGAAGGCAGCAGGACCGGACGGCATCCCCGGCCACGTCCTAAAAGTCTGTGCCGACCAACTGGCCCCGGTATTCACTGACATATTTAACCTGTCCTTAGAACAGGCTGTCATCCCCACCTGCCTGAAGAAGTCCACTATTATCCCTGTACCCAAAAAATCCAAGCCTGCTTGCCTCAACGACTACCGCCCTGTAGCTCTCACCTCCATAGCCATGAAGTGCTTTGAGAAGCTAGTAAAGGGCTACATCTGCTCCTCCCTCCCCATCAACATGGACCCCCTGCAATTTGCATACCGCCCCAACAGGTCCACGGAGGACGCCATAGCTCATGTGCTGCACACAGCAGCATCACACCTGGACAAGAGGAAGGGGAACTATGTGAGAATGCTATTCATCGACTACAGCTCGGCATTCAATACCATAGTCCCCTCCAAACTCATAGCCAAGCTCAGGGACCTGGGCTTGAACTATGACCTCTGCCAGTGGGTCTTGGACTTCCTGACGGGCAGACCCCAGGTGGTGAGAGCAGGCAACTGTACCTCCTCATCCATCACCCTCAACATAGGGGCCCCCCAGGGCTGTGTTCTGAGTCCCCTCCTCTACTCCCTGTACACACACGACTGTGTGGCTCAGCGGAGTAGCAACACAATCATCAAATTTGCTGACGACACAGTGGTGGTGGGCCTGATCTCTGCAAACGACGAGAGGGCCTACCTGGAAGAGGTCAAGGTCCTGGCGGGATGGTGCCAGGAAAACAGCCTCTCCCTGAACGTCAGCAAAACAAAGGAGATGATTGTGGACTTCAGGAGGTCGGGGGTCAAGGACTACAGCCCCCTCAGCATCGACGGGGCACCGGTTGAGAGAGTGAACAGCTTTAAGTACCTCGGAGCCTACATATCCGAGGACTTGACATGGACCACACACATTGACAGTGTTGTGAAGAAGGCACGACAACGCCTCTACTTCCTCAGGCGCCTAAGGAAGTTCCAAGTCAGTCAGAAGATCCTTAAGAACTTCTACTCATGTACAATAGAGAGCATCCTGACTGGTAACATCACCTCCTGGTTTGGGAATAGCACTGCACAAGACCGAAGCAGACTACAAAGAGTGACACGTTCAGCCGAACGCACAATTGGAGGGGGGCTCCCCACCCTCCAGAACATTTACAACAAGCGGTGCAGGGGCAAGGCTAAGAGAATCATTAAGGACTCCAGTCACCCGAACAACTGCCTCTTTGAACTGCTGCGGTCAGGCAAGCAATACCGGAGTCTCAAGGCGAGCACAGAAAGACTCAGAAGAAGCTTCTATCCCCAGGCCATCAGGCTGCTCAACGAACAATGAACACTACACAACAACCATCAAACGCACATAGCACACACATCCACACGCACACACTCACTTTAAACAAACACACTGTAGCACCCACTCCCCACACTTTATAGCACACACTCACTTTAAACAAACACACTGTAGCACCCACTCCCCACACTTTATATTTATTGATAAAGGATTGCACTACAACTCGTACACCTTACTGTAAATTGTACCTAAATTGTACCTCATCCCATTTCTGCTTTGCACTATATAGTATTGTATATTAGTACACTGCATAGTATTGTATATTATATGGTAACTCAGTTACGTCTATTCTGCATCGAACATTGTACATATGTCTATACTGAACAATGTGACCTCATTTTCTACTTCTAATTTACATGCTATACTATGTTATTTGATACTTATCTTGTCTAGCACAGTCTCTGGAGCGTAACAGTAAGAAGCATTTTGTATAAAAGTATTCTGTACTTCTGTATGACAACTATTAAAGAAACTTGAACTTGAACTTGAACTTGAAACTTGAGCTGGCTGAGCTGGCTCGTGCCTGATCTCCAAACCCCCCTGCAGGCATTCCTCCCTGATACAACTTGGTGATGATGGGGTTGCACACTTTCTCCAGCTCTTTCAGTTGATGTTGGTACTCCTCTTTTTCAGCCAACTGGTTGCTCTCCAGCCAGGCTATGGCCTGATCACACTTGTCAATAACCGTCTTCTGGTCCTCCTCACTGATTTTCCCCTTCATGTTCTCATCCTCCACGCTGCTCTTCATGTTGAAGGCGTAGGATTCCACAGAGTTCTTGCCGGCGATCTTCTCTCTCTGCGACTCATCCTCGGCTTTGTATTTGTCTGCATCCTGCACCATCCTCTCAATCTCTTCTTTGCTGAGCCTGCCCTTATCGTTGGTGATGGTGATTTTGTTTTCTTTGCCGGTGCTCATGTCCGCCGCGGACACGTTCAAAATGCTGTTGGCGTCGATGTCAAAGGTGACCTCAATCTGAGGAACCCCTCTCGGAGCGGGTGGGATTCCTGAGAGCTCAAACTTGCCCAGCACATTGTTGTCCTTGGTCATGGCTCTTTCCCCTTCGCACACCTGGATTAGAACCCCGGGCTGGTTGTCAGAGCAGGTGGTGAAGGTCTGGGTTTGTTTAGTGGGGATGGTCGTGTTGCGCTTAATGAGGGCCGTCATGACTCCTCCAGTGGTCTCAATACAGAGGGACAGAGGAGCCACGTCCAGCAGCAGCAGGTCCTGGACGTTGGCAGAGGAGTCGCCGGTGAGAATAGCAGCCTGGACGGCAGCACCATAGGCCACCGCTTCATCTGGGTTGATGCTCTTGTTCAGCTCCCTGCTGTGGAATAGATCCTGCAGGAGTTTCTGGACTTTGGGAATTCGGGTTGAGCCTCCAACCAGGACAATGTCATGGATCTGTGCCTTGTCCATCTTGGCATCCCTCAGAGATTTCTCCACGGGTTCTAATGTTCCCCTGAAGAGGTCAGAGCACATCTCCTCAAAGCGAGCCCTAGTGATGGAAGTGTAGAAGTCCATGCCCTCAAACAGAGAATCAATCTCAATGCTGGCCTGGGTGCTGGAGGACAAGGTCCTCTTGGCCCTCTCACAAGCTGTGTGCAGCCTTCTCAAGGCTCTCTTGTTTTGGCTGATGTCCTTCTTGTTTTTTCTCTTAAATTCCGCCACAAAGTGGTTGACCATGCGGTTGTCAAAGTCCTCTCCACCCAGGTGGGTGTCTCCAGCTGTGGCCTTCACCTCAAAGATACCGTCCTCAATCGTCAGAATGGACACATCAAATGTCCCCCCGCCCAGGTCAAATATCAGGACATTGCGTTCTCCTGAATTGCCTTTGTCCATACCATAAGCGATGGCAGCTGCTGTTGGCTCATTGATTATTCTCAGTACATTCAGCCCTGCAATTACGCCGGCGTCCTTAGTGGCCTGCCTCTGGGAGTCGTTGAAGTAAGCTGGAACCGTGACGACCGCTTTGGACACCTTCTGCCCAAGGTAGGCCTCCGCAATCTCTTTCATCTTTACCAGGACCATGGAAGAGATCTCCTCAGGGTAGAAGGATTTGTTCTCCCCCTTGTATTCCACCTCAACTTTGGGCTTTCCTCCATCACTCACCACCTTAAAGGGCCAATGCTTCATGTCGGACTGCACCACGGGGTCGTCAATCTTTCGGCCAATCAGTCGCTTGGCATCAAACACAGTGTTGATGGGGTTCATGGCCACCTGGTTTTTGGCCGTTGTTGTGAAGGGCCAGATTAAACTGAATATATATATGTATCGTTTGATATACTTTGTATATTATTTGTATATATACACGGAATATCCCTTTACCTGCGTACAGACCAGAGTAATATTCGCTCTCCTATTGGACAGCGGCCCCAGGCGCCAACGACCAAGCCCCCAACGGCAAGTTCAAAGGCAACTCCGGGCATGTCAGTACATGCCCAGAGTCTGCGTAGTAATACGAGACAAGAACTGAGGTTGGGACTAGATATTCACTTAGGTATAAATACGGCGCAGGTGTAAACAGCAGCAATTAAATTCGTTCATTACTAGTAATACCTTCACCACGAGTCAACGTGCAGTGAAGTGAGCAACCTTGCATCTAAATAGAGCATTGAGAACCGCGTGCGAATAGAATGTTAAAGTGTCAGAGTTTAACGCAGTAACGTTGAGTTCGACTTAATCTAATGTGAAGTAATAGTCGATCATTTATTGTATATCGTGCGGCCACAGTTCTTCCGTATGTAGCATTACCCATCGGTTCGTCGTGTCTTTAGCTAGTGCACTTATCCAGGCTGTGCGGCCTAAATACGTGCCCACACCCGAGGAGTCCTAGGCGAGAACCGTTGGACATGTACACAGGAGAATTGGCACCGGCGATTGCAGAACCATTTCTGGTTGGATTATATTGCTTTGGGACCGTGACCACCGGAGAAGAGCACCGTTGATTCCACTGTCGTTTGGGATTTAACCTCGTGAGGATTACCATTCGGGCCCGCCTCGTGGAAGGGGCTGGCTGGTTGTCGTCAATGCTGTCGAGCATATTGGATTACAACTATTGCTTTTGTCTGCTGATCAAGGGAGTACAAGCACCGGCTCCTGTACTTGGAGCCTCTTTATTCCTCGTTGACTCAGACTGGGTACCCGAACATTCCTCTACCCCTCCCGGCTTTACACCCCGGAGGGAACCCAGTGTCTCCAGTTGGTACCGGTGTTGCCCTATATAATTGCTATACAACAGGTGGCGTCAGCTTGGCACCGGCGATTGCAGAACCATTTCTGGTTGGATTATATTGCTTTGGGACCGTGACCACCGGAGAAGAGCACCGTTGATTCCACTGTCGTTTGGGATTTAACCTCGTGAGGATTACCATTCGGGCCCGCCTCGTGGAAGGGGCTGGCTGGTTGTCGTCAATGCTGTCGAGCATATTGGATTACAACTATTGCTTTTGTCTGCTGATCAAGGGAGTACAAGCACCGGCTCCTGTACTTGGAGCCTCTTTATTCCTCGTTGACTCAGACTGGGTACCCGAACATTCCTCTACCCCTCCCGGCTTTACACCCCGGAGGGAACCCAGTGTCTCCAGTTGGTACCGGTGTTGCCCTATATAATTGCTATACAACAGGTGGCGTCAGCTTAGACCCATCATAGTATTCCTACTATTCTCATTGACTTATGCTCTTGACTGACTTTACGTATATTCTTCGCCATATAAGCGCAACCCTAATTCTCAATCTGTAACCTAACATTGCCTAATAATAATAAATAACCCTCCAATAGAATTTCTGTGTCAATGCCGTGTTCTTGTGTGGGTGTTCACCATCAATATTTGATGTACTGTTTGGCCAGTAATTAAAGTACATAACTAGTAGTGGTTTAATATATCACAATCTTTAATACAGTCAGGGTTTTGTAACCCCTCAGTTACAATTGGTCCTTCGAGCCGGAGGGTATCAGTGTAATATTTAATATAATATTAATATTAACCATGGCCAGCGGTGAACACTCCCCAAGCGGCTCTCCCAAGCTAGAACGCCCGCAGCGCAAACGTCAGCCACCTCCCTATCTGGAGGAATTCGCTGTCGTTCTACCACCTAGCTTATCTAAACAGACGTTAAATACGGATAAAGCGGATAGTCAAAGCATGTCAAATCCTATCGACTTGGCGACCCTGCCAGTAGAGACCCCAGTGGGTTCTAACGAAACTGACTCAGCTCACGGGGGGGACCAGGTGGGACATGACATGACTATACCTCCAGACAGCGTCACCGGGATAGTCCCCGGAGCGCTCCAGGATAAAGAAAGCGCTCCAGGGACAGAACCCGACACACAACCAAGAGAAGAGAAGCGCGCCCAGGAGATGGACCTCGGGGCACGCCAGGAGAACAGATCTCCAACGAGCTCTGTCAGAAGCCGATCACCTCCGTCAGTGTCATCCCCCAGCGAGGCGGACCAGATACTGGCGCAAGCCTTGATCGCCACCCTGACAGCCTCCACCGAACGCGATCGACTTCAAGCAAAGACGCTTAGTGAGCGCGATCACTCCGCCACGGAAAGAGAGCGCCTCCACGCGCAACTCCAAGCGCAAGCCCTTAGTGAGCACGAACACTCTGCCGTGGAACGAGAGCGCCTCCGGGCGCAGCAATTGAGTGAGCGCGAACACTCTGCCATGGAACGAGAGCGCCTTCAGGCTCAACAGACGAGCGAGCGCGAACAACGAGAGCGCCTCCAGGCGCAACAAGCAAGCGAGCGCGAACACTCTGCAGCGGAAAGAGAGCGCCTCCAGGCGCAACAATTAAGCGAGCGCGAACACTCTGCGGCGGAACGAGAGCGCCTTCACGCGCAACTCCAAGCGCAAGTCCTTAGTGAACGCGAACACTCTGCAACCGAACGAGAGCGCTTCCAGGCGCAACAAAGGAGTGAAGACGACCGCATAAGACTGGAGGAGAGACGCCTTCAGACGGAAGAGAACATTGAAAGAGACCGCGCCAATGCACAGCGCGAAGCCGCCAATGCCCAGCGCGAAGCAGAGCGCGACCGGCTGCAGGCGCAGATGATAGAACAATTGATTGCCAGGGCGACACCCCCTCTCTCCGCACGGAGCTCCCGGAGATCATCACGACAAGGGTCTAGGGCACCTTCCCCTACCCGACAAAGCGACCCGGGACCCGGCCAACAGGAGGATCCTGTCTACGTCTCCGACCCCCCTCCCCGACCGGTCCATACGAGACCCAGCCACCGGGAAGAACCGGCCTACGTCGCCGAGAGACTGACTAGAAGACTCCAGGACCTAGAAGAGGAAGAGGAAGAGGAGGAATGTCAAGCCCACCAGCAGCAACGTACTCTGGACCAGGAGGCCCAGTACAGCCCCGACTTCAGCCCCGAGTCACTGCACTACAAACCCCCGACTCAACTCACGGGTGAGTTTGACGTACAGTCAGCACCGAGGAACAGCACCTGGGTACCCGGCCTCTGGTACCCACCAAGTACCAACCCACGACAACACGTACGGGGAGACTCGCCCAGGAGGCCTCTTCCCCTACGCTCACCAATGTGCCAGCCATCCATGGCATCGTACCTTGGCACACCGACGTTCCCAGACTTTACGCGCGAGGACAGAGCACAGTACACGGAATTACGCATGTGCTTGGAGACTATGATGTCCGACGTCCCTGACGAGTCGTACAAATATGCCATCCTCCTCAAGCATCTCAAGGTGCCCAGAGCGCATAACATAGCGCTGGCATATTCCAACTCAAGTACCCCATACTCCGCGGCTCTAGTGGCCCTCGACCAGCGTTATGGACGCATATGGGACTACGTGATACAAGAAATAAGAGATATCGACCGCCTCCCCCCAGCCAAAGACAATAGAGCATTGGATGACCTCTCTATCAAGGTACAATCCCTAGTAGGGATGCTGGGGTCCCAAAAGGAGAAAGGGAGATATGAACTATATGCAAACTCTAATGTGGAGCGAATACTGGAGAAGCTCCCTCCAGCCCGCCAAAAGAGCGCTTTCGGCGGCAGAGAGACACTACAAGGCCCCCTCTCCGGGTCTTCCAACCGACCAACAGCCACTCGCTGCCTCCACTCAAGGATAAATGATGAAGACACCACCCTCTTACAGCACGTCGAGAGGTTATGGACACTAGACGCGATGCCCTTTAAGAATGAAAAGAAACTCGTTCGCTCAAAGGAAGACACTTATGCCATAACCCTCCTCGAGCAGAGGACAAAGAGAGTCGAGGTCAATGGAGTGATGAGATACGCAACTCCACTCTTGAGGCGAGAGGGTATGCCCACCCTCCACGCCTCAAAAGAAGCGACAGAGCGATATCTACTGAACACCGAGCGGCGTCTAGCCAAAGACCCCACTCAAGCCACTGTGTACCGCACTGAGATTGACAAGCTGATCACAGCGGGACACATAAAGAAAATTGACATTCAAGAGGCCGACCAGACGATCGAATCATGGTACGTGCCCCACCACAAGGTCCACCACAACGGCAAGGATCGCATTGTATTCAACTGCAGCTACCAGATCGGACTACAGAATCTGAATAAAGAACTCTTGCCCGGCCCAACACTCGGCCCCTCTCTACTCGGCGTGCTACTACGTTTCCGCCAAGACAAGGTGGCCATCAGCGGCGACATCAAAGGGATGTTCCTGCAGGTGCGACTAGTGGAAGAGGACAAGCACTTGCTGCGGTTCCTATGGAGAGAGAGGATCGGGGATGAGCAACCATCCATCTACCAATGGGAGGTCCCCCCCTTCGGAACCACATGCAGCCCATGCTGTGCTACGTTCGCACTGCAAAAACATGTGACAGAAGACCCTGAAGCTGACGAGGAGGTCAGACAAAGTGTAGAGAGGAGTTTCTACGTGGACAACTGTCTGCAAAGCGTCTCGACGTCAGAAGAAGCCGAAGCCCTCCTACTCAAGCTCCGCGCCTCACTGATCAAAGGCGGCTTTGATCTCCGGCAGTGGGCCAGCAGTGACCCTCAAGTACTTCGCAGCCTCTCCCCAGAGACAAAGGCAGCAAGCAGCGAGACCTGGATGGCGACCATCCCAGGTGAAGCACAAGAAATGACATTAGGCCTAGTCTGGCGCTTCAAAACAGACTCGCTCCATTACAGATACACACCCCTGACCACGGAGAGCAGGGAAGGTCGACCCCTCTACTGACCACCAGACGGAGCGTATACAGAACACTCGCAAGGCAATACGACCCGCTGGGGTGTATCCTACCTTACACCACCCAGGCGAAAATGATTGTACGAGAGCTGTGGGACAAGGAACAGGGCTGGGACGACCCCATACCCGACCACCTCGCTTCCACCTGGAGAGAGTGGGAGAGAGAACTCAACTCGCTCCAAAATGTGAACATACGCCGAAGCTACTTCCCACCCACAGTGCGGCTGGAGACGTGCCAGATGGACCTGCACGTCTTCAGCGATGCCTCAGAAGTGGCCTACGGCTCGGTGGCTTACTTGCGGGCCCGAGAGGAGGGAGGAGAAATACACACAGCCTTCATCCTGGCTCGCTCAAGGATAGCCCCCCGCAAGCAACAATCGATCCCGCGTCTAGAGCTCTGCGCAGCTCTGGTAGGCGCGCAACTCGCCACGTTAATCCAACGTGAACTCACCATCCCGGTGCAAAGAACAATCTTGTGGTCAGACTCCATGACCGTACTCACATGGATCCAATCCGATTCGTGTAGATACAAGGTCTTCGTGGGAGTCAGAATCACAGAGATCCAAGACTTGACAGGATCAGCGTGCTGGTGGTACGTGGACACGAAACAGAACCCAGCAGATGTCATCACACGGGGGATGTCCCTAGATGACCTCACACGTCACAATATCTACAGTGACGGTCCTGAGTTCCTCAAGCTCCCGGAAGAAGAGTGGCCTAACCCCACCCCTCGGGAGGCTAGTCAAGAGGAGGCAGAGATCAAGAAATCTATGTTCTGTGGGTTGACGCACACACCAGTCCCCACTGACCCTAACATAGACGACTGCCCCACCTTTGAGAGTGCGCAGTTAAAGACATTCCTGTGGCACCACCCTGAGGTTCCCCCCACTACCGACATTAATGCAGCTAACTACGAAGAGGCAGAACTCCTTCTGCTACAGCGAGCCCAAAGAGACTCGTTCCCCGACGAGCTAGACTGCCTGCAGGGAACAAAGCCAGTCCCGTCAGACAGCAGACTGCTCCACTTGGCCCCCGAGCGCGACACCCATGGCCTCATCAGGGTGGGTGGTCGTCTGAGACGGGCCCCGGACTTAACGGATGACGTCAAGTTTCCTATAGTCCTCAACAGCCGACACAAAGTCACTGAGCTCATCATAAAGAAATACGACGAGGATGTACACCACGCTGGGGCAGAGAGAGTCTTTGCTGAGATCCGACGTCGCTATTGGATACTGAACGGAAGAGAAGCAGTACGTCGCTTCCAGCGGACTCGACCAGACTGTCGCCAGTGGCGAGCACAGCCCAGTATACCCAGGAGGGCCGACCTGCCTCACCGCCACACCCGACCCGTGGCGAGGCTGATAGAAGTGCCAAGGCTTCCTGACTCCCTTGATGACGATCATGACCCACTGACTTTGTAGATTGCCCTACTCCCCACAACAGACATTGAGTAGTTGACAGGACTATTAATCTGTCTTCCTTTTAACTAATTAGGTGCAGACTAATTAGGAGGCGGCTGTTGTGAAGGGCCAGATTAAACTGAATATATATATGTATCGTTTGATATACTTTGTATATTATTTGTATATATACACGGAATATCCCTTTACCTGCGTACAGACCAGAGTAATATTCGCTCTCCTATTGGACAGCGGCCCCAGGCGCCAACGACCAAGCCCCCAACGGCAAGTTCAAAGGCAACTCCGGGCATGTCAGTACATGCCCAGAGTCTGCGTAGAAATACGAGACAAGAACTGAGGTTGGGACTAGATATTCACTTAGGTATAAATACGGCGCAGGTGTAAACAGCAGCAATTAAATTCGTTCATTACTAGTAATACCTTCACCACGAGTCAACGTGCAGTGAAGTGAGCAACCTTGCATCTAAATAGAGCATTGAGAACCGCGTGCGAATAGAATGTTAAAGTGTCAGAGTTTAACGCAGTAACGTTGAGTTCGACTTAATCTAATGTGAAGTAATAGTCGATCATTTATTGTATATCGTGCGGCCACAGTTCTTCCGTATGTAGCATTACCCATCGGTTCGTCGTGTCTTTAGCTAGTGCACTTATCCAGGCTGTGTGGCCTAAATACGTGCCCACACCCGAGGAGTCCTAGGCGAGAACCGTTGGACATGTACACAGGAGAATTGGCACCGGCGATTGCAGAACCATTTCTGGTTGGATTATATTGCTTTGGGACCGTGACCACCGGAGAAGAGCACCGTTGATTCCACTGTCGTTTGGGATTTAACCTTGTGAGGATTACCATTCGGGCCCGCCCCGTGGAAGGGGCTGGCTGGTTGTCGTCAATGCTGTCGAGCATATTGGATTACAACTATTGCTTTTGTCTGCTGATCAAGGGAGTACAAGCACCGGCTCCTGTACTTGGAGCCTCTTTATTCCTCGTTGACTCAGACTGGGTACCCGAACATTCCTCTACCCCTCCCGGCTTTACACCCCGGAGGGAACCCAGTGTCTCCAGTTGGTACCGGTGTTGCCCTATATAATTGCTATACAACAGGTGGCGTCAGCTTAGACTCATCATAGTATTCCTACTATTCTCATTGACTTATGCTCTTGACTGACTTTACGTATATTCTTCGCCATATAAGCGCGACCCTAATTCTCAATCTGTAACCTAACGTTGCCTAATAATAATAAATAACCCTCCAATAGAATTTCTGTGTCAATGCCATGTTCTTGTGTGGGTGTTCACCATCCATTTTTGATGTACTGTTTGGCCAGTAATTAAAGTACATAACTAGTAGTGGTTTAATATATCACAATCTTTAATACAGTCAGGGTTTTGTAACCCCTCAGTTACAGCCGTCTTTATAGTCTTTATTTTATTTTTATTTCGTATTGATCTTTTTGTTGAGTGGTCGAACATCTACTACTTTCATCAACCTTTTTTCGACTTTTCGTGATGTCGAAGCCGGGAACCAGAGCTAACAACGCTTCAGCCGACAAAATGGCACCGGGCCCGTCCTCGCTTTCGCCTGAGATAAGTGAAATTCTCTCGGTCGTGACCAAACTCCATGCGGACTTTGAGGTACGCTTCGCCGATGCACAAATGAAAGCGCAGGTGGAACTTTTTGATACCTTTCGTCGGGCAATGTCGGAGGAGATCGGGCTGGCGGTGGGCCCGTTGAGAGAAAAGATGGAGTCACTGCACGCTGCTACCACAGCTAACGCTAACGAAGTAGCCTCGCTAATGGCTGAGGCCTATCAACAAGGCGAGAGGGTGGCGGGTCTTGAGAGCTCCCTGCTGGCTGCACAGGCTGACGTCGCCAAACTACAGTCGGTAATTGTGGAATTGCAGTCCAGGGAGAGACGATACAACATCAGGATTGTTGGTGTACCGGAGGGCAGTGAGGGAGGACGTCTCTCGGAGAACATGCCGGAGCTGCTGCAGAGGATACTGGGGAAGGAGGTCCTTCCCGATCCGCCCGTGTGTGAGTCGGCCTACAGAGCGGGCAAGACCAGTCCTGGTGTGGGCAAGGAGCCGAGGCCCATCATTGTCAAGCTAAACAGGCTACAACAGAGAGAACTCATCATGCGGTCGGCCCGGGCCAGAAGGGGGGATCTGGGTCTCGACAATCACAAAGTGGCCATTTTCGAAGACTTCACACCGGAGGTTCAGGCACAGAGGGGCGAATACAAAGTGGTCATGGCCAGGCTATGGAAACTGGGCTTGAGGCCTACGCAATTCGCCCCCGCAAGATTGTCTGTGCTATGTAAAGGTGATGACCGTCGCTCATTTTGGTCGTTGGCCAAAGCGGAGGAGTACCTAGGGGGGTTGGCCGAGACGGTGGCTTGATAACGCTGTCGGGTGAGTGGCTTGGCGTTGTGGACCTAAATACATTGATATATTTATTTGCGGACTATTCACAAATGCTTGATGTCAGTCCCAGACAGGCTAACTATCCGCTGCCCATCCGAGCTCTTTGGAGGCTAACGAGCTATCTGAACATTGTACATAACAGACTCTAGCGTGCTAGCCGGATTCACCACTAGCTTACGCGCTGGCCTCGGGCTGGCTAGCGGGCTGTGTCTATCACCCGTGTCGATACATTCGAGACCCGATAATGTTTATGTATTATGGTTGTTGTTGCTGTTGAAGTGACATAGGTTTGCACAATTTAATGGTGATCGGGTCCTTAACTAACTTCTGGTATGCTTTTATTTGTATATCCAGGATGCTTTGAGCTTTGGGCTCCAGTAGTAGAAGGTCGATTGAATATACATATACAATATATGATGACAGGTTGGGTCGGGTATAGCTTTGCTTGCACTCTGGCCATAACCCTCTTTTCCTTTTCTTCTTATTGTCGCTGTTTTAATGGCATCTGTATGCGCAATTTAACTGTGATCCGATCCTACCTTAGACTAACTGCTGATATGCTTTAATTTTGTTTTGAATTTTCCTTTATCCATTTATGCTATAACGTTGCGACATTAATATGCAGACTCGGAGGGAGATGGTTACAGGGTTGATGTTGAGTAATTATATAATAATGGCTATTTTTTCCATTATAGTTGTCATGTTAGGGACAAGGCTCACGTTGGCTCTCGACCGAATATACATATAAAATATGTGATAACAGGCTGGGTCAGGTTTAGCTTTGCTTGCACTTTAGCCATAACCCTCTTTTTCCTTTTCTTCTTATTGTCGCTGTTTTAATGGCATCTGAATGAACAATTTAACTGTGATCCGATCCTACCTTAGACTAACTGCTGATATGCTTTGATTTTGTTTTGAATTTTCCTTTATCCATTTATGCTATAACGTTGCGACATTGATACACAGACTCCGAAGTGGATGGTTACAGGGTTGATGTTGAGTTATTATATAACAATGGCTATTTCTTCCATTATAGTTGCCTCATGTTAGGGCCAAGGCTCACGGTGGTTTTCGACCGATATCTTTATTGAATTGAATTTTTATTTTTATTTGTGTTTATTGGACTAGTGGGGGTTTAATTAGGGGTTTATCTAGAGGGGGGTCGGAGTGGAGAACGTCTTATTGGATCCATGACTCCAGTGGGTAATGAGAGGAAGATGACCATCCTTAGTGGATGGGGCATAGGGAGGGGATTGGAGAGTGGGTATAGGAGGGTTAATAATAGGACGGGTGGGTTAGGGTTTAGAGTAGAAGGAGGGGGGGTTGTAACTGGGGTGGTATTGTTCTGTGTTTTATGTATTGTTGTCTTATATGTGTGTGATTGTTCCTCCTCTGAACTCCTGAGATTGACCGTCTGGGCCCGCCTGGATCAGCGCCTCGAGCCTCAGCCTGGCTACACTGGTATGTTCTCTACGCATTTAGACATATTCGACCATGGCTAAATTGAATATTTTAATTTGGAACGCAGGGGGTCTTAACGCCCCTCACAAGCGTGCCAGTATCCTTTGGTTATTGAAGAGAAGAAATATTGACATTGCTCTCCTTAGTGAGACGCATTTATTGGTAGGTGATGTGTCAAGGCTGGCAAATCGACAATATCACGTTATCTCCTCATCCTCAGCCGATGATAAGACGAAAGGAGTCGTCATAGTTACAAGACGTAACCTTGATATCAAAGTCCTGGACGTGTGGTCGGACACGGAGGGAAGGATTACTATAGCAAAAGTTGAGTTCTCTCATAGGAAGATGGCAATAATAGCATTGTATGCTCCTAACACATTTGATTCAGCGTTCTATAATACAATCACGAAGAATATGTTGGAACTTACTGGATACGCTCTCATTGTGGGTGGCGATTTTAATGCGTGCTGGGATGCTGAGATGGATAGGTCCGGGTCCTCTGAAACGAGCGACCAAAAACGGTCCTCTAAGGCCCTCAGGATGTGGGCCCAGGACACGGGGCTCGCAGACCTATGGCGCTTATCCAATCCCACCCTCAAGGATTACTCTCAATTGTTAGCCAGACACAAAACCTTCTCTCGAATAGACTATGCATTCGCGTCCCCTAATACGTTTGATAGTTTCGATGTCTCATTGGTTCCCTTGGCTCTCTCAGACCACAAGGGGATTTTCCTTACGGCAACCTTTGGCAGGCTCTCCGCGAGAGCTCCCAGATGGCGTTTGAATTCAACCTTGCTAAAGAACGATGATTTCTGTTCTGAGTTCAGGAGTAAACTAGCTGAATTCTTGCAGATCAACGTTGGCACAGTCGAAGACCCTAGGGTCCTGTGGAACGCATTGAAAGGATTTATCAGGGGTCATGTCACACTTTTCGCCTCCAATTTGTGAAAATCCCTGTCAAAAAAGCTAGAAGGACTGGAAACATTATATGCGGACCTATACGCATCCTTGCAAACTAACTATAGTGAACGACTAAACACACAACGTAAGATAGTCAAGAAAGAAAGAAACTCCATACTTAAACAACAGTCTGAGTTCTTGATACATAGGACAAGACAAAATTACTACTTTTACGGCTCCAGGCCTAGCCATCTATTGGCAATGAAAATACGCTCGAATGATCATTTCTCGGATATCCCCTCGATCAAGACGAGCCAGGGTGCAGTCACTACAGATTCGAAAAAGATCAATGACACTTTTAAAGAGTTTTACTCACAGTTATATAGCTCAGAGGTTAATCTCGATGACTCTAAATTTGAATCGTTCATTGGCGGGCTTGAGATACCCCACATTTCTGAGGAAGAGGCCAAGGAACTGGGGAAACCGATCACTCTTATGGAATTGAGGGAGACGATTGCTGAAATGCAGAGGGGTAAGGCACCAGGCTGGGATGGTATTCCACCCGAGGTGTATTTAGCTTTCTGGGACCAACTGGGTCCATTGATGCTCGATATGATCAATTACGCTATCGAACAAGGGGAGTTCTCAAGAGATGTCAATATGGCGTTGATTTCTTTACTTCTCAAGAAGGACACAGATCCCAATGATTGTGGTAGCTATAGACCCTTGAGTCTTCTCGGGGCCGATTTAAAAGTGTTTGCCAAGGTGCTGGCCCGTCGCCTGCAGAGATTTATGACTGTATTGGTACACTGCGATCAAACTGGTTTTATCCCGGGGCGCCTGGCTGCAGATAATCTTAGGAGGCTGTTGCATGTAATCGATAACAGTAAAGACAATACAGCTCCGTCCACAGTTCTGTCTTTGGATGCCATGAAGGCGTTTGACAGACTTGAGTGGTCATACCTGTGGAAGGTACTTGAGATTATGGGTCTTGGAAAGAGTTTTATTCATATGATTAAAGTCCTGTATGCCTCGCCGTCTGCGATGATACTGACAGGCAAAAACTGTTCCACACTTTTTCCAGTCTCCAGATCTTCTAGACAGGGTTGTCCTCTGAGCCCAGGACTGTTCGCGCTTTCCCTCGAACCATTGGCCCAATTTATTAGGCAATCGGAGGACATCGTCCCCATAATGGTCAATAATACTCCACACAAAATTGCTCTCTATGCGGATGACCTGCTGATTTTCATGGACGACCCCTCCCGGTCGGCCGCAAAATTATTGGGAATAATCGACGACTTTGGTAAAATGTCAGGCTTTAAGATTAACTGGAACAAATCAGCCTGCCTACCTCTTAATGAGCTGGCCAAGACGGTACGACTACCAGCTGATATCCCCATAGTAGAACATTTTAAATACTTGGGCATAGAGATATTCCCCACGCTGAATCAAACTACTAAGCACAACTTCACGGGTACTTATGATAAAATACGCCAGGATCTAGACAGGTGGTCGTCCCTTCCTAACTCTTTACAAGCCCGGGCTTCCATAATCAAAATGAACGTCCTGCCTAGGATACATTTTGTTAGCTCAATGCTCCCCCTGCCCCCTCCAATAGACCACTGGCGCAAGGTACAATCGATGGTATCTAAGTTTATCTGGAATAACAAACGCCCGAGAATCAAAAGAGCTACTACTCAACGTAGGAAACAAGATGGGGGCCTCGCAATCCCTGATTTTAAGCTTTATTTCTGGTCCTTTTCACTGAGACCTCTGATGTGCTGGCTAGACCCTGTAGATGCTGTATCTTGGCGCTCCTTAGAAGCGGCGGCGGTCTCACCGCTAAGATTGCAGGATGTGGTGTACTCCACTGTCCCTATTTCGAAATGCCGACTGAGGTATGGACCGATCATAACTCACGTGATCCAGACGTGGCGTAATGTACAGAAGTCGTGTGGGGTTAAATGCCCATGGCACCTGGACTCTCCAATTTTTAATAACCAGCAATTACTTATTGGGCACAAGCCGGTTAATATTCCTCAATGGCAAAGGAGGGGAGTTCATACTCTGGAGGATATTTATGATAAGAACGGCCTCCGTGCGTTTCAGGACTTAAGAGAATTTTATGATCTTCCCGGCGAGTCCTTCTTTCTTTACCTTCAACTAAGGTCAGCGCTGAGGGCGCATGGCGTGCCGTGGGCTCAGGCTCTGCAACCACACCCCTTTCTCAGGCTCATAGTGGACAGGACGACCTCCAGAGGGTTTGTCTCAGACTTTTATACGCTATTAATTCAATCCACGTATAAAAATGTATCATTGGATACAATCTGGTGTGTGGATATCCCGGAGTTGGACCCCGAGTTTGATTGGGATGATGTTTGGGCAAATGTGGCATTGTCTTCCCGCAACCCCAATCACCAGCAGATTCATTTTAATTGTATTCATAGGACCTATCTTACACCTAGGAAGTTATTTGCTATGGGACTGATAGCCGACTCTCTGTGCACTTTGTGCTCTCAAAAGGCCACTGGCACTTATATGCATATGTATTGGGATTGCCCACCAGTGGCCCGTTTCTGGAGGTCAATAACGGACAAACTTTCAGATCTGTGTGGCTTAACTATCCCATTCACAGCTGTTACGCTACTCCTGAACGATATAACGACACTACCCGCGTCCGTACAACTGAAAAGGGTTGTCCTAGCGGGCGTCACAGCAGCGAAGAAGCTAATAGCAATGAGATGGAAGGAGCCTGAGAAGCTCACAGTGATTAACTGGTCCCTAACATTGTTGGATGTGATTTATCTTGAGATATCCACAGCGCGGGTGATTGGGGTAGGACAGGCTGGCATTGACCTGTGGTTCACAGCAGCTGAGAAGGTAAGGACCGCCGTGTGCGGCTGAGCGGGGTTGGGGTGCTTGATCGGGGGGGTCCGGCGGTCTCATGGGAGGGGGTGGAGGGAATGTCTTGTCTGTCTTGTTTTTTGTCTTGTCCTTCTTAACTTTGACTGGGGGGATTTTAGGGGGGGGTTGATATTTAGCTATTCTGCGCTATTTGTCAATTCACATGCCATCTCCCCAAGGGACTAATATTGGCAGACTGATTGACCTGTCAACCAACTTGGAGGAAAATCCTCTTTCTTCTTACACTTTACCTTCTGCGAGTTTAGCAGTCTTGACAACATGTGTAAGGGACCTAGGCTATCTACAGTAAACCTGCGGCAACACTCTCGTAAACAGTCTTTTCAGTCACTCCACTTTGTAAAGGTGGTGAAAGGTTAGCATGTTTGAAGACATTTTTGTTATTGAAGTTGCCATCTATATTTGATAGGTTGAACGCTGTTTCTTTTTTCTTTTTGTCTTTATAATTTGTTATTCTGTATTATTATTGTTTGTTATTTTCCTGTGGAGTTATGTGTTTTGTTACTGTGGTTATTGTGTTGTCTTGTTTCATGTAATTAATAATAAAAAAAATTGATAAAAAAAAAACCAATAGCCACACCTTTAGCTGCAGACATCTTGGTTGTTCACAGTTTGGTGCCTATAAATAAAGGGCGAGGATTAAAACCTGATACACAGTTGGTCATTACATAATCCTGTTAAAATGTTCTAGAATGTGCTATTATGACATCATAATGTGACATCACAAATGTTCTAGAATGTGCTATTATGACATCATACTGTGACATCACAAATGTCCTAGAATGTTCTATTATGACATCATACTGTGACATCACAAATGTTCTAGAATGTTCTATTATGACATCATACTGTGAAATCACAAATGTTCTAGAATGTTCTGCCATTCATTCCTTATGGACTAAAATGTCCTGTTTAAAGCCAAACGGTGTGGTGAAACTTTCCAAAAAGTAATAGCAACTCGAGTTGGAGCAAGCCGGTCGTTTTGATACCTTACACTTGTGTGTGCTGTGAAAGTTCTGGCAGGAGTTACTGGACAGAAATCGGCGGAATAAATAATAAATAAATAGTATAGATTACAATAGTGCACCCACACTAATTAACTGCGTTTTGGTCAAGAATAAATACATACTAAATTTGTAATAATAATGTAACTACGCCATAAAATCATCCAATGTTTTTTTTCTCTCCAAAAGCAACGAACTAGGTAGACAAAGAACATAAAATAGTCGCAATTTTCATTCGTCTTTCTCTACTCATAAATTCGATTTTGTCCTTAATCCCTGACTAGGTTCGGTTCTAGTTAGAGGCTACAGACAAAATCAACAGGAGCAAACTGCAATTCCAGATACAATTATTCATAAAGGGTAGCTTACTTACTTACTTACTTACTTAGGCCTTTAAATTCCCAAAGGAACATAGGCCATCGACGAAGCTCCTCCATCCTCTTCGGTCTTGTGCCCTCCGCTCCAGATCTTGCCAGGACAGCCCTTCTTTCTTCATCTCCTGTTCTGTGGTTCTTCTCCAGGTGGTTTTCGGTCTGCCTCTCTTCCTCCTGCCCTGTGGGTTCCATGTCAGTGCCCGCTTTGTGATTGATTTCTTTCTTCTGAGTGTGTGACCTATCCACTTCCACTTCCTCCTCCGGATTTGAATTTCTATTGTGTCCTGTTTGGTGAGTTCCCACAGGTTGGCGTTAGAGATGGTGTTGGGCCAGTATATTCCCAGGAGGCGTCTGAGGCACCGGTTGGTGAAGGTCTGTAGCTTGTTGAGTATAGTGGTGGTGGTTTTCCAGGATTCTGAGCCATATAGTAGAGTGGTCTTTACGTTTGAGTTGAAGATCTGTAGCTTGGTCTTGAGTGACAGGTTTTTTGCCTTCCAGATAATGTTTAACATGTTGAATGATGTCCTTGCCTTTCCAATCCTGGTTCCAAGGTAAGTGAAGCTGTTTACATCCTCTAATGGGTTTTGTTCCATGGTTATGGGTGTGTTGTTCTTGCTGTTGATACGCATTACTTTGGTTTTGGATGAGTTTATTTTGAGCCCGAGCAGAGCAGCAGTTTCTTCCAGTTTTCCCGATTTTTCCTGCATCTGTTGATGTGTGTGAGCCAGTAGTGCCAGGTCATCAGCGAAATCCAGATCTTCCAGCTGCTCTGTCAAGCTCCATTGTATGCCGGTTTTTCTGTTGCTGGTTGTTTCTTTCATCACCCAGTCTATGCAGAGGAGGAAAAGAAAGGGTGAGAGCAGGCACCCCTGCCGCACACCAGTCAGGACCTCGAAAGCTTCCGATATACATCCTTCATGGAGGATTTGACATCTCATCCCTTGGTAGGTGTTCCTTACAATGTTGATGATCTTTGCTGGGATCCCATAGTGGGCCATCAGTTTCCACAGCATTTCCCTATCCACGCTGTCAAAGGCTTTCTCAAAATCTATGAAATTCACATAGACAGAAGAGTTCCATTCAATAGACTGTTCAATGATAAGGGTGGCGATTTGGTCTCCACAGGATCGGTTGTTCCTGAAGCCAGCCTGGTTTTCCCTCAGTTTCTCATCGACCCACTTCTGGAGCCTTTCCAGCAGGATGTGGTTGAGCACCTTCCCCGGTGTTGAAAGGAGCATTATTCCTCTGTAATTTTTACATTCCCTGAGGTCTCCTTTCTTGGGGATTTTCACGATGTGGCCATCTTTCCAGTCAGATGGGACATTTTCTTTCTCCCAGATGGTTTGCATGAGGTGGTGGAGCATGCTGGTGGAGGTTTCAATGTCAGCCTTAAGAGCTTCTGCTGGGATCCCGTCTGGTCCCTCTGCTTTCCCTCCTCTTAAGGCCTTAATGGCTTTTCTGATTTCTGTCTTGGTGGGGGGGTTGCAGTTTATCTCCAACAGATTTGGGGCTGGTGGGATATCTGCTTCCAGTTGAGGAGGCTGCCTGTTGAGCAGATATCTGAAGTGTTCAGTCCATCTGTTCAACTGTTCTTCCTTGGTTGTGAGGAGTACGCCCTGTGGGTTTTTGATGTGTGCCTGTGTGTGTCTGAATTTGCCCGTGAGCTTTTTGGTAGTTAGGTATAGGTCCTTCAGGTTGTTCTTTCCCGCTGCTTCCTCTGCCTGTTGTGCTAAATCTTCAATGTATTTCTTCTTGTCTCTCCTTACACTTCTTTTCACTTCCTTGTTTGCTGCTGCATATTCTTTCTGTGCTACCGCCTTGGTGGCTCTGGTTTTACTTCTATTTACTGCCTCTTTTTTCTTCCTCCTCTCGATCACTTTTCTGTCTGAATCCCCGGATAGCCAGGGTTTGTTGGCTGTCTTCCTTCTCCCTACCACTTTCTCACATGCGTCTTTCCACATGGTTTTCAGACCCTTCCATATCTCCTCCACTTCATTTACAGTTTCTATTTCTAACGCTTGATACCGGTTGTGTAGTGCCACTTTGTAGAGTTCTGATGTACCTATATCCTGAAAAAGCTGTATGTTGAATTTGACCCTTCCTTCCCTGTGCTTCATGCATTTTAACTTCAGCTGGATCTTTGCTGTAAGGAGGTGGTGGTCAGATCCTGCGTCTGCTCCTCTTCTGACTCTGACATCCAGCAAAGAGTGCCTAAACTTTTGGCTTATGCAGATGTGGTCAATCTGGTTTTCTGTGGTGTGGTCAGGAGACACCCAGGTGGCTTTATGGATGTTCTTGTGTTGGAATACTGACCCACCGATGACCAAGTTGTTGTCTGCACAGGCTGCTGCGAACCTCTCTCCATTTGCATTCATGGTGCCTAGTCCTTCTCTACCCATTACTGGTTCAAAGCCGTTGTTATTTCCCCCTATCTTAGCGTTCATGTCTCCCATCAAGATCATGATGTCCTTTCCTTGCCTTGCCTGGAGAATGGTGTATAGATGGTTGTAGAATTGATCCTTGGTTTCATCATCAGTGTCATTGGTGGGTGCGTAGCATTGTACCACTTGGAGGTTTATTTTCTTGTGTGTGGTTTGGAATTTGGCTGTGATGATCCGTGAGTTGATGGGTTCCCAGCTGATAAGGGCCCTCTGTGCTTCTTTGGACAGCATGAACGCTACTCCCTCTGTGTGTGGTGCAGAGTCATCTGGATGTCCTGAGTAGAGTATGGTCTCTCCACTTGCCAGCTTGACCTGCCCTGACTGGAGCCACCTGGTTTCCCCCAAACCAAGGAGAGATATCCCGTACCTCTTCATCTCCTCCGCAATCACTGCTGCCTTTCCTCCAGCATACATGGTCCTCACGTTCCATGTCGCTATGGTGGTGGGACGCCTTGAGGTCAGAAGCTTCGAGCGTACAGTCTCCTTGCGGTTTTCCATGCACGCCGTCATAGTCTGTTTAGCTTGGGGCGCTGAAGAGGCTTCCTTCACAAGACGTAAGGATTTTTTAAGTTTCGTCAACGTTTCTGTAGCTATATGTTTTTTTTTACGGGATGGGGTCGCTGGCGCCAAGCCCAACCCCCATCTCTGGGGGAGGGTTTTGGAGTTGGCTCGTTAGTCCTCTTCCCACGCCTATTGTCTTCCAGGTGATGGATTGCAGCCTCATACCACGTGAGGCCAGACAGGCTGAGGGTTGTGTACAAGCTGTCTCGGCACGTCAAGCCCAACCAACTCCTGCTACTGTTTATTGAAAGCTGCATTAGGCAAGCTAACCCTACCAGCAACGCAAGACACTTACTTACTGTAGTAGAAAGGTGATAAGGAGAAGAAACATGGTTTCTGGTTATTTCTCGAATGTTCTCGCACCACGGAGCCACCCTGTGGAATGGGCTAGACTCGAGGATGAACAAAAATATTGTGAAAACATAAATCAATTCAAATCTAGACTAAAAAAATCTATTTTTGATAGGTACAGAAGGGAAGAAGAGCTTTAATTGCATATTAATAAAAAAATATATATAAAAATATATATATATATACGTATGATACTGTATTGCTATATCATATTACATTATATAATCATATTATAATTAATTTGTATATTATATTGAACTATATTTGCAGTATATACTATTATATTATGGTACTATATTATATTGTATATATCATGTACTATATATCTCACATCACATTATATATGTGCTGTATACACTATTATGTACTACTATTATATATACTATTATATACTGCAGGTATACTATACTGTAATGTGTACTGTAATGTGTACTATATGTGTGTACTGTAATGTTTACTATATGTATCTACTATGTATGTATGTAAATAAAAATGAGCCCTTTTCGGAAAATTGGACAATGCTGGTAAAACGTTGGTGATTTATGTGTCCAAAGCCAGAAATAAAAAAATAACTGAACTGAACAATACTCATCTAAAGATGACATGCCAATGTAAGGTACATAAGGTAATGTCCCCAACACCTACATGAAACTGGGCGACCCCTTCCCCTCTGCCAAAGAGTTCAAAACACTGCTGTGTAGTGTCAGCAACAAGGAGCGTCTCCAAAAAGTATATATGCAGCTATCTGACCGACCTTGTTGCACAGGATGTAGATACAGAGATCATCTACTCTGTTGGCTCCCACTGCACCAACTTGTCAGCAACCAATGCAGAACTACAGCTTTGACCAGTCTGAGGCTGACACCATCTTCTCTGCTTACACAGTTCTATGTGAGTCAGGCTACAGTGGCCCTGTTGTCATTGATGCAGCTGACACCGATGCCTATATCGCGGCCGCGGTCAACAGCTGACAACTCAGGCTTCTATGGCAGGGTAAGTTGTTTTACTGAGATCCTTATTAAGGTAGTTTGTTTATTTATCCAGGAATGTCCCATTGAGATACAAGATCTCTTCTTCCAGGGAGTCCTGACCAACACGGCACACAACAAGTTTCAACGTAAAACACTTTAAGGACCAGCCACAAGTTTATACGGGTTTCGGTGCCATGCGTTGTGGACCAGAGGCACGTATATAGCCGTGGCATTTGTTATTGCTGTTATTCCATTTTAATAACCGGCTCAAGGTCCCCGACCGGCTCTGCAGATCTACCCTTGTCTGTGAAATCGAGAACATGCAATACCGGCCAGATCCTCTTAGGGGCGCCATCGCTCCACTGCAGTATGCCTTGTGGGCGAATGGAAAACTTTTTTTTTTTCATTCAGTTTCAGTTTCATTGTAGCCGGATCCTGAACCAACACAATGGACAGTGGATTACTTTTTTATTTTTTTAGATTTATCTTTTTTTATTGGAAGAATTAGTACATATTTATACATTTCAGTTATCAAAATTATACAACTTCCATTTCCTTCCCCATTCCTATCCCCTAATCCCACCCATCCCACCCAGTGAGGGCGACGACAAACATACATGAGAAAAAAAAAAAAAAAAGAGATAAAATAAAAATAAAAAATAGACATTTAAATAATTAAACAAAAGTACAGATGTGGCAGACAAAGCTACGCAAGAGAAAAATGAAGTAAAATTAAAATAAAACAAAGATAAAACAAAGATATTTTTATATATACATACCGTAATAATAATATATAATATAAGTGTTACTCTCCATTTTAGTAGCGTAATTTCCAGATGGTAAAACAAATAAAATGGAAAGTAAATTTAACACCCTTAGCAGACCACCACAATGCCATCTCCCCAGCCATGTGTGGGCTAGCAGTGTCATGAAGATAGATAGGGGGTGGAGGGGGGTCATGCGGTCCCAAGTTTGGATGGAGTCATATGGGTTTTGAAATGAGATAGGAAGGGCTGCCATGTTTTGTGGAAGATATCCGTGTGGCCTTGTGTAGTAAATCTGATTTTCTCTATATGTATAAGAGACATGACATCCCTCATCCAGTGTAAGTGTGAAGGGGGAGTGGCTGCCTTCCAGTTGAATAGGATGAGGCGTCTGGCAATGAGTGAGGCAAAGGCCATGGCATTGGATTGCCCAATAGATATTGCAGCGTTTTCCGGTGTCAAGTCAAATAGTGCAATACGAGGGCATGGGTCAATATTCATAAAAAATATGTCTGAATAAGATTTAAAAATGGTGTGTGTGAGCCAGTAGTGCCAGGTCATCAGCGAAATCCAGATCTTCCAGCTGCTCTGTCAAGCTCCATTGTATGCCGGTTTTTCTGTTGCTGGTTGTTTCTTTCATATAGTAAGAAGAATAAAGCCGAAGGCCGGACCAGCACTCTCAGATTTAAATTTTTTTTTTTTAAATTGTTTTTAATGGCAGCCTATAGTACAGACATGTTTCGGAACAGGTGTTCCATCTTCAGTGTAATAGGCTAGCAGTGATAGCTTGTAAAAATGGGAGCTATATACCATGTGGGCAGGAAGTGACATCATAGAGGTGAGCTTGGGAATGCTAGTGAACTTGCAGCTCCAGAGTTTACAGTCCACCCTGTCCCTAGTGGATTTACATCAGCTTTCGTAGCTACAACGATGGAGTCAAGAGACATCCTACTCCATGGCGTGACCCTTATTAACGATTGGCAGGATGCCATCATCCTGAGGGGCCTACTTTTTGCCAAGGCATGACATCGAGCGGCATAAGAGATGCGGGAGACGAGGAGACGAACGGGACTATCTACACACTTGGTGCCTCCTGCACTTCTGCAGGCCTACCAGGCAGCCCAGAGACCGACCTAAGAAGGAGATGTATCCGCTGTGCTCCCTCCGTAGATGATGTTTCCGGACGGCCACCATGGAGGAGTAAGCAAGACAGGATCATCGGTCCCGGAGATATACACATCTACTGACATTTCAAGTGTTTATTTGAGTGATTAGCACCACTATGTCCTTGCTTAAGAGTGTACCGTATCTCTCTATTTTCTCCTAATGCAATCTTATTGTTTAAAGGACTTGTTAGTCTACAATGCCCTCAGAGGGGAGACAGGTTACTATATTCATTTGATTAATGGCTCTGTACCAAAGGGAATGAATGAAAAAATGTTGTTATCCTGCTTCCTACAAGTGACTTTTTATTACTTTTATTTTCATGAGTATATTATTATTATTTTATGAATTGAGAAACGTTTTCCTTCTGTTGTAGTGGTTCTTTGCTTCTTAGAATTTTGTGTTTGCTCTTGGCTTATTTAAGTTTCTGGTAAAAATTTGTTTTCAACATACTACATTAACAAGTCCTTACTCTGGAGGTCAAAGTTCACTAGCATTCCCAAGCTCACCTCTATGATGTCACTTCCTGCCCACATGGTATATAGCTCCCATTTTTACAAGCTATCACTGCTAGCCTATTACACTGAAGATGGAACACCTGTTCCAAAACATGTCTGTACTATAGGCTGCCATTAAAAACAATTTTTTTTTAAATCTGAGAGTGCTGGTCCGGCCTTCGGCTTTATTCTTCTTAAATGTTTGGGATTTCAGCACCCAGTGTCAGATACTGAGAGCGCGGTCTAACTTGACTTTTGATACATAGCTACTTTGGTAGTTTAGAGACCTGCAGCTCCAGAGTTTACAGTCCACCCTGTCCCTAGTGGATTTACATCAGCTTTCGTAGCTACAACGATGGAGTCAAGAGACATCCTACTCCATGGCGTGACCCTTATTAACGATTGGCAGGATGCCATCATCCTGAGGGGCCTACTTTTTGCCAAGGCATGACATCGAGCGGCATAAGAGATGCGGGAGACGAGGAGACGAACGGGACTATCTACACACTTGGTGCCTCCTGCACTTCTGCAGGCCTACCAGGCAGCCCAGAGACCGACCTAAGAAGGAGATGTATCCGCTGTGCTCCCTCCGTAGATGATGTTTCCGGACGGCCACCATGGAGGAGTAAGCAAGACAGGATCATCGGTCCCGGAGATATACACATCTACTGACATTTCAAGTGTTTATTTGAGTGATTAGCACCACTATGTCCTTGCTTAAGAGTGTACCGTATGTCTCTATTTTCTCCTAATGCAATCTTATTGTTTAAAGGACTTGTTAGTCTACAATGCCCTCAGAGGGGAGACAGGTTACTATATTCATTTGATTAATGGCTCTGTACCAAAGGGAATGAATGAAAAAATGTTGTTATCCTGCTTCCTACAAGTGACTTTTTATTACTTTTATTTTCATGAGTATATTATTATTATTTTATGAATTGAGAAAAGTTTTCCTTCTGTTGTAGTGGTTCTTTGCTTCTTAGAATTTTGTGTTTGCTCTTGGCTTATTTAAGTTTCTGGTAAAAATTTGTTTTCAACATACTACATTAACAAGTCCTTACTCTGGAGGTCAAAGTTCACTAGCATTCCCAAGCTCACCTCTATGATGTCACTTCCTGCCCACATGGTATATAGCTCCCATTTTTACAAGCTATCACTGCTAGCCTATTACACTTAAGATGGAACACCTGTTCCGAAACATGTCTGTACTATAGGCTGCCATTAAAAACAATTTTTTTAAATCTGAGAGTGCTGGTCCGGCCTTCGGCTTTATTCTTCTTAAATGTTTGGGATTTCAGCACCCAGTGTCAGATACTGAGAGCGCGGTCTAACTTGACTTTTGATACATAGCTACTTTGGTAGTTTAGAGACCTGCAGCTCCAGAGTTTACAGTCCACCCTGTCCCTAGTGGATTTACATCAGCTTTCGTAGCTACAACGATGGAGTCAAGAGACATCCTACTCCATGGCGTGACCCTTATTAACGATTGGCAGGATGCCATCATCCTGAGGGGCCTACTTTTTGCCAAGGCATGACATCGAGCGGCATAAGAGATGCGGGAGACGAGGAGACGAACGGGACTATCTACACACTTGGTGCCTCCTGCACTTCTGCAGGCCTACCAGGCAGCCCAGAGACCGACCTAAGAAGGAGATGTATCCGCTGTGCTCCCTCCGTAGATGATGTTTCCGGACGGCCACCATGGAGGAGTAAGCAAGACAGGATCATCGGTCCCGGAGATATACACATCTACTGACATTTCAAGTGTTTATTTGAGTGATTAGCACCACTATGTCCTTGCTTAAGAGTGTACCGTATCTCTCTATTTTCTCCTAATGCAATCTTATTGTTTAAAGGACTTGTTAGTCTACAATGCCCTCAGAGGGGAGACAGGTTACTATATTCATTTGATTAATGGCTCTGTACCAAAGGGAATGAATGAAAAAATGTTGTTATCCTGCTTCCTACAAGTGACTTTTTATTACTTTTATTTTCATGAGTATATTATTATTATTTTATGAATTGAGAAAAGTTTTCCTTCTGTTGTAGTGGTTCTTTGCTTCTTAGAATTTTGTGTTTGCTCTTGGCTTATTTAAGTTTCTGGTAAAAATTTGTTTTCAACATACTACATTAACAAGTCCTTACTCTGGAGGTCAAAGTTCACTAGCATTCCCAAGCTCACCTCTATGATGTCACTTCCTGCCCACATGGTATATAGCTCCCATTTTTACAAGCTATCACTGCTAGCCTATTACACTGAAGATGGAACACCTGTTCCGAAACATGTCTGTACTATAGGCTGCCATTAAAAACTATTTTTTTAAATCTGAGAGTGCTGGTCCGGCCTTCGGCTTTATTCTTCTTAAATGTTTGGGATTTCAGCACCCAGTGTCAGATACTGAGAGCGCGGTCTAACTTGACTTTTTTTTCTTTCATATAGTGCAATACGAGGGCATGGGTCAATATTCATAAAAAATATGTCTGAATAAGATTTAAAAATGGAAGTCCAGAAAGGGGCCCGTACTGGACAATGCCAGAACATATGAATAAGTGAGCCAGGGGCTTGGTGACACCGGTCGCATGTGGGATCCATGCCAGGATTTATCTTCGCCAGTCTAGTCTTTGACCAATATAGACGGTGGAGGAGCTTGAACTGTATCAGTGAAGGGCGGGCACATATTGAAGAAGAGTGTATTCGGGCAAGAGCGTTTTCCCATTCTTTGTCTGTAAATTGATGATTTAGATCGGACTCCCAGTTTTGTCTTATAGCCAATACTGAGAAGGGTAGGGATAGGGATATGATGTTATATAGTTTAGATATTGAGCCTTTGATTACAACCTTCACCTCTTTTTGTTTGCTCTTAACAAAATCACGTACCTGTAGATATCTGAAAAAATTTGTTTTTGGTAAGTTAAACTTTAGGGACAGTTGTGTGAAAGACATAAAAGAACTGTCTTGGTACAAATCATAATGGTTTAAGAATGCCATTCTTAAACCAGTTGCTCAAGGCTTCATCCACCATAGAGGGAGGGAAAAGGACGTTTTTGTGGACAGGTGACGACGGTGACATGGCGTGGAGACCAAAGTGTTTTCTTAACTGGGACCAGATCCGGAGGGAGTGTTGTACTAAGAGGTTGTTGGTATACTGGGCGGTTGTGACTGGGAGCGAAGAGCAGACTAAGGATTGCAAAGATGTTCTAGAACAAGATGCCCTTTCCATGTCCACCCATGCCGGTACCCACTGACAGAGTCCGTAGTGGGAGTGACTCCAGTAGAGAATGCTGTGAATATTTGCAGCCCAATAGTAGACCAAGAAATTGGGTAGTGCGAAGCCTCCCTGTGATTTAGGCTTCTGGAGGGCCATTTTATTTATTCGGACTGGGCGTTTGTTCCAAATAAAATCTGATATTGCCTTGTCGAGGGCTTTGAAAAATGACTTTGGAATAAAGGTTGGAATATTTTGAAATAAGTACAGAAATTTCGGTAATGTGTTCATTTTCACAGTGTTCACTCTGCCAACAAGTGATAAAGGAAGTGATGACCATCTGATAAAATCCTGCTTGGTGCGCTCCAGTAGAGGGGTGAAGTTGGACGCTATGAGATTAGAATGTTTATGTGTTATCGTTATGCCAAGGTAACGGAAGCTGCTTGGGGAAAGCTTGAAGGGGAACCTAGAGGGGGGGATATTTCTAGCTAAGGAGTTTATGGGGAAGAGTTCACTCTTGTTTAAGTTTAATTTATAGCCAGAAAAAACACCAAACTCGTGTAGTATGTGAAGGACACGTGGAAGTGTGGCCGCTGGATCCGCGATATACAACAGGACATCGTCCGCATATAGCGAGATTCTTTGTTCCTGTCCATTTCTAATGATGCCTTGGACATGGCGGTCCTTGCGAAAGGAAATAGCTAGTGGCTCGATCGCTAGTGCAAATAGTAGCGGAGAGAGAGGGCAACCCTGTCTTGTACCGCGTTGTAGGGGGAAATATTCCGAAGTCACATCATTTGTTCGAACTGATGCCACTGGAGAGGAGTATAAAAGTTTGACCCAGGACCAGTGATGCCACAGATTACTTGTAAAAGTAATCTGATTACTGATTACTGATTACTCCTTTAAGTAATCTAAGTTACTTTACTGATTACTTGATTATCAGAGTAACTTAGTTACTTTGAAAGTAACTAGGTTACGAAGTCGTCGTCGTTCCCCCAACAGTTTTTTTTTAAACGCTTTATTGAAAGTGCATAAATTGTTTTTAACTTGTTTCTCTGCACATAACGTAAATTGTTAAACTAGTGCTTCAGCTTCTGTACCATCAAGTATGGTAAAGCAACAGTCTATGATGCTCACAGCATTAGAGCAGCCAGCCAGTGGTTTTACAAAACCAGTGTATCACATCTAACAAATGCAGGCTGAACTATTCAATTATATCAACTGTAACTATTAAATTGTTTTTATAAATGTCTCTCTATAAACATACAATCAGTCTCTCTTTAACATGTAAATTAACTGTAAATCTGGCAAATAAGAGCTTTTGCTCTGCCACCATCAACCCTCCTGTACCTAGTCGAAGCGTCGGCTAGTGTTGTGATTCCAGATGCTTTCAATGCAATTGGATGTGCTGTTTTTAGCGGTAGACAGTATTTTGTTTCCTCCGCCGTGAAGTAGTGACTGAGGCTACGTTTAGACGAGCGTTTTGGGGTGGAATTCTGAACAGAAACCGCTAAAGTCATCTTGCGGTTTCACTTTTAATTTTGCCAAGCGTTTTGGGGTGGAATTCTCCGACGACGGAGCCCTGCTGTCACACGATTGGCGCATATGTCACATGACGTGCTGTGAAGACCCGCCCTACTCTGCCTCTGATTCGCAGACTGTGGATGGGGAATGTGATTGGACTTAAGCAGAGTCACTCACAGACAGAGGGACCAGTCACGCCGCGGGACACATTCTTGTATTTAACCCTTTCACTGCCACATCACGTCACTCCCAAAAGAAAAACAGCTCAAAATGTATTTTTGACTGTCGAAAACGAAATAAAATACTGCATTCCGCCTGCATTATGAATTTATGATGAGATAGTAACGAAATAGTAATGCACAGCCACTTGGACAAGTAACTGCAATCAGATTACTGGCTTTTAAAGATTAACGCGTTAGATTACTATTTTCGGGGAAAAGTAATCAGATTACAATAACGCGTTACTGGCATCACTGCCCAGGACACAAATTTCTCGCCGAAACCGAATTTCTGCAGAGTATAGAATAAATAGTCCCATTCAACCCGGTCAAAGGCCTTCTCTGCGTCTAGCGCAACAACGACCTCTGCAACGGGAGACTCGGTGGATGAGTAAATTATATTCATAAGGCGCCGCAGGTTGAAAAAAGCCATTCTATCCTTCACAAAGCCAGACTGGTCTGGATGGATAATACTTGGTATAACGGATTCCAGTTGTCGAGCGAGTACCTTTGCCAAGATCTTTGCTTCATTGTTAAGGAGAGAAATAGGACGATATGAGCCACAGTCTTTCGGGTCCTTATCTTTTTTTAAAAGCAGGGATATTGAGGCTTGATAGAGAGTCGGAGGAAGCGAGCAGGGTTGAAAAGATTCCTCAAACATTGAAGCCATAATGGGACATAACTGGGTGGAATATTTTTGTAAGAATTCCACTGGGAACCCGTCTGGGCCTGGGCTTTTCCCACTCTGCATCATAGTTAAAGCCTGTTGAATTTCATCAGCGCTAATGGGCTCTTCCAAAAGAGTCATTGAATCATTGTCTATGACTGGTATATCCAAATTTGCGAAGAAACTATTCATGAGAGAGGGGTCTTTAGGGGAATCAGAGGTATATAGTGAAGAATAAAATGTTTTGAATTGACCATTTATTTCCAATGGGTCCGTATAGATCTCTCCAGTGGCAGAGTTAATTTGCGTGATCAAGTTCTGAGCGGTGCAGTGTTTTAGCTGTAGTGCCAGCACTTTACTAGGTTTATCACCAAATTCAAAAAAGGACTGGCGTGATTTGAGTAGAAGCTGCTCAGCATGACTGGTGGAAAGGAGGTTAAATTCCGTCTGTAGGGTCACTCTTTCATTATAAAGTGAAGGTGTCGGAGAGACTGCGTATGAATAATCCAATTTAATAATTTGGTCTGAAAGTTCAGTGCGTCTGCTGTTGCGCAGTTTATTACGTCGAGCACAATTAGAAATAATTTCTCCACGGAGAAAAGCTTTAAGAGCTTCCCAAATGATGGACATAGACATGCCAGGGGTAGAATTTACCTCAATAAAAAATTTGATCTTAGTGGACAGGAACGATGAAAATGAGTCCTCAGATAGCAATAGTGGATTAAGTCTCCACGGCCTGAATGATGGACATTTGTCCGGGAAGGCTAGCTCTAAGATTATTGCTGCATGGTCTGAAATAACAATGCTATCGTAAGAGCAGGAACGCACTTGAGATAGAAATGTGTTGTCAATAAACAAATAATCAATTCGAGAATATGTATGATGGTGAAAAGAAAGAGTACTGTTTGGCGGTGGGATGAAGGAAGCGCCAGACATCTGAAATACCGTATTGCTTCAGGAAGGACACTATGGCTCTAGCAGTCTGAGATTGTGGAGCTGGATTAGATGATGATCGATATAAGGCTGGGTTAAGAGCACAATTAAAGTCACCTCCCATAATCAGTTGGTTAGAGTTCAGGTCGGGGAGTGAAGAGATAAGTTTATTGATGAAATGCGTGTCACCAAAATTGGGAACATATACGTTGACTAGGACTACCTTTGTGGAATAGAGAGTTCCTGAAACTATAATGAATCTGCCATTAGGGTCAGAGATCACATCAGATGGAGTAAATGGTGTGTTTTTGTTGATCAGAATGGCTGTTCCTCTGGCTTTGCTCTGAAAACCAGAGTGGAACACTTGACCTACCCAAGCTCTGTGTATTCGACGGTGATCTACTCTAGGTCTCTTTCTCCAGGCTTCCAGCATTATAGAGTCCAAATCCGATCCTAGCCAATCAGATTCGAGCTGACTGCCACACCCTAAAAGTTTAAAACGGGGCTGGGAGGAAGACACTCAGCATATTTTCCCCTCTGCACTCTGAACATTGTATTAACCCGTAACTGTTCCCACGGGCCGAATATTGCCCCGATCCTCGCAAGATTAAATCCACGGGGACCTCTCGGCGTGCCGAAGCATTTCCTAAATCACTTCCATCATCGAAAACGAGGGGAAAAGGTCGGCTCGCGCCCCTGAAAATGTCGCGTGATTTTAAAAACGCTGTATTAAGTGAGCCTATTATGGGATCCACGCGAGCTTTCTATCGTGGAAACATCTGGGCGTCCCGCAACTTTTACTCATTCACATGTAGCCCCGAAAATGCTTAGAAAAGGAAAACAGAAAGCGTGGAATAAACTCGCAGAAACGGAAAAGTGTCCCACGGGCGCGCCGTGATTCCGATCCGCGTGAAAATATTCACGGCCATAGAGGAGACCGTGGGACACCTTTTTGCAACCGAATATGTGTCTCGAATTTGCTCCCACGCGGCGCGCAAAATCGTGCAAGGAAAAGTCGGACCAAAAATTAACCAATGCTCCAGCAGTATTAATGACCCTGATGTAAACAAGACAAACGTCTTTCTCTGGTCTGCATCCCCTTATACAATTGTGTGTATTGAGCCGTACTGTATTGTACCCATTCTGCAATCTGTTAAATAAATAAAAATAAAGTTTGACTGGCCGCCGAGCCATACTGTAGTGTACATGGTGACTGCGACGCCACTGGTTATTTACACCCTTCACATTCCAACTAATTATGTTAGTATTGCCCCCTGACCCCCTATTAGGATTAAACACTGGCATAAGAAAGTGAAAAAATATTCATGACATTTGAGATGGCAGAGTGGTGGTCCAGGGTGCTTATAATTAAAGATGAAAAAAGTCATAAGAATAGAAACAAAAAACAATAAACAAAAATAGACAAAGATATTCACTGTTAATATTAGCAATGAAAAACAAACAAACATAAAACGCCCTCTCACGTCCCCGTGGGGCGTGACTACTCACAGCCATAGTAACACTGACTGTGCCTAGCATTACAGCTAACCTTGTGCACCCTGTGCTCTAAACGAGCACCCCGTGAGAACTGTAATTCTTAATTACACATGGCAAGAACCAAAAAAGAAAAGAAAAAGGGAAGAAAGAAAAAATAATGAATAAATAAATAATTGCTCGACACATGGCCATATATATGTAACTAGCTTGGTTGGACAAGGCAGGTTTCTAACAGTGTATACACCTAAACCCCTGTTTGGAATCTCATTGTAGTCCACCCCCTCAAGAGACAGGTACTGCCTATTTAGACCAGTAGAATGTAAGATATCTCTCTTTGGTTAGAGTTTGTAGTAAATTCCCACAGAACCCTACAATAATTTGAGGTTATTGTAGTACAGTACAAATGAGATTGATTATCTGGAAGGAGGAGAAAGGGATCATATTGATAGAATTGTTGATCTCTTCAGCAGATGAAGAATTAAACGTGTAGGCCAGACAAACCATGAACTATAGTCCAATTCAACATTTATTTGATCAGAGCCAGAGGCCAAGGTGAATAGGACAAAAGATTATCAGAAAACATTAACAGGGCTGTCTGTGTACAGAAATCACAATCAGGTTTGCATTCTCAAACCTCAATATGTACATAAACAGTCACTTGGTAACATAATTTGAACATACATTTGACCATACTGCACACATTATACATGAGTAAATCTGGTTTCAGATATTAAGGAACTTAAACAACAAATGGTGTTTCCCATGTATTTACTCACATAAAATGCATCAGTCAGTCTCTCGGTGGTGGAGCGGTGGAGCCACAGACCCCTGGGGTTGGTTTGGTCTGGGGCTCCCGAACTCCCATTTTGTATCCCCTTATATACTATAATTTCTAGCCAATAATGGTACATTTTACTAATACAATTGATCCAATCATGCGTCTCCTGTGGGCGATCTCCTGTGGGGGCTGGCAGCCCCCACCTCTGGGTTGTGGCGACGTGATGGGACAGAGATGGAGGGGGCCTGTCGGTGGCCCCCGTCGGTGTGGTCTTTTGCTGAGTACAGAGGGGTTCTGCTGGTGGCCCCCGTCCGTGTGGTTGCTGTGTGAGTCTTCTTTCAGTAAACAGAGGGGGGGTCTTGGTGGCCCCCCTCCTTGGTGTGGCCGCTTGATGAGTACAGAGGCCTGTTCCAATAAACCTTTTACCAACTGTATCTCCCGTGTATATGAATTTACACATTTCTAATATTATGATTTACTCTTTTGATACTAAACAGTTGATTAATAGATAACTTTGTTTGTGACTTAGTGTCCATGACTAATCATCTCTTCAACAAGTCTAAACTGGTCTGCCCTGTGTTCAACCCAGCTGTCTCTGCTTCTACATTTACATACAGTCAATTCGAGAAGGTGTTGTTTGTTCTCTAAATTAGTCATTGCTTGAGTGGGGGTTGAAATAACTGTTGCTGCTGTTATCTGATGCAACTGTCTCAAGTATGGTTCCTTATTTAGCCACTGAGTCCACTCTGCTATTGAAAGGTAGCTGTGATGATCTCTGATTATTCACACATATTATTTATGAAATTCCACGTCAATATTTACCACATTTCCCCGTTTTGACGATTCTTATCGTCACATATGATATATTGACTTGATTTTCTATACATACTAACCATACATAATAAAATTCATTTTTTCCAAAATTTAAAATTCATTTTTTCAAAATGTCTCCATTTTTTCTTTTTCCATTTTTCTTTGGTACATATCATCAATTAGCTTTCTTGTCTTCTTCTTTTCTTTCCCACATTTCCCCTGACTATGGCCCCCTCCCGGGGAATCCAAATGACCCATTCATCCAGATCCCCAATTAACCTACTCTGCCCTCATGATCCAGTGTTTACCACCTACTATCATTGGGCTTTGTTCCTCTGGGCTCACAGCCAGAGGCCTACTTTTTCCTTTTAAACAAAAACTTTGAATATGCTAACAACAATTAAAAATAATTTTAATCTAAACATCACAAATTGAATCTAAAAATCACAAATTTAAAACCCAATTATCTTAATCTACAGGAAAGTTTGTTCCCACACTCTTTTAGATGATCTGGTTGAGAGAAAACATACATTAGTATCACAATATTTTCATTTTACATTCATTCAATAATCTCTTCTTTCTGCTAATTTTCCTTAAGATAGTACAATCACATCTGCATAATCAATTCAGTTGGTCTTCTCACCTCTCCCCCCTTTATGAACATACCATGGACATAATACCTACCACCTCGGCGCACAGTCGGACAGGGAGGGCGGAGCATCACTCAAGGACATTTTCCACCACCCCATTTCGGCCATAATCTACACCTAATATTCTACCTATGTGCATGTGTTTAGTACTCCTGCGTTGTGTCATAATCTATACCAGTTGTTACCGTTCAGTCACCTCCCGTTTAACATACCAATCACACCACATCCCACAGAGGCCCTTGCTCAACTCCAGTCTCTGACCGTTTTCGCCCCCCCCCCTCCACCCCATGTCGGCCAGCCTCAGCTGTAGCCACTGTTTGTAGGCCTGTGACCTCGTCATATTTTGACCCATGACTGTATTTCCTTGGATCTACAGACGACTCCGTCAGCCTGGCGGTTTGTCCCAAACCTCCGGCCGCTGTTCTCGGGGCTATTTTGAAGGAGGGGCCAGTGTCTACAAGCGACCTCTCTTCACAATCCAACAATCTCCCACAGGAACTGACTGAACGGGTTCACACCATTGCGTCATAATCTAATGAAATGTATTCCTACACATCTTCCATGATTCCTCCACCTGTGACGGTCCGTCCACCCCCCTCGACTGAAACTGCGAGGGAACAAAACACAAAACAAATTTTCTTTACACAGTATGTCAAATATTCTCAAGAGAAGCCAAATGGTTAATCATTATGCAAACGTGATGGGACCACTTATCTATTGTTGATCTGATCCAATGCATCCCAGCCTCGATCCGTTCCAATGCATCCCAGCCTTCAACAGTCCTCTCACCAGATCATGCAACACAGTTTTGGGAAAAAACAAAAACCAAACAATTAACCAAATATTTAAACATAACACATCCCCCGACCACATGTCTTGCAATTTTTACATAAAAAATTACCATTCACACCTAAAACAGTAAATCAATGAAATAAAATAAAAACCAGGTTTTCCAAAACCATCCATTCAACATCTCATCACCCAACCGTTCCATTCACACATGTCAGTGACTTTGACACCTCTCAAGCCAGCACAGACACCCCCTACAGGCTCCATTCACACCCATTCAGGCCACACAATCATAGATTAAAAATAGAAAAGAAATCTAAAAATCTAAATTCAATCCCTCATCCATACAAAACATTCAAAAGAAATCAAATCAAATGAAAGTAATAAAAATAAACTCCTTCAGTAAAACAAATGATATGAAACAAATGATAAGCGACAATAATTCCCAGGTCTATTTGTGGTATAACCCAAGTGGTTTGATACGCTCCTTATTCTGATAGACAGGATAACAGCCCTACTACTCATTAACGTCATTATTGTTTTATTTTACCTAGATATGACTTATACTAAAAGTGGTCTGCTGGCTCACCCAGCTGACATCTGATCCCGACACAAGATCTAACATCCTGTCTATTGTTAGGCCTTAACTAGATAACAGAATCGGTTTACGATGTCATCAACAGCTCAATCATTCACTGAAATCAAAAGGACATACATATATTACACATATCATAAACAAATACTAAAAGAAACCTCTCTCACACACTCGTTAATCAACCACAGACAGACAAACAATGTTAGTTTGTTCTGCGCTCAACTTTTCTGCTCTCAATTTTTCTGCTCTGATCTCAGGCTACACTCATCTCCGGCTAATACAATCCACACTTAATTTCTACACTCCTACCTACTGCCAGAAAGAGTCTAGGAACTCTCCCTCAACGACAGAACCTCAAAGCATTCCTAGTACTTTGAGAGCCCACCGCTATTCCCCCTAACCAAAAAGCTAGCCCTCCAAAAGTCATAACCCCATTGAACGACTACCTCCCTGATCGTCTCACTCACTCACCCAGCTGTGTTCTGTATTAGCACGCTTCCTGTCACACCTTCCATGTCCCTTGTTGTAAAAAACAACTGTCAACTGTTATCTCACTTCTCCAACTGTTCTCGCCTATCTTCACCTCTGACCTCTCTCCTGTTGCATCTAATCTTACGCCCTCCTGTCATAAAAAGAACAGCCATTGCAACAGCTGTACATCTCGACCCCCCTTGGGCATTTTGACCTGCCTCAAAAGGATTCCTACCCCCCTGGGCAATATAACCCTTCTCGTCCCTTGCTCTAAACATAACTCCATCTGTTATCTCACTATGACTGTTCTCTCCTATCTCCACCTGTGACCTCTCCCCCGTTGCATCTTGCCTCGTCATCCTGTCAAACAGCCATTTGTAAACAACAGCTGTCCCCCTTGCCCCCGCCTGGGCATACAACGTTATCACTTCCTACTGTGAAGATATTCTTGGTCTTTCCCGTGAGCGTAACAGTGATCATAAATAACAGGCGCTACCACCATATGCAGGATGCAGGCCCCCTGCAACTTCATCAAAAGGTTAATCATTTCATACACCTCACCCTGGGGGCAAGCCGCCCCCCCCAGGTTTGAATAAAACACACATTCCTACTGCCCCCAGGGGAGGTTAAATCCCTTCCCCCCAGAGGTTAAGTAGCACATATTTGCAATTTCACCTAGTCACAGACATTGTCTTAAGTACAGATAACCACGGAATAAAAACAATCATTTCAATCACTGTAAACACAATCATATCAAAATTTGTCATTGCAGCAATAAAAGTGTATTCCAACACAGCAAGCCTCCATCAATAAATTATAATACCCTATGATTCAGAGGCTTGTATCAAGCATTAAATGTCCTAACCATATTAACAGTGTATTAAAGATTTAACAATCTAAAACAAGCATAAACACAACCTCATTTATCTCTGAACAATTGCACTCTAAACAGATTTTAAAAATCACATTTGTACATGCACAACACACACATGCATTTCTATCAACCACCACCTATTAGCAATTAAACATTATTATCAGTTCAGTTTCAATCATGCTAAGTCTCATAACTGTAAACAGAATATTCTGGAAACACCTAGCCCTGTATACAGGCGACATGTGAAAGTAATGTAGATGTATTACTTAAATATAATGCAAGCAATATGTCCTTTTCAGTGTAGAGCGCTTTCCCAACTCAGCCTGTAGCTTCTCTCAACCTCAATATGTCAAGACTATACACTTGTGTAACATAATATTGCCTAGTTTACAAGTCCAATGTGTATCTGGTTTATGAATCCCAGTGTAAGTTAAGGGGCATGTATTCTAAATCATCTAATCCTATTTTAACCGCCTGTCCCTATCACATGTTACCCCCACACAATTTGCAGTAATACCCACTCCCAGAACATTGTCTACAATTACACAGAATGCACAATACACAACATACAAGCACAACCACTTCACAAAATGCAGAATATTCCCTTACCCGTTATCCCTGAGCGAATTACCACGAATGAATTAGACCCAATCCACGTTGTACCGCGCATGCGCAGTGGCCAACGTTGCTCCCCGGACGATGTATTACGGCAAAGCATAACTAACATCATAAACGCCTTGTTCCAACATACCACACTGCCACGACATTCACCACGTTCTCTAACCCTTCCCAAACATCATTCTCAAAACTCGAAACGTAACATATGTCGCTCGCAAACGCCACAAAACAACGGCACGCAAGCTAACTAGCTTAGCCAGCTCTAATGCGACGTTCAAGGCCCTCACGGGAGCCGTGCCTTTCAAGATCCGTTCATCCACGCAATTCGCTCAGTACCAATCCAAGCATAAACAATTCACACAAGCTTTAGATAACCAACCACTCTAATAGAAAATAATTTTTAAAACATTCTCACCATCCAACGCCGCACACATAGTCCAACACGAATCCTCTCTCCTACCCTTCTCTCCGCCTCACTTCATAGTACCGCGAACGTTACACACTCTCTTCAACACCATGACGTCATCAAGCAGCGACTTCTCAATATCATACACAATCGCTACCGCATCAATAATAACCCTCAAAATGGCCACAATCTCGCCACCCTACGTCTCGATTCGCCTCTTACCTGCAATCGCCGCCACAGTGTTTAATCAATTCTCTCATAACGCCATCGTAACGTCCCCAGTTTCACCGCAGACTTTTCCACAGAGCTAAGCTAGCTAGCCCCCTCACCAGTACGACTCGCCCCAAACCTATGTTCGTTGGTCATTAAAATATCATAACAACACAACAATAAGCTCCTACGTTCCGCCAATCATTCCTAACCATAGCCATAGTCCCCCATACAATTCCTAACCATAGCCATAGTCCCCCATACAATCATTACTGAATGTTTAAGCTTACCATAGCTCCGTTGAATTCCCACTAAGTACTTATCAGTCATCTCGACCGAATTGTTTTATTAAGTACATTGTTTTCGTATCACAGCGCACGTAATCGAATCAACAGGCCGGTTTCGCTCAAGATTAAAAAGGACCTCCAGATCCGTTCGATACTATGCCTAAGGACGACATATATATCTTCATTTAAATTTGGCCGATTGGTCCCTGCAGACACGTACCATCCATTATCGAGCCTTCTTGAACACGCCGGCACCCCTATCTTCTATTAATTACTACGTGTTAATCCTGTAATCGCACAGACCACGTTCCCTGATCATGCCAGGTCCCACTCATCTTTACCATACCTGACTTGCATGTTCTAAAATAGCAACAGAGCCCTTCTTTACATTGAGCCCGACGCATTTATGCCCATACTGTCCTCACTCACGGCCCCACGTCCCGCGTATCTGTGACTATAAGCAGGGTCATAATGCTCATCGGACACAGCTCTCTTTCCATTTCAGAACAATCAAATCAATCCAACTTACCCGCGCCCTCTTCCTGAGAATAATTTTAGGGCATTTATATACTCAGAACGCGCCCCTGTCGTACACACCAGACAACCGTGCTTCCTAGCCAGAAAAGCCTTTCATCTGCCGTCATGCGACGCTAATACCAATACACCATGATCAGCTAGTCTGTGCCCCACCAATACGTCATCACATTACATGCCGTATCTTCTTGGTGCAACCCCCCCGTATAGTTCATAAAGTATATTCCATACGAGACCCAACCCCTGTGGCCCGCATAGGCCGGGACCGGCCTCCTGTGTCTGAACAAACACACAAACATAAAAAGCCCACGTTTGCATGTTTACTGCACAACAAGCGCGATCCTCATACTTCCGGACATCCTAACCTAAGTCACCGCTCCCCCATCCCCGCATGCAAAAGCCATATTCACCGTGGGTCCCAACAAGTGGCGTACACAACAAACCTTCATCCTGTCCCTCTCTCCTCCATTTCAGACAACAAGCCCCTCGTCTATAACTCCAAACGCAGCAACCCCCAGCTCTTTGCCCCGTACGTCCCCAACACACAGCAAGGTCCAGAGACCCTACCGCACCTTTTCAGGGGGAGACACAATAGGGTGGGAAGCACGGCACCATTTCTGTAGTAAATTCCCACAGAACCCTACAATAATTTGAGGTTATTGTAGTACAGTACAAATGAGATTGATTATCTGGAAGGAGGAGAAAGGGATCATATTGATAGAATTGTTGATCTCTTCAGCAGATGAAGAATTAAACGTGTAGGCCAGACAAACCATGAACTATAGTCCAATTCAACATTTATTTGATCAGAGCCAGAGGCCAAGGTGAATAGGACAAAAGATTATCAGAAAACATTAACAGGGCTGTCTGTGTACAGAAATCACAATCAGGTTTGCATTCTCAAACCTCAATATGTACATAAACAGTCACTTGGTAACATAATTTGAACATACATTTGACCATACTGCACACATTATACATGAGTAAATCTGGTTTCAGATATTAAGGAACTTAAACAACAAATGGTGTTTCCCATGTATTTACTCACATAAAATGCATCAGTCAGTCTCTCGGTGGTGGAGCGGTGGAGCCACAGACCCCTGGGGTTGGTTTGGTCTGGGGCTCCCGAACTCCCATTTTGTATCCCCTTATATACTATAATTTCTAGCCAATAATGGTACATTTTACTAATACAATTGATCCAATCATGCGTCTCCTGTGGGCGATCTCCTGTGGGGGCTGGCAGCCCCCACCTCTGGGTTGTGGCGACGTGATGGGACAGAGATGGAGGGGGCCTGTCGGTGGCCCCCGTCGGTGTGGTCTTTTGCTGAGTACAGAGGGGTTCTGCTGGTGGCCCCCGTCCGTGTGGTTGCTGTGTGAGTCTTCTTTCAGTAAACAGAGGGGGGGTCTTGGTGGCCCCCCTCCTTGGTGTGGCCGCTTGATGAGTACAGAGGCCTGTTCCAATAAACCTTTTACCAACTGTATCTCCCGTGTATATGAATTTACACATTTCTAATATTATGATTTACTCTTTTGATACTAAACAGTTGATTAATAGATAACTTTGTTTGTGACTTAGTGTCCATGACTAATCATCTCTTCAACAAGTCTAAACTGGTCTGCCCTGTGTTCAACCCAGCTGTCTCTGCTTCTACATTTACATACAGTCAATTCGAGAAGGTGTTGTTTGTTCTCTAAATTAGTCATTGCTTGAGTGGGGGTTGAAATAACTGTTGCTGCTGTTATCTGATGCAACTGTCTCAAGTATGGTTCCTTATTTAGCCATTGAGTCCACTCTGCTATTGAAAGGTAGCTGTGATGATCTCTGATTATTCACACATATTATTTATGAAATTCCACGTCAATATTTACCACAAGTTCTACACCAAATGTTTGGGCCATGGGGTATGTTGTTTTATAAGGGTGCATAGTGGCACCAAACCTGTCTTTTCCATATAACTAACACACACACACACACAAGCCTGCAGCCAATTCGGCGCATATAATGTAGTGATACTAAATAATACGATATCACCAGGAGTGGGATATGGGCGAGTAAACAGTCAGCTTGTACCCAACGTAGACTGAGACTGAAAGTTTAGCAATAGCCAGGCGGCTAGCTGTGGTAAGTGACGTCATCAAGTCAGCCACCAGTGACCCGGATGAAGATGAATATACATGTTAATCGCCAGCGGGATGACAGTCAGCTTGTATTTAACGAAAGAATAATAATAGTAACAAGTTGGCTTTAGCAAGTAATAATAATAATAATAGTAATAGTAATAATGAATTCAACGTGAACTGAGTTAGCCAACCGTCTATAGTAAGTGACGTAGTCGAACCAACCCGGCAGTGACCCGGAAGAAAAAGAAATACAAAAATAATTAAAAAAAAATTGTTAATCGCCAGCGGGATGACAGTCAGCTTGTATTTAACGAAACAATAATAATAACAAGTTGGCTTTAGCAAGTAATAATAATAACAATGAATTCACAGTGAACTGAGTTAGCCAACAGTCTATAGTAAGTGACGTAATCGAACAAACCCGGCAGTGACCCGGAAGAAAAAGAAATACAAAAATAATAAAAAAAAAAATAGGCGACATTCACCGGCAGGTTCACATTCAGCTTGTATTCTGGATTACGTTTTTGAATCGCAGATTTCACCATGGAATAATGGGATTTATCATCAGCCAATGGACATATCGATCTACCAAATGCCGATCGATAACAGGGAAATGCTGGGGGGTATCCCACGGGCTCACGGTAAGACCTTTTTCACCTAAATTACAGCCGGATCTGAGCTTGCTGTGAAACGCAAGCAGCCGATCAGTGAATGTGGCTAGTTACACGGACACTGTTATTGGTAATCAATAATACTAAACGACGTCCCCCGGCGCCCCCCCCCCCCCCCCTTTCATGCATACATGCTCTGGGACAGCCCGGATCATATGCAGTTTGAGTTATTTCTTTAGCATATATAAAACGGAAATGCCGTTGAATATAACGTTAGCAGTTATTAGCTCCATAACTAGCTTTCCAGAAAATATATGAGACAAAATCTGCGATAAAGCTTATATTCACGGCGCTATAAAATGACAACCTATTGATGCATTTTTTTTTTCTTTAAGCCATTTTGAAGGGACGGTTTATGAACTCAATTGACAATGAGAATGGACAGATAGCAATACTATAAAGTATAGATATAGCTGTACAAAAAGACACCGGTCTGTTGACAAACCCTGGTCCTCAACCACTATATTAGACGCATCCCAGCGGTCGCCAAAGTGTTAAACAAAAAACATACAATTAAAATATAAATACAGAAGGCAATTTGTGCGGTGGCAAGGAGCATAATCACATCAGCAATAGCATCAGGTAAAACAGTTACATGTTTCATGAAGGGCTAATCGTAGCATACTTTTTTTTTTACCAACTCTTTTTATTTTCATTTTTTCAAACAAGAAACAACACAGCACAATAATGACAATAATACATAACAGACATCCAAGAACACAAACTAACACAACAATGACTAGACAATAAATTAGACCTATATATATTGGATACACAACCAGTCAAAACAAGTTGTCACAGAGAAAAAGTATAACAAAATAAAATCTTTACTATAAAAAAGTGCTTACCGAGCCCCCTCCACCTCCAGGTCCGGCAACCGCAAGCCACAGTCCCGGAGGACCCACAGCCCGGCCCCCCGCGAGCCAAAGCACCACGCCTCTTTAGTGCCACGACCCGCAGAGACCCCGAACAGCGCCCCCCCCCCCCCCCCCCCCCCCCCCCCCCCCCCCCAGCCAGAGCCCACGATCACCAGACCCAGATCAGAAGGGGCTCAGAAAATATACATAGGATCAATATTGAATGAAAAATAATAACCAAAACAAAAATGCAAAAAAACACCATAACCATCAACATACATGAATATTCGCTCGTTCTCCTTCCCACCCCCCCCCCCCCTCTTGCCCCAGGACCCCCCACGTGAGACATCCACATTACATTACTTCAGTACTCAATTTCCAGAGTCATATGCGTTCTTTTAGTTTTTCCACCATAGCCCACCAGACCGCGATATTGGCCTCATTAACACCTATGACACGTGCAGTGGAAATCTCCAAATAAATAACATCGAGATATGTGAGAATCCATACCTTCGGACATAACTTATCTGGTTGTATCCAGCGTGAGGCAATCAGCTTTTTGGCAGCGGTCAGACCAGCCAAAATGAGCCTCTTTACTTGTACAGAGGTCGGCAACTGAGAAACATCATTTAACAACAGAACAGAAGGCAAGGCCGGTATGGTTAGAGAGAAAATCTCTGATAACTGAGTGGTGACATTTTCCCAAAAGACCTCAACAGGAGGGCATTCCCAATACATATGCATATATGTTCCAATGGCACCGTCTGGACACAAGTAACATCGAGAGTCAGGCCTAAGACCCATTAGGTTCAATCGCCTGGGGGTCAAATAAGTCCTATGAACAAAATTTGTATGGATCTGTTGGTGATCTGGGTTGCGTGATGATAGCCTAATATTTTCCCATACCGCATCCCAGTCAAAGTCTATATCCAACTCAGGGATATCCTTTCTCCAAATCGTATCTAAGGGTAGGTCTTTATATGAGGCCGTAAGTAAGTGCCGATAAAAGTCAGAGACGAAGCCTCTTGATATCTCTCTGTCATAAAATAATTTGTGAAACCGGTGTCGTTCTAGTGGAGCGTCCCATGGGACTCCGTGAGCCTTTAGAGCTGCCCTCATTTGTAAATAAAAGAAAAAGGAGCTACCGGGGAGATCAAATTAGTTGGATAGGTCCTGAAATGACCGGATACCAGAGTCGTTGAAAATAACCCTCAATATATGGATACCTTTCCCCTCCCATCTGGGGAATCTAATGGATTGTTGTCCAATAAAAAGCAAATTGTTATTGAACAGTGGGGAGTGCGTGTGCCATTTATGGCGGTTAGTGCGAGTTTTATGGGTATCACGCCAAATCTGGATCACATGTGTGATCAGAGGGCCAAATCGTAATTTGCATTGTTTGATTGAGATGTTGGTATACACGATATCTTGAAGTCTGTGTGGGGACACCATCTCCTCCTCCAATGGACGCCAGGAAACAGCCGCATGAGCGTCAAACCACGTGATAAGAGGTCTTAGAGAGTATGCTTGGAAATAATATTTGAAGTCCGGAAATGCCAAACCCCCGTCCAATTTACTCCTCTGTGCAGTGGTTCTCTTTAAAGGATAACTCCAACATTTTGGGAAATTAGCTTATTTAACATCTTCCCTGGAGTTAGACAAGAAGATACATACCTTTTTTGTCTCTGTGCGTGCATTTAGCTTTGGGAACAGACGCTCCGTTAGCATAGCTTAGCTTCATCACTGGAAGTGAGGCAGGACAGTACCCTGACGTTCCCTACAGGTTTGTTGATATTCTCATTCCTTCAAAGGATCTGAACTGATTGAAGTTTATGGATACCATGACTTAAAATCCTCTTACCTTGACGATTAAAAGCCTCCCCAATTTAGAAAACAGTAATCCAATGGCTGGTATTGATAATATACTACTAACTACTGGACGCTCGGAGCTAACCGGAGCTAACGCAGAACAGGATGTGTAAAGCAAATATAATGACTTCCTTTCTGGGGTTTTCAAAATAAAAGTGCGACGTTTATAGCAGCGGAAAACGTTTATTTTGTACATTATCTAACGTTAACACAAACCTAAACTAACGTTACAACTAACCTAAAGTTAGTTTAGGTTCGTGTTAACGTTAGATAATGTACAAAATAAACGTTTTCCGCTGCTATAGACGTCGCTCTTTTATTTTGAAACCCCCCAGAAAGGAAGTCATTGCTCTCGTTATCTGCTTGAGTGTCCGGTTAGCTCCGTTAGCGTGCAGTAGTTAGTAGTATATCAATACCAGCCATTGGATTACTGTTTTCTAAATTGGGGAGGCTTTAAATCGTCAAGGTAAGAGGATTTTAAGTCATGGTATCCATAAACTTCAATCGGTTCAGATCCTTTGAAGGAATGAGAATATCAACAAACTTGTAGGGAACGTCAGGGTACTGTCCTGCCTCACTTCCAGTGATGAAGCTAAGCTATGCTAACGGAGCGTCTGTTCCCAAAGCTAAATGCACGCACAGAGACAAAAAAGGTATGTATCGTCTTGTCTAACTCCAGGGAAGATGTTAAATAAACTAATTTCCCAAAATGTTGGAGTTATCCTTTAAGCGTGGGCGTTTGTTATTCCAGACGAATTTATATGCAGCAGAGTGCAGTTTTTGCCAGTAACCAACAGGAGGAGACAACGGAAGCATGGAGCTGATAAAATTCATTCTAGGTAAGACATTCGTCTTAATTATTGAGGCGCGGGCCTGTAATGAGTTCTTTAATTTGGACCACCTGTCAAAATCCTTCGCAATCCTGTCACCCTGGAGTAGTTATACTTTACAGTCTGGTTAACAGTCGGGAATATTTCAACCCCAAGGCATTTAAAGTGATCTACCATGAGAATATTTGCTGGAAGGAGGGTTGCCTTCGCAGCCTCGTTGAGTGGAAGGAAGGCTGATTTTGGCCAGTTGATCTTAAATCCAGATAGGCTGCCAAAGTCATCTATTACTTGGAGAAGGTGGGGCAGAGAAACGGCGGGGTTCTGCATAAATAGGAGTACGTCATCCGCGTATAAGCTGATATGGTGATGTGTACCCTTAATTACCACAAGGGATATAACTCGTGATTACCTTATGTACTGCGCTAGGGGTTCGAGTGAAAGAGCAAAGAGTCCTGGGCTAAGAGGACAACCCTGTCTAGAAGAGAGCGAAACAGCGAATAGTGGAGAGCAAAGCTTCCCTGTCAAGATCATGGCAGACGGGCCTGTGTAGAGAACTTTGATCATGTGAATGAAACCCTCGCCCAAGGACATGGCGGCTGTAGGGGTTGCAACATCCTTACTGGCGTCAATCACATGTAGTAACCGTCTGATATTATCCGTGACCAGACGGCCTCTTATAAAGCCAGTCTGATCGGGGTTAACCAGAAACGTCATGTGCTTTTGAAGTCGGATGGCTAGCACCTTAGCATATAGCTTGAGATCGGCTCCGAGGAGACTTAAGGGTCTATAGCTGCCACATTCAGTGGGGTCCTTATCTTTCTTGAGTAGAACAGATATAAGTGCCATATTGACATCCCTGGAGAAATTACCCTCCTCGACTGAGTGTAAAATCATTGAAAGTAATAAGGGACCAAGTATATCCCAAAACGCAGTATAGAGTTCCGGTGGAATGCCGTCCCAACCAGGAGCCTTGCCCCGCTGCATGTCCGCAATTGCTTCCCTGAGTTCATCTAGTGTGATACTCTGCAAAACTGTCTCAGAATGTAACTCCTCCACCTCAGACATTGACCCTATACCTACAGCTTTCTTCAAACGGGTATTTAATAGTGTTTCAAGTCCTGTGCTAGATATCATAAACACTTCCCTTAGGACTGGTATTTTCCCGGATGCCTTTAAAACAGCAGTTGTAAAGCCATTACTAAAAAAACCTAACTTGGATAGTGTTGTGAAGGATCAGATTAAACCGAATATATATATTTATTTATGGATATATATTTAATAGTATTTGTATATCGTTTGATATCCCTTGTATATTCTCTGTACATATACACTGAATATCCCTTTAGTCTACTACAGCCCATAATAGTTCATTCTCTCATTGGACAAGAACCTGGCGCCAGCAGACAGGCCCCTTGAGTCAAGTTCAATAGTGCCGACGAACATGTCCCAACTAGCCCCGGTTCCGCGTAGGAATACGGCTACCGAAATACGAATGGTACTATTTGTTCACCGTGCATATAAATAGGGCGCAAGTAAAGTAGAACTTTCTTTTAGTCCATTAGTCCTTTACCCTCCAACCTAGTAACAGACGTGAAGCCTCACCCACGACCCACGTGTGGTGCAGTATGGCCTATTTTGGCCCCAGAATAGGCATTGAGACCTCGTGTAAATTCATAGCTGAATTGTCATAGTTTGGCACTGTACCGTCGAGTGGGACGTATTTCTATTAAGTTAATAATAGTCTATTATGTATGGTGCATCGTTCGGTTAAAGTTCTAAAGTGAGCAGCACCCCCATCGTTTCCTCGCGTTATCTAGAGTCTTAACCAGGCTGGGCAGACCACGCGTGGTGCTTTCATCCGAGGAGTTCTGGGCGAGGACGAGTGGACCTGCACATTGGATTACCTACCCGGACGACTGCTGAGCCTATACGGCATGGAATATCTATTTGCTTTGGGTGCTTTGATTTGTGGAGCGGATAACAGCCAACGCCAGTGAGTGTTGGAATTACCCCCGAGAGGAGCCCAGGTGAGACGGCGCTCAACCCAGACCGAGGCCGCCTCGCTTCTCCTTCGTTGTGGACCTACAGCTACCGTCTACAAGAGGGCCCAAGTGTATTCATCTGTGGATCAAGATCCTGCGGGCACTGTTTTCTGTACCTGAATTCTCCCCAGGAATCGTTGGCCAGATGGGATGCAGCTGACGGCTCTCCAAACCCCCCCCCCCCTTACTGACTTACAACCAGCAGGACCCCTTTAGTATCCCGCTATAATCCTTAAGTACCATCGCTATAGTTTCCCTAAAGAACCAGGTTGTATACTTGCTTCCTGCGTAACCAGAGATTGGACATTCAGTGTTGATTTGCCTACGAATACTCATTTGCCTTACAAGTGCATTCAAATCATAAATGTAATTAAGTGAATGTTGTATATACCTTTTGCTATATTAAACCTTCGACTGTTATATTTGTGTGGACCTGGTTTCATATGTGGGAAAGTGTTCATCATACTTAGATATCGTGTACTGGATGGCCAGAAGTTAAAGTACATCAAGCGGTAGTGGTTTAATGATACCATACTTATCAATACAGTCAGGGAATTGTACCCCTCAGTTACAATTGGTCCTTCGAGCCGGAGGGTAACTAGTGTAATATTAATATAGTGTTATTAATATTGAAATGGCCTATGATGAACACTCCACGAAACGGTCCTCCTAACGTAGACCGCCCGCGGCGCAGACGACAGACACCTCAGTACTTAGAGGATTACGCTGTCAGTCAACTACCTAGCCTTCTACAGACGGTAAACGCGGTAAAAGTAGAAAGTTAAATTATGTCTGACCTTAACGACCAGGTTACCCCGACCACAGAGGCCCTAGTGGGTTCTAATGTAACTGACCAAGCTCACGGTGGGGACCAGGAGGGAACAGACATGCCTTTACCCCCCGCCAATACCGAAGAAGTAGTCCCCGACCAGCTCCGGGAGGAAGACAACCCTCCAGAGGTGGAACCCTGCACGGAACAAGATGAGGAGAGCGCCGAGGAGATAGAGCTCCAGGACTCCCCAACGAGGACAGCCAGGAGCGGCTCACCTCTACAAGCGTCTTCCCCCAGCGAGGCGGAGAGGATGCTGTCACAGGCGTTCCTCGTCAGCCTGACAGCCTCCACCGAACGCGATCGACTCCAGGGTGAACGCGATCGACTTCAGGGTGAACGCGATCGACTCCAAACACAGCAGCGGAGCGAAGAAGAGCACATACGCCTGGAGATGAGACGCCTTCAGACGGAAGAGAATATGGCAAGAGACCGGTCCGACACCCAGCGCGCCGCTGACGGTGCCCAAAGAGAAGCAGAGCGCGACATCGCTCTCATCCAGCGCGAAGCCGAGCGCGACAGACTACAAGCCGAGCGCGACAGACTACAAGCGCAGCTAATGGAGCAGCTGATCACCAGGGCAACACCCTCTCCCTCCGCCAGGGGTTCAAGGGCCTCGTCGAGACAACAGTCAAGGGCAGCATCCCCTAACCGACCAAGCGACCCTGAACTTGACCACCAGAGAGAGCCTATACCCCCCGCAGACCCCCTTCCCAGACCGGTCCAAGCGAGACCCAGCTACAAGGAAGGAGCAGCATACACTGCGGAGAGGCTAAATAAACGACTACAGGATCTAGAGGACCTGACCGAAGAAGAAGAGGGAGAGGAGGAGAACCAAGCCCGACGACAGCACAGTACTCCACCGGACCAGGAGGTCCAGTACAGCCCAGGCTATACCCCCGCGGCGCTGCGCTACAGACCCCCGACTCTATTCACGGGTGAGCATGACGCACGACCAGCCCCGAGGAACAGCACCTGGACCAGCGGGCCATGGTACCCTGCCGGTACCAGCCCACAGAGAGGCGCAAGAGGAGACTCGCCTAGGAGGCCTCTCTCCCAACGCTCACCGATGTGCCAGCCATCCACGGCGTCATACATTGGCACACCGACGTTTCCAGACTTCACCCATGAGAATCGAGCACAGTACACGGAGCTCCGGATGTGCTTAGAGACAATGATGGTGGATGTCGTTGACGAACGCCACAAGTATGCAATATTACTGAAGCATCTGAAAGTACCCCGAGCGCACAATATAGCGCTAGCCTATGCCACCTCTACGACCCCATACACCGCGGCTCTAGCAGCGCTGGACCAGAGATATGGACGTATATGGGATTACGTAATCCAAGAGATAAGGCATATTGACCGCCTACCCCCAGCAACAGACAATCGCTCACTAGACGACCTGTCTATAAAAGTGCAGTCCCTGGTAGGGATGCTGGGAGCGCAACGAGAAAAGGGTATGCACGAGCTATACGCCAACTCTAACGTCGAGAGGATTTTAGAGAAGCTGCCGCCCGCCAGACAAGAGCGCTTTAGGCGGCAAAGAGACCACCGTGATCCTAACGGTCCCGAACCATCCCTCCTCGATTTAGCCGACTTCCTGACGAGAGAAGTCAGCAGCCTACGCTTGGATACATTCGTGCGGAGCACACCAAGCTCCAGAGAGGGACCTAGGAGAGTAAACGATGGAAGAAGATCAGTGACTGTCATGCACCAATCAGAATCAGTACCGAGCAGTAAGAACCACAGTACCCCCTCGAGAAAAGAGAAGTGGAAGATGGTGTGCCCGTACTGCGAGAAGGAACACTGGCTGTCACAATGTGACCTGTTCAAGAAGATGAATGCAGAAGAAGTGAGTCAATGGATAAAGTCCAACAGGCGCTGTTACCGATGTGCGCGCAGTCACATGGCAGCCGAGTGCCGCCTAAAGAAGAGGTGCAGTCGGTGTGACGGAGCCCACCTAGATGTCCTACACGACAGTAACAGAAGAAAGCCTGCACCTGCACCATCGAGCAGCACAAAGGCAAGTGTCATGTACATTGACCCCGCCAGCAGCAGCGGCGCCCAGGTGCTCTTAAAGGTAGTCCGTGTAACATTGAGCCACCAAGATAAAGTCATGGACACTTACGCCGTCCTTGATGACGGGTCAGAGAAGACCCTTCTCCTCGCATCCGCTGCGGCCCAGCTGGGACTGCGGGGGAGCGAGAACCAGATGACGATTCGGACAATAAGAAGAGATTTAAAGACGATAAAAGGCGAGAATGTCTCCTTCACTATCGCAGCAAGCGGGCAGCCAGAGAGACGGTATAGGATTACAAATGCTTTCACCAGCCAAGAAATAGGACTGTCACAGTACACCTACCCCATCGCGAAACTGATGGATAGGTATGTGCACCTGCGTCAACTACCTATCCCGCTCATAGACGGCGCCACCCCGACCCTGCTGATAGGCTCCGACCATGCAGACCTCATAGTCCCGATAGACCGGGTCCATACAGGACCCAGAGACTGTCCTGCAGCAGTCGAGACCCGCCTAGGATGGACACTACAAGGCCCCCTCGCTAAATCTCTCAACCGAACAGCAGCCACTAGCTGCCTCCACTCCAGAGTGACAGAAGAAGACACCACTCTCCTGCAGCATGTCGAGAGGCCATGGACACTAGAGACAATGCCCTTTAAGAACGAAAAGAAAGACATTCGTTCTAAAGAAGACATTTACGCCATAAACCTCCTCGAGCAAGGGACAAAGAGAGTCACAGTCAGCGGAGTGATGAGATACGCAACTCCACTCCTGAGGCGAGAGGGAATGCCCACCTTTCACGCCACGAAAGAAGCTACGGAGCGGTATCTATTGAACACAGAGCGGCGCCTGGCCAAAGACCCCGCTCAAGAGAGTGTGTACCGCGCTGAGATTGAGAAGCTAATCACAGCGAGACACGTAATGAAGATTGACATTAAAGAGGCCGATCAGATGACCGAATCATGGTACGTGCCGCACCACAAGGTCCACCACAACGGCAAGGATCGCATTGTGTTTAACTGCAGCTACCAGATCGGATCCCAGAATCTGAATAAAGAGCTCTTGCCCGGCCCCACACTCGGCCCCTCTCTACTAGGCGTGCTACTACGCTTCCGCCAGGACAAGGTGGCTATCAGCGGGGATATCAAAGGGATGTTCCTGCAGGTGAGACTAGTGGAGGAGGATAAGCCCCTACTGCGGTTCCTATGGAGAGAGAGGATCGGAGATAAGCACCCAGCCATCTACCAATGGGAAGTCCTCCCCTTCGGAACCACATGCAGCCCGTGCTGTGCTACATTTGCACTGCAGAAACACGTCGCAGAGGACCCAGCAGCAGATGAAGAGGTCCGACACAGTGTGAAGAACAGTTTCTACGTGGACAACTGTTTACAAAGCGTTTCGACCCAAGAAGAAGCCGAGGCTCTCCTACTCAAGCTACGCACCTCCCTGATCAAAGGCGGCTTTGATCTCAGGCAGTGGGCCAGCAGCGACCCGCAAGTATTGCGCAGCCTCTCCCCCGCGGACAAGGCAGCCAGTAGCGAGACCTGGATGGCGACCATCCCAGGAGAAGCCCAAGAAATGACACTAGGACTAGTCTGGCGCTTCAAAACAGACTCGCTCCACTATAGACACAAACCCCTGACCACGGAGCAGGGAAGGTCGACGGCGATACCGACCACCAGACGGAGTGTGTACAGAACACTCGCCAGACAATATGACCCGTTGGGATGTATTCTACCTTACACCACCAGGGCAAAGATGATTGTACGAGCACTATGGGACAAGGACCAGGGCTGGGACGACCCAATACCCGCACACCTTGCCTCCACATGGAGAGAGTGGGAGACGGAACTCCGCTCACTCCCAGGCGTCAACATACGCCGCAGCTACTTCCCACCCACAGTGAGGCCAGAGACATGCAAGATGGATCTACACGTCTTCAGCGACGCCTCCGAAGTAGCCTATGGATCTGTGGCCTACTTGCGTGCCCAAGAGAAGGGAGGAGAGATACACACCGCTTTCATCCTGGCTCGCTCAAGAATAGCCCCACGAAAGCAACAATCTATCCCGCGTCTAGAGCTCTGCGCAGCCCTAGCAGGAGCGCATCTAGCCACGTTAATCCAACGTGAACTCACCATCCCGGTGCAAAGAACAATCTTGTGGTCAGACTCTACGACAGTACTCACATGGATCAAGTCTGATTCATGCAGATACAAGGTCTTCGTGGGAGTCAGAGTCACAGAGATTCAAGAGTTAACAGAAGCAGCGAGCTGGCGGTATGTGAACACCAAACACAACCCAGCTGACGTCATCACCCGGGGAATGTCCCTAGATGACCTCACCCGTCACAACATCTACAGTGACGGACCAGAGTTCCTCAAGCTCCCGGAAGAAGAGTGGCCTACGCCCACCCCACGGGAAGCGAGTAAAGAGGAGGCTGAAAACAAGAAACCTATGTTCTGTGGATTGAGCACAGTCGCCTCCACAGCCCCCAACATAGATGATTGCCTCACCCTACAGAGTGCGCAGATAAAGACATTCCTGTGGCACCACCCAGAGATTCAGCCCACCACTGACATTTCAGCAGCTGACTACGAAGAAGCAGAACTTCTTCTACTACAACGAGCCCAGAGAGACTCGTTCCCCGATGAGCTAGACTGTCTACAGGGAGGAAAGCCCGTCCCATCAGACAGCAGACTGCTCCACCTGGCACCCGAGAGTGACGCCCATAATCTCATCAGAGTGGGTGGTCGTCTGCGGAGAGCCCCCGACCTACCGGATGACGTTAAGTACCCGATAGTCTTGAACAGCCGACACAAGGTCACAGAGCTGATCATAAAGAAATACGACGAGGATGTGCACCACGCAGGAGCAGAGAGAGTCTTCGCGGAGATCAGACGTCGCTATTGGATACTTCAAGGGAGAGAAGCAGTGCGACGCTTCCAGCGAACCTGTCTAGACTGCCGAAAGTGCCGCGCGCAGCCCAGCATACCCCGGATGGCTGACCTACCTCCCTGTCGCCTCCGACTCGGCGACAAGCCCTTTCACTCCACAGGCATGGACTGTTTTGGCCCGTTGTATATAAAGAAAGGAAGAGGAACCGAGAAGCGGTGGGGTATTGTATTCAAATGCATGACCACCAGAGCGATACATATCGAACTCCTTCCAACCATGAGCACAGACTCATTCCTTATGGCCCTCCGAAGATTCATATCGCGGAAAGGAAAACCGTCTACATTGTTGTCTGATCACGGGACAAACTTCAAAGGCGGAGAAAGAGAGCTGAGAGAGAGCTTCCAAGCTATGGGCCCAGAACTTAAGACCCACCTCGCTCCATCCCAGATCGACTTCCAGTTTAATCCCCCGAACGCACCCCACTTCGGTGGAACCTGGGAACGAGAAGTACGTTCTATAAAAACAGCCCTGTACGCCGTGCTTGGGGCCCAGACTGTGGCGGAAGAAGTCCTAATGACAGTCCTCACGGAGATCGAGGGAGTATTGAACTCCAAGCCCCTCGGTTATGTCTCAAGTGATGTAGCAGATGTCGACCCAGTCACCCCCAACACACTCTTGATGGGGCGGCTGGACCCCGCGCTACCCCAGACAATGTACAGGCCTGAAGAAGCGAACGGCCGAAGAATGTGGAGGTACAGTCAAGTACTGGCTGACAAGTTTTGGAATAGCTTCCTACTCCACTATCTACCGTCTCTACAGACCCGCCAGAAGTGGGTAAAAGAGAGAGACAATTTGACAGAAGGAACAGTCGTCATGATTATCGACCAGTCACTACCCAGAGCTATGTGGCCGGCTGGCCGCGTAAGCAAAGTGATCACCGGTGCCGATGGCAAGGTCCGAGCAGCTGAAGTGCTCGTCCAAGGGCGAACTTACACATGACCCGTGGCGAGGCTAATAGAACTGCCAAGACTCCCAGACACTATCGATGATGACCATGACCCCATGACTTTGTGAGTTGACTGACCCTTACAGCGGACCTTGAGTGGTAGACAGTGCGGTTAATCTGTCTCTGCTTAGCTAATTAGGTGGGACTAATTAGGGGGCGGCTGTTGTGAAGGATCAGATTAAACCGAATATATATATTTATTTATGGATATATATTTAATAGTATTTGTATATCGTTTGATATCCCTTGTATATTCTCTGTACATATACACTGAATATCCCTTTAGTCTACTACAGCCCATAATAGTTCATTCTCTCATTGGACAAGAACCTGGCGCCAGCAGACAGGCCCCTTGAGTCAAGTTCAATAGTGCCGACGAACATGTCCCAACTAGCCCCGGTTCCGCGTAGGAATACGGCTACCGAAATACGAATGGTACTATTTGTTCACCGTGCATATAAATAGGGCGCAAGTAAAGTAGAACTTTCTTTTAGTCCATTAGTCCTTTACCCTCCAACCTAGTAACAGACGTGAAGCCTCACCCACGACCCACGTGTGGTGCAGTATGGCCTATTTTGGCCCCAGAATAGGCATTGAGACCTCGTGTAAATTCATAGCTGAATTGTCATAGTTTGGCACTGTACCATCGAGTGGGACGTATTTCTATTAAGTTAATAATAGTCTATTATGTATGGTGCATCGTTCGGTTAAAGTTCTAAAGTGAGCAGCACCCCCATCGTTTCCTCGCGTTATCTAGAGTCTTAACCAGGCTGGGCAGACCACGCGTGGTGCTTTCATCCGAGGAGTTCTGGGCGAGGACGAGTGGACCTGCACATTGGATTACCTACCCGGACGACTGCTGAGCCTATACGGCATGGAATATCTATTTGCTTTGGGTGCTTTGATTTGTGGAGCGGATAACAGCCAACGCCAGTGAGTGTTGGAATTACCCCCGAGAGGAGCCCAGGTGAGACGGCGCTCAACCCAGACCGAGGCCGCCTCGCTTCTCCTTCGTTGTGGACCTACAGCTACCGTCTACAAGAGGGCCCAAGTGTATTCATCTGTGGATCAAGATCCTGCGGGCACTGTTTTCTGTACCTGAATTCTCCCCAGGAATCGTTGGCCAGATGGGATGCAGCTGACGGCTCTCCAAACCCCCCCCCCCCCTTACTGACTTACAACCAGCAGGACCCCTTTAGTATCCCGCTATAATCCTTAAGTACCATCGCTATAGTTTCCCTAAAGAACCAGGTTGTATACTTGCTTTCTGCGTAACCAGAGATTGGACATTCAGTGTTGATTTGCCTACGAATACTCATTTGCCTTACAAGTGCATTCAAATCATAAATGTAATTAAGTGAATGTTGTATATACCTTTTGCTATATTAAACCTTCGACTGTTATATTTGTGTGGACCTGGTTTCATATATGGGAAAGTGTTCATCATACTTAGATATCGTGTACTGGATGGCCAGAAGTTAAAGTACATCAAGCGGTAGTGGTTTAATGATACCATACTTATCAATACAGTCAGGGAATTGTACCCCTCAGTTACAGATAGTAATGAAATGGCAAATTATCGTCCAATATCCAACCTACCATTCATTAGTAAAGTACTTGAAAAGATAGTTTCAGTTCAAATAAATTCCTTTCTTAAAGAAAACAACATCTTAGAAGAATTTCAGTCAGGATTCAGAAAATATCATAGCACTGAAACTGCCCTCACCAAAATAATCAGTGACCTCAGACTAAACTCTGACGAGAATAAAATCTCCATCCTTATCCTGTTAGATCTCAGTGCAGCATTTGATACAATCGATCACGATATTCTAATCGATCGTCTTGAAAACCAATGTCGGTTTCTCAGAACATGTGCTGGGCTGGTTTAAAACATACATCAGAGGGAGGAAATTCTATGTTAAACTAGGAGATCACATGTCTGATATATACGACAACAACTATGGAGTTGCACAAGGGAGTTGCTTAGGTCCTTTACTCTTCTCCCGTTACATGTTACCGCTGGGTGATATCATCAGAGAACATAATGTAGATTTCCATAGCTATGCGGATGATACACAACTGTACATATCTGCTGAACCAAATGATACAGCGATTAGCTCCATTACAGACTGCTTACTGGCAATAAATAAATGGATGAGTAAGAACTTCCTGAAACTAAACGAGAACAAAACTGAAATTCTAATTATCGGCTCCAAAACTAGAAAAGAAACATTCATAAAGAACCTGGGGGGACTAACCCCTTGGATCAAATCTGAGGTCACTAGTCTTGGGGTTATCATAGATTCAGAACTGAACTTCAATTCTCATATTAGCAAAGTGACGAAAACATCGTTCTTCCATCTCAGAAATATAGCAAAAGTACAACCATTTATTAATCAGAACGATGCTGAGAAGCTAATTCATGCATTCATATCTAGCCGGTTAGACTACTGTAATGCACTTTTCACAGGTCTCCCTAAGAAAACCACAGAGAGGCTTCAGCTAATCCAAAACTCTGCAGCCCGACTGCTAACTAGAACCAAAAGGAGAGAGCACATTAGTCCAGTCTTAGCTGCTTTACACTGGCTTCCTGTAACATTTAGAATTGACTTTAAGGTCCTTCTCCTTACATACAAAGCTCTAAATGGACGACTTCCGGTTTTAGCACAACATGTAGTGCACGCATTTTGCAATTGCTCCGCTCCCACCAACGCTAATTTCGTTTAAAAACATTATTTGGACAGTAAAGAAAGAGAATAGACCACATCGTATGTATTGTTAAGACCCTCTACTAACCATATCAAAAGACAAAATGGTTAAAGGTAGAAAGGCGACAGAGAAAATAACTACGGCAACTTCAACGGCGCAGGACGGAACAAAACGAGGAAGACACGTCCTAACCGTCGCTGGTTCTGAGCCGACGGCGACAAGCTCCGAGGAGGAGAAGGAAGAGGACAATTTACCGGGATCATCGATTACGGTCCCCGAAAGAGAGTTAATAGAGACCAACATAACAGAAGGTACAGAATCAAGCTCCGTGAAAGCGAGAGCAGCCAGATTTATGGATTCCAACGTCACTGCATCTATCTACCATATGCCGCCAACTGAAGAAAGCAGTACTACCACTCCACTCGACTTCAACACCACCACTCCACCCGACTTCAACTCTCTGACTATCCTGATAAAAGAACTGATGGTCGCTGATAAAGAACAGATGGTAGCTTTCAAAGCACACGTTGAACACATCGATACTAAATTCGAACAGGTTATGAGAGCGATCGCCGATCAGTCCTTGCGAATCACGACAGTGGAGAACACGGTGAAAGAAATTACACATGCAGTCAAGGCGAACGAAGGTAGCATGACAGAGATGGGAGAAGATATGGAAAAAGTGAAAGTAGAACTCCGGAGAGAAATAAAAGATCTTAAAAAAGAAGCGATGGAGAGGCAACTAGAAACCCAACGTTACCACAGGCGGAATAACATCCGCATTGTGGGGCTTGATGAAGCAGTGAACTGCGAAGATACCAACTTTCCAAAAGTGTTATCAACGATTTTGGATAACACCGATCCAAACAAAGTGCCAGAAGTGGAACAAGTTTACAGAATCGGTTCCCAGGGGCAAAGTATCAACGGGCCGAGAGTCATCATTGTCACTCTGCGGAAAACTACAACAAGGGATGACATCATCAAATATGCTCGCAACCAACGTGGGAAGCTGAAGTATGGTGATAAACCAATATTTATCTACGAAGATTTGAGCAAAGAGGCCATCATCCGACGTCTACCATACAAAGATGTGATGCAAAAGCTGTACAAAGCCGGCTACAAGCCAAGGCTATCATATCCGGCGCTGTTATCATTCTTGGGCAATAACGGCCGCAGGTCAGGTCCATATACACCTTTTGAAGCTGAGGATTTCCTGAATCAAAATGGAGCAAATAACCCAAAGCATGACGAAAATGCCGGAAACAGTTAAGCCTCTCTCTCAATATATACCAGTGTTGGAATGACTTTATTGTGTTCATCAATAAGGTCATTCCACCAGTGTTGGAATGACTTTGTTGTGTTCATCAAAGTAGCAAACGATATGCAAGTCGTCTATAACAAAGTGTACTGTGTATAATACGATTCATAATACATTATAATTTCAGTCTCTGGTCTCTGAGGGGACAAATAAATATCATTGCAAAAAGATCTATCTGGAATATTCTGGGTTTATCGCTCAAATGCCCTGGGTCTCTTAGATCATTCTGGAAAGTAAAAAAGTCTAGGCACTAGTATATTCTACAACCTTCTAGAATATAAGGCACCATGACAACGAAGCATACAACTCTAACAATACCATTCGGTGTGTATACACATAGCAGATAATAAATTAAATGAAGTGCAATCAGTCCTTAATAATACTTTAAAAATTAACCACACATAAACGTATGAGCACAGCAAGGTTATTCTAACAATTTAAGTAATCACTCCATTAAAGGCACATTGAAGCGCTAAAAGGCGCTGTTTTTCTATCTTATCTAATCAGTTAAATCGGTTCTAGTGGCTTCTCCACGTTGATAATTATTTATCTCTTATTCCTTATCTATATCTTTCCATTGATTTTTATTTTATTTAATTTTTTCTTCTCATTACTCTATATTTTTTAAATATATTTTAACTTACATTGTTCTTTTCCAATGTTCTTCACATTAAGGTGTCAATATTACTCTATATTTTTTAAATATATTTTAACTTACATTATTCTTTTCCAATGTTCTTCACATTAAGGTGTCAATATTGCTCTACAATCTTTTCCTTTTTTTTCCCCACACGTTAGTGGATGGTTCAAAGGAATATGTCGATAAAGGTTTATTCTCTTTTTTTATTTTATTTTTAATTTTAATTTTTATGTTATTTATCACAATACTTCATTACAGTAAGGGAAGGTGCAAGACCAAAAGCGACATTCTATTGCAATAGAATGGAAATGTTAGATCCTATGGCAATTAGCATAGGAAAATTAGGATTACAATGCTCAGTTTGGGCAATCCGGTGGACCATGGGAGAAAGTCAATCGCGGAGGATGTGTTCTTGGAACACAGGCATGTTCGACTTTCTGGGTGAGGGGAAAATAGGGGATTTTTATTTGTATATATATATGTTTTTAAGCTCAGCTCTCAACGGGACCTCATTAATTGGATGTACATCTATTGTAGCTTCATACTCCAGAAACATTACCAAAAACTACACGAAAACATGCATAGACTATGGCTAGTTTGAATATAATGGTATGGAACACCGGTGGGATAAACAAACAACACAAGCGCAAAAGCGTGCTCACACTGATGAAAAAAGAACATGTGGACGTGGCTCTATTAAGCGAAACGCACATTTTAGAGGGAGACATAAATACGTTAGCGGATAACATATACCATAATATTAGTCACTCTTCTTTTGCTACGAGAACTAGAGGGGTAGCCATAGTCGTCAGACGCAAATTAAATATCGAATTGAAAGGGGTATGGTCGGATGCTGAGGGGCGCATAACTATAGCTAGGATTATACACAATAACAGGAAAATTGCATTGGCAGCGGTATATGCCCCGAATTTGTACGAAGTGGGTTTCTTCACTTCACTAACAGGAGAAATGTTAAACCATCCCGAGTACTCATATATAATAGGTGCGGATTTGAATGCCATTTGGAACCCAAGGATGGACAAAACTTACCTTTCCTTCTCCAGCGAACAAAAGAATTCATCTAAAGCATTAAAAGATTGGTCGAAATCAACAGGAGTAACTGATTTATGGCGTTCACTTAACCCCATGACCCGCAAGTACTCCTGTCGTTCGGCGAGACACAACACACTATCCAGAATTGATTACGTCTTTGCATCCCCGAGAATATTTGATAAATATGAAGTGGAAATGACACCCAATGCGCTATCAGATCACTGCTACTTAATCCTGAAAGCAACATTTGGTACACTATCTGCCCGGGCCCCAAGATGGCGTTTTAATTCGATGCTGCTTAACAACAAGGAATTCATTACACAAATTAAAGAAGCTCTCACAGTATTCCTACGGGATAATGCTAACTCGGTGCAAGATCCCAGAATATTATGGATGTCGGTAAAGAATATGATCAAGGATTTCTCGGATAGATTTACCTCCATATTGCGCAAAAATCAAAACACAAAACTGTCTGAAATGGAAACGCTTTACTCAACGCTTTTTAATTCTTTAAAATACAACAACTCTACTAGACTAGATAACCAAGTTAACATTCTAAAGACAGAGATCAAAGCAATGTACAGACAAAAATCGGAATTGCAAATACGCAGCACAAGACAACAGCAGTACTTCCAAGGTTCTAAACCTAGTCACCTATTAGCCATGCGACTAAGAATTAATGCAAAATTTGCAGATATAACTGCCATTAGGAAACAACAAGCTCTAGTAACAGAACCCAAAATAATAAACGATACATTCAAAGAATTCTACTCCGATTTATATAACTCAGAAACGACCTTTGATCAAGACAAATTAGACACATATCTTAATCAAATTACTCTCCCTAAACTTACGGAGGAAGACGCTAAACAGTTAGAAGTACCGATCACATTAGAAGAACTCAAGAAGGCCATATCCGGAATGAAAAACGGCAAAGCTCCGGGAATTGACGGTATCCCATCAGAAATGTACATCTCTTGCTGGGACATATTTGGACCCTTATTACTAAATATGATCTTATACTCAGTCAAAGAGGGAAGCTTCATTGAACACCAAAATACCGCACTCATTTCAGTTCTTCACAAAAAAGACAAAGACCCCACTGAGTGCGGTAGTTACCGTCCTTTAAGCCTCCTCGGAACCGATGTCAAACTGTACTCTAAGATATTAGCCATCAGATTGCAAAAGCATATGACGTCTTTAGTTCATCCGGACCAAACAGGCTTCATAAAAGGTTGCCTGATCAATGATAACATAAGGCGAATACTGCACGTACTAGATACAGACAAAGAGGACATCACACCTAAGGCGATACTATCCCTGGGTGCTATGAAAGCATTTGACAGGTTGGAATGGTCGTTTCTATGGGCAGTATTGGAAAGGATGGGGTTAGGAAAAGGTTTCATTGATATGATTAAAGTACTATACAAGGACCCATCGGCCAGGATTACAACAGGCACATTCATCTCCGATATCTTTCCGGTATCACGCTCAGCCAGACAAGGTTGCCCTCTTAGTCCCGGACTATTCGATCTATCATTAGAACCTTTAGCACAATTTATAAGACAATCCCAACACATAGAACCAATAGTAATCAAGGGCACACATCATAAAATTAGTTTATATGCGGACGACGTAATATTGTTCATGCAAAACCCCAACAACACATTGCCGCTTATACTCAAGTTGATAGAGAACTTTGGTGATTTATCGGGATTTAAAATAAATTGGCCTAAGTCGGCTTTTCTTCCTCTTAACACCAGTGCAAAAAAAGAGACAACCCTCCCAGGTGCGATACCCATGGTCAAACATTTCAGATGCTTGGGTGTGGAAATATTTCCCACCATAAGACAAACGGTGAAGCACAATTACACAAAAATACAGAACAAAATCAAAGACGACCTGGACAGGTCGGCAAAACTTAAAAACTCAGTACAGGCAAGGGTATCAATAGTTAAGATGGATGTATTACCAAGAATCAATTTCTTCAGCTCAATGCTTCCGTTACCTCCTCCAGAGGGCTACTGGAAAAGATTACAAACCTCCACATACAAATTTATTTGGAATAACAAACCACCTCGCATAAAAAGATCCACCGCACAGAGAAATAAAGCAGACGGTGGCATGGCAGTCCCAGATTTTTTACAATATTTTAATGCCTTCACATTAAGACCATTGAAGAAGATATGGTTTGACCCCGAGGCTTTGGTATCTTGGAGAAAATTAGAAGAAAACATAGTAGCCCCACAGAGATTGAAAGACATAGCATACACTAAACTTTCAATCAAGCATTGTGAGCGAGAATTTGGCCCAATAATTACCCATGCAATCAGGACATGGCGGGAAACACAAAGGAAATTTCCTAACCCTCAAGTATGGCATAATCACACTCCCATATTCAATAACAATGCTCTCTTAATGGGAAAACGACCTATAAGATTCCCTATATGGGAAGAGAGAGGCATACACTCATTAGGGGATATTTTTAATAACAAGGGCCTCTGTAGTTATGTCGAAATATGCATAAAGTTTAACCTCACCGAGTCCACGTGGCTTTTTTACATACAGTTACGACTTTGTATGAGATCTCACGGTGTTCCATTACTCATACCAATTGAACACCACAGATACCACACATTTTTCTATGAAAGAGATACATTGGGAGGTTTTGTATCAGGTTTTTATTATCAATTACTAACGTCCTCGTATGAAACCCTTCAACTAGACAATGTCTGGAGGAGGGATATACCAGACCTGGAAAATGACTTTGATTGGCAAGGAGCCTGGGCAAATGTCCGACTTACATCAAGGAACCCGGATCATCAACAAATCAATCTGAACTATATTCACAGGACATACTTGACTCCTATAAGGCTGTGCAAAATGGGGCTTATACAAGACTCCAAATGCTCCCAATGTACAAATGGGGACGAAGGAACATTTATGCACATGTATTGGGACTGCCCACCAGTTAAGGCATTCTGGAAAGATGTGTCCCAACAATTATCAATACTCGTATTTTGGAATATACCTGTACACCCCGCGGTATTGCTATTGAATGATGTTTTTGAGTTTGCAGTGAATCCACAACTAAAAAGATTGGTTTTATCTGGTATCACAGTAGCTAAAAAACTGATCGCATCACGTTGGTTCAACCGGAAAAAATGTGCCGGAAAGTGTGGTTTCTTACATATCTCGATGTGATATATCAAGAAATATCTACAGCAAGAATTCTGGGGCTCAATGAATCCAAAATGTCAATGTGGTTAGAAGTGGTGGAGAGAATAAAAGCTAGCCTATAATGGTAGTGTCTGGTTAGGAGTGAGGGATAATGGAGGTACTATCCAAGAGGGGGTCCGGGAGGGGGGGGTTTGAGCTGGAGCATATGTGTGTAGGGTTTTAGAAAATAGGTATTAGGGGTATATTATATACTAACATTTATATAATTGTAACTTCGCTGGATATACACTGTATACGGTTAAAATGTTATTATTGACTATTTTTGTTTTATCCTGTTTCTGTACTTGCATATATTTTAACCACCTTTACTGAAAGTTTCATTATACATTGTGTGTTGAGTACTGACTTTTAATAAGTTTTGTTTTGCAATAATAAAAAAAAATTAAAAAAAAAAAAAAAAAAAGCTCTAAATGGACAGCTACATTGCCAACACTCTAATAAATTACACACCAGCAAGAACACTGCGATCATCAGCTGCTGGACTACTAGAGGCTCCCAGAAGCAGTCAAAAGAGGATCGGTAATGCAGCCTTTATCAACTATGCCCCAAAACTATGGAACAAACTACCCCAAAACATCAGGGAAGCCAACTCGCTAGACATCTTTAAAAGACAGCTTAAAACCTATCTCTTTGCTCAGGCATTTCACTGATAGATATCTGCTACCACCTAGTGGCAAGAGGAAACATCAGGGATATCCTGACACAACTTGTATTTACCTGCACTATTCTTACCCTGCCTACTCTTATACACTGCCTATCAAATTCATGTGTCGGTTATTGCACTTTTTACTTCTTACTGATGACTATTTTTAAACTGAATAATTTTAAACTATTTTTATTATTTGCTAGATCAAAATGTGAAACACTGTGATTATTTGTTCATGCAATAGGTCCCACTATTTAGTATGGGTTCGAGTCCCTGTGATCTAATATCACTAAAGTTACAGTGTGGGTTCGAGTCCCTGTGATCTAGTATCACTAAAGTTACAGTGTGGGTTCGAGTCCCTGTGATCTAGTATCACTAAAGTTACAGTGTGGGTTCGAGTCCCTGTGATCTAATATCACTAAAGTTACAGTGTGGGTTTGAGTCCCTGTGATCTAGTATCACTAAAGTTACAGTGTGGGTTCGAGTCCCTGTGATCTAGTATCACTAAAGTTACAGTGTGGGTTCGAGTCCCTGTGATCTAGTATCACTAAAGTTACAGTGTGGGTTTGTGTCCCTGTGATCTAATATCACTAAAGTTACAGCTATATGTACTGGGAAGTATGTTGGGAATTACAGGAGTATTACTGAATAGAGAGCCTATTAGGATGCTAGATCCTAATGTGAAACACTGTGATTTGCCATATCTTGCTATGCTCGCTCATGCCTGTATTTTTTATGTCCGTTCTATTTTATAATTTCTTTTACTATTTTTAAACTGAATCATTTTAAACTATTTTTACTATTTGTGTTACTGAAAACTGTAAGCGGAGAGCCTATTGGGATGCTAGATCCTAATGTGAAACACTGTGATTCTACCTGTCTATCTTTTTATGCTCGCTTATGCCTGTATTTTTTTTACTGTTGTGAAGCACTTTGAACTGCAACCTCTGTATGAAAAGTGCTATACAAATAAAGTTATTATTATTATTATTATTATAGGTTCAGCTAACCGCTTTGCGTCCTCCTCTGGGATTTGTGGTAGGTTAATTTGACTAAGATAGTCCTCCAGTTTGGCGTGATCAAAGACCACTTCCGACTCGTACAGGTTGGAGTAAAATGAGCTAAATGTATCATTGATTTTTTTTGGGTTGGTGGTTATAATAATAATAATAATAATAATAACTTTATTTGTATAGCACTTTTCATACAGAGGTTGCAGTTCAAAGTGCTTCACAACAGTAAAAAATACAGGCATGAGCGAGCATAGCAAGGTATGGTAAATCAGTGTTTCACATTAGGATCTAGCATCCTAATAGGCTCTCTATTCAGTAATACAAGTAATAAAATAGTTTAAAATACAGGTATAAGCAAGCATAAACATTTTAAATGTAAATAGCAAGGTTACAGTAAAAAGTGTGATAAGATTGTTCAATCAGATGAAAATGGCCCAGCTAGGAGAATCAACCTTGGCTAGGCGGTGAGGTTCACGATGTACCTAACTGGAATGGTAAACAACTTTGCTAGATTTAGGTCAAAAGTCATCTTCTCCTCACAACAGAGCATCACTCCAACATCATAGAACCGACATATGAATTTCATTGGAAGTGTATGAAAGTAGGTAGGGTAAGAATATAGCAAGGTATGGTAAATCACAGTGTTTCACATTAGGATCTAGCATCCCAATAGGCTCTCTGTTTACAGTTTCATTCAGTAATACAAATAATAAAAATAGTTTAAAATGATTCAGTTTAAAATAGTCATCAGTAAGAAGTAAAAAAAGTGTGATAACCGACACATGAATTTGATAATCAGTGTATAAAAGTAGGCAGGGTAAGAATAGTGCAGGTAAGTACAATTTGTGTCAGGATATCTCTGATGTTTCTATAATAATATTTCCTCTTGTTACTAGGTGGTAGCAGATATCTATCTTCAGATATTTGCCTGCATTACCCCACAGTGAAATGCCTGAGCAAAGAGATAGGTTTTAAGCTGTCTTTTAAAGATGTCTACCGAGTTGGCTTCTCTGATGTTTTGGGGTAGTTTGTTCCACAGTTTTGGGGCATAGTTGATAAAGGCTGCATTACCGATCCTCTTTTGACTGTTTCTGGGAGCCTCTAGTAGTCCAGCAGCTGATGATCGCAGTGTTCTTGCTGGTGTGTAATTTATTAGAGTGTTGGCGATGTAGCTAGGTCCCTGTCCATTTAGAGCAGGGGTCTCAAACTCAATTTACCTGGGGGCCGCTGGAGGTAGAGTCTGGGTGAGGCTGGGCCACATCAAATATTCCACAAAAAAAGGGTTTCAAGTATTCCAAAAATGTATTAATACATCAACAAACTACCCCTTTGCCTCATCAGAAAACCTCACAAACACCAGCAACTGAGCATTCTCAGTGGTGTCAGTGGACTCATCCACAGCTATGGAAATGCACTGTGCATTTTTTTTTTTTCTATCACAAAGCTGTTTAATGAAATCATCAGCCAGTATTTCAGTTATTCTGGTTGCTGTGCTATCTGAGGAGGATTTGCTTTTGTTTGCCTTCAAACATGGTCTCCATCACTTCAGTCATACATTATTTTATTATGTATGCATCAGAGAATGGCTTCTTGTGTTTAGCCAACACCCATGCCACTGAGTGAGGACTTGGTTGCTTTTTATCGTTGTGACATAACTTTAACAATAATTCTGCTTGCAGCTTGATATGATGATTTCATTCCATTTATTTTTGTGGTTCTTAGTGCTGAAAGGTTGCATCAAAATAACTGTGTTTTGTTTCGTATTGGCGTTTCAAATTGCGTTTCAAATTGCCACTCTTCACAAGAGCTACCGTTTCTTGGCACATTGTGCTGGTTGGAGGGAGGATGAACGCATATTTTTCAGTCCATTCACCTTTGAAATGCAGCGATTTTCACTGTTGACTTTTATTTTACTGGCCATCTTTGAACATGCCATATTTTTCTACTAGCTGCCTGCTGGCAAAACTATGCTACTAACTAAAGTACCTGCAGATTAGACTACTGTAGATGCGCTGTCAACTCTCGCTCTGGCTCCGACCCGTTGAAAGAGACAACATGCATTCCGTGAAGACCCGCCCTACTCTGCCTCTGATTCGCAGACTGTGGGTGGGGGGGGGGGAATGGTGACGGGACGCTGAATATGATTGGACCAAAGCAGTAGACAGACACAGACAGTTGGAGCAGTGCAGCCGGACAGGAGCTTGCAGAGGAGATAGGGGAGAATTTCGAGGATACCTGCTATACGCACTGATGACAGGATATATTTCCTTCCACTTGGTATCACTCCGGAATCACGTTTCAACCACTAATGTTGCTGCCATGAGCCTGCGCTATGGTAGCCTACAAGTGATAAAATAAATAAAACGCCCAACTCGCGCAACGGGTCGGCAAAAGGTTGCGCGCGGGCCGCACTAACACTAAACTTTGATGTTGTCACCATTAATACAATTATTCTTCTATCATTCTTATGTGTTGTAATCTCCTCTATTCAGTGGCAATACCAACAGCTATTTCTGACCAGGCCATGCAGCTGTTGGTAGGAAGCACAGACAGAGAAGGCAGGATTTGGCCTACTAAGATAAGCTAGTTACAGTATGCATAAATATATGCCATAAGAATCAATCTACTGTTCCAGTTATCCATTGTAAGAATGTATAGACAACCATCTACAAATATGTATACTATTGCAAAATGTGCTGTTTATTGTATTAAAGCAGGCCATGGTCATATAGAAATGCACTAATTCGACCCACAGTATGTCCTTCACTAATGAACCACCTGTGACAAAGCTAAAATAGTGATGTTCTCGGTTTACAGTCTGTCTCCTTGTTTAGACGTGTTGCATGGAGTATAAATTGACAAGGGAGGAAGCATTTGGACACACGTCTTTGCGAAGCTTGAGCTAAGTACTGATTTTGTGTCCACTCCACAGCTGTGATGTGTATTCTCTGTAATATTGTTTTATTCACTCTGTAATAAATCTTTGAACCTAAAACCTTCTCCTTACCGTCTCTCCAATGTCAAATTAACTGAACCCGACAAATTGGTGGCCAGTGCGGGTATTTGGCTTCTGGAACGAGACGGCACTTGTGGACAGGGCGACTGGGCGGCACTCATTAAACGGATCCGTCAGAAAAGGTAAGCATAGCCTGTTATATCGAAATCTGCATAGGTTAACAATAGTATGAGTGTCTCCCAGTGCCTGAAACCGTGAGTGTTCTCTCCATTATATTTATAAAACAATTGGATAACAATTTGGTTAAAGTCAGATTGACATTTTCCTAAAAGAGTGAATAACCAATATTATATTCTGATACTGTATAACCCTGTGATGTGCTGAGATGTATTTTCGTGGGACAGTACCAGAAGACCTTTCGTAAGGCTGGGGATTATACCTGAATAGTATTATATGTTAAATGCCATAGTGTAAACCAAAGTCCTACAAAAGATAGGCCGGCCTGAAAAGACAGATATATGACATAGTGTAAACAAAGACCTAAAAGGATATAGGCCTGCCTGTAAAGACAGAGATATTGGGCAGACAAACATTGAATGCAGGGCTGATTACGTTTGGGGGTGCGGGCAGTTTACGGACATATGGATTAATATTACCTTTGTCTTGTCCTGGTACTAGTCTCCTATATTGTCTCAGGATCACTGCAATTCAAGTCTGCAAAATAAGCTTAGACTGTTGTAAACCTATTTAAACGGCATGACTAGGGAATAAAGGAAAAAGTACTGGGTAGGTGTTATATTTCATTTATGTTTTGATTGTGTGAGCAATAGCTCAAAGCAGTGTGTTTTAAACCTAAACGGTGTCCATGTTTTTGAGAACCTTATGGAAACCTTGCGGTGGTAACAAAAAGGTTTTTCAGAAAAAGGCTGATTGATTGAATGCAATTTCAATACAATCTGGCTGGCCGTTTAGGTAGTGATCTGGGGGAAAAGTGGGTGGCTTAAACTTGGCTGATCTTAACAAAATACTGGGATGGAAAGAAGCATCCAAGAATTTTAAGATTACACTGTGGACGGGGTGGGAATCTTTAGAATTAGCTGACTGGCGCGGAAGTTTAAAATTGAATAAACAGAGAGGGTTGGCAAGGCAAAAAGTATTTGACCTACAACGGTCATAGGCTGTGTATAAATAGTATTTCTAACTAACTAATTTGAGACCTATATATTTGACAAACTACACCCTACTACTTATGATATTCAACAAGTTTTCTTTTTTACAAAAACATACACAGAGAACTTTTATCTAAACATAACAGGCATCTGTAGTCTCACAAATCCTATTTATAAAACACGCACACACACATAGGAGGAGACCCCCTGCTGTCTAGCACGTGCTATTTAGGACACACACACACACACACACAACGTGCTATTTAGGACACACACACACACACACAACGTGCTATTTAGGACACACACACACACACACACAACGTGCTATTTAGGACACACACACACACACACACACCCACACACACACACCCCCGCACACACACACCCCCGCACACACACACACACACACCCCCCCCCACACACACACACACACACCCACACACACACACACACACGCACACACACACACACACACACACACACACACACACACACACACAGTCTTACTTATAATATATCCCACACACGCTCATTTGCAGTATACAACATTAGTCTCAATCAAACCAAGATGGCGGATGTTGAAGAAACCACCCAATCTGTACTACAGAAAGTGTATCTACGGCTCGATGTGACCACAGAGCCCCAAGACAGAAGTAAGACAAGGAAGACTATGGAGAAATTGATAAAGAATTGGCAGATGAGGAACCTCTTCCCCCAGAACGAGGCACCGGCTCCTTTGGGGGCAGACAGACTAAATGTGTTTAACCATGAGCAAGGGGAGCTTTCCTTGAGGACTATTGCATGGGAGAAAGGGGGAAGGCACAGAATGGGACCCACCAAGACAGCCTTGGACAAATCCCTGATGCAGATGGCAAGAGTGACCTGTCTCCTATTACACATAAAAAATGTGACCCCAATGTCAGCAGTCTCTGTCTGTCCAGTCTCTATAGAAGACAGGTCAGACATTTTCACCCCGTTACAGCCTCAATTTTGCTCCACTCCAAGCTCAAATTCCTCTGCCCCTCCACTATACCCTAACCCAGCCAACCTATTAGACACAACACCCCCAGAGTATACACCCCCCACCAATGCATGCCTTTTCCCTCAACAAACACAGGCCCCCATAATCCATATTACAAACGGGGTCCTGGAAGTAGAAGAGACCAGCAAAGACAGGGAGCTGACACAGCTGATCCATGATATCCGAGCCCTCAAACATAACACCACTGAAATAATAGAGGCCTGCAGGGAAGGGCAAGCAAGCTCCAGCGATAAGGAGGGACTGTCAGGCCCAAAAGGAAACATGACACCAAAGAATGTAGATGCAAGGAGGAGGAAAAAGGTGGAAGCTAGGACATGCTACAGATTGGAAGGAGGACTAAAGGCAAGAACCATAGATACCCAGGCAAATTGCACTAACTCCCCAGATGAAGATAATTTCAATCAACACAGACAGTTATATTGGGCTGGGGTCCCAGATGTATACCCCACTACAAGGACTCTCTCCTCCCTAGCCAGTCTGAGGAAGGAACAGGGTGAGGAGATACATGCCTTCCTGAAAAAGTGTGAAGAGGTGTGGTTGGAAAGCACAGGAGAAAGACATGATAGCTCCAAAGCCACCACCATGTTGTGGAGAAACGCAGTGGTACATGCCCTTCCCCAGGCAGTGCAAGACCGATTGGAGGACATTGTGGGTCTGGATACGAAAGACGACGAGGAATGGAAAGCCCACCTCATCCATTATGACAACAAGCACAAAAAAATTCAAAACGACAATGATGAAGAAATAAAGACATTGGGAAAGAGATTGTTGAAAATGCAAGTGAGTGAGAAAGATGATGATGCCAACAGGGCAAAGAGAGGAAAAAAACAAATGTTGATGGGTCACATGGGGCCACCCATGCAACAAGAAGCTGTGGAAGCTCCAGCCACTGTACCCTCACCCATGCCACCACCACAGCAACAGTGGCCCGCTTACCCCACTCCCATGGCTCCCTATGCGTACCCACCCCCATACCAATACCAGGCGTACGGGCCTCCAATGAACAGAGGGCCACCAAGAGGAAGAGGAAATAATAATAATAATAATGACTTGGATTTATATAGCGCTCTTCATGAGACCCAGAGCGCTTCACAGAGTCCATTATTCATTCATACACAGTCATACCGGTGGTGGTAAGCTACAATTGCAGCCAGAGAAATGGGAGGTTCAATCCACCGCCACAACCAACTGGATGCTACATCTGTGGACATGGTGGCCACTGGGCCCGGGACTGTTATCAGAACATACAGAACAGAGGCGGACAGAGGGGCAACCCTAGAGGAGGATACAGCCCCAGAGGAAGAGGAGGACCTCCGCAACAGGAAGGATCCAGAGGTTACCCGCCGAATGCCTCCCAATTGCCTATGTCAGCATGGGAGACTGAAGAGTGGGGACCACAATGAAGATGCCCGAAGGATCCAACCACAGGTATAGCGGTACCGGCCCACCAAGAACCAATGGTTACCTGTGAAATTGAGGGTGAAATAATACAGCTCATGGTGGACACCGGAGCCGCAGTATCGGTTATCACCAGCCTCAAGGGAAAGTCCCCACCACTTTCCACAAAGACTCTCAACACAGTTGGATACTCGGGAAAATCTGAAATGCAGAAATATACCACGCCATTGGTCACCACGGTAGGCTGTCAAACTCTCCTCCATTCCTTCCTCCACGCACCCAAATGCCCTGTCAACCTATTAGGAAGAGACCTTTTGGTCAAAATAGGAGCTGTAATCCTCTGCTCTCCAGATGGCCTTATCCTGCGCCTCCCTGGAAGCGCTGAAAACCTTACAACATACAGCAGTGGAGAAAGAATATTAATGTTGGGAACTCCAGACACCCCACAAGAAACCACTCAAGTCTACTGGAGTAGGCTACTCACTACTGGTATTGACACCCCAGAAATACAAAGATGTTACATGTTATGGAAACCTTGGATAAACACCCTGGGAGCATTTGGGCCCCCGATAGACCCCCTTCATCTTACCTACAACTACCTCAGACGACCTGATGAGGAGTATCAACAAGCCTGGGAAGAGGACAAAGAAAATAATACTGAGAAGATACAGATATCAGACCTCTATGTGGGACAACAAGGAGTCGCTGCACAATGCCTACTCACCCCAGAACAACAACAGTGGTATGTCCTGGATGAAGAAGCCACCCCACACATCACCCTAGCGGTAGCAGTGGGACAAGAAGCAAGGTCACTGGGCCATATGATGAGAAAAGCCCTGGCCAGCACATGGGTACCCACCAGGTCACCCAAGCTCTTCGTCAATCCTGAAGGCACCATGTGGAGAATCCTTCACAACGGCACTGATCAAGGCCAGTTGGAAAAACAGGAATTAGAACGGGACCATGGAAGAGAACATACTAACCATCCAGACACGGAAGAATGGCTGCAGAACGTCCCACATACGTTATGGACCACCGGCCCCTATGATGTGGGACTAGTGGCCAATAGAGAAGTTTCAGTCACCCTCAAGCCAGACCAAACCCCCTGTTGGAGGCCCCAGTACAAACTCAAACCAGAACAGATCAATGGAATTGATGACACCATCCGAGGACTCCTAGAAGTTGGAGTCTTAAGACACACCACATCTCCCTGGAACACCCCCATACTGCCAGTACCCAAAGCAGGGAACAATGGATGGAGAATGGTCCATGACCTACGAGAAGTCAACAATGCAACAGTAACAGAAAACCTTCCTGTGCCTGACCCCTATGTGGCGCTGCAGAACATTGATCCGTCACATACCCACTTCTCCGTCATCGACTTGGCAAATGCATTCTTCTGCCTGCCCCTCGATCCAGAAGTTCAAGATATGTTTGCCTTTACCTATAAAGGACTTCAACTCACCTACAATAGGATGCCGCAAGGCTACAAGGGTAGCCCTGGACTATTCAACCAAGCACTGAAGAAGGACCTAGACACCCTGGCACTGCCGGAAGGAGTCATTCTGATTATGTATGTGGATGATCTGCTCTTGGCTGCCCCCTCTGGTGAGACCTGTCTAAAAGCCACCTCCGATCTGTTGATATTCCTAGCCAAAATTGGCTACAAGGTTAAAAAGGAGAAAACCCAGATAGCAAGACGAACTGTTACTTTCCTTGGAAGGCTCATCTCAGCAAACAGCCTGACGCTGTCCTCATCTCAACGAACCTCCATCCTCACCCATGGGAAACCAAGAACAGTGCAACAGATGTTGGCTTTCTTGGGCTTGACCGGGTACAGCAGATCCCATATACCTGACTATGTGTCCCTAACTCAGGCCTTGAGGGACATGATTACAGAAGCTGGCAACAGGAACCTCACAGCGGTACTGGATTGGACACTGGAAGGAGAAGAAGCATTCACCCAGACCAAACAAGCCCTGGCACAGGCTGCTCACCTGTGCACTCCAGACTACTCACAACCATTCTACTTGGATGTTTCTGAAACAGAAGGGGTGGTAAACGGAGTTCTGTTTCAGAAAAAGGAGGGGGAACGAAGGATACTAACATATCATAGTTAAAAACTCGACAACATCGAAAAAGGTCAAGCAGGATGTACAAGACACCTGGCGGCACTCGCCAGAGCCATTGAGAAGACAGTGAAGTGGATTCCCCAAGCTATTTCGGTTCTGCTCTGTTCAGAACCGGGTTGCTTTAGTACTCTGCGTTGTTTCAATAGCTTTAAAGCTCTGGGAATCACTTCTCTTCTTTCAGCGGTGCAGGCAGAAGGAATTAGGAGGAAAAAGGTTATATAACAGCTGTTTAATCAAAGTTTAAGAGTGTATACAAATTACAAATAAAGAATGCTATAGTTGTGATCAAAAACCCTATGCCGTAATTGATACAACCAGAATAAAGAGAATGATAGTTGATGATGGCTTTGTTCCCTTGGCTTAGGGATCAAAGTATAGTTCTGTTTTTCCCTCCAAAAGTTCCTTTGTTCTTGCCCGCGTCGTGTGTAGATGGGATGGTAGAGGTCTTGTCGTGTCGGTTGGGTTTTTCAGAGTCCTTCTCCACCGTCCCACACCCCCTCTTATCAAAAGCCCAGAGTGTCTCAGTGACGTCACCAAAGTGACATCATCAAATCCTTTCCTCCAATCCCAGGCCTACTAAGTTCGGATGTCAAATTGGGGGTTGGCTTTACACAGCCAACTGAACTTTCCTCTGTTCTCCAGTCCAGGAACAAACACCTTCCAACAACTTAATACTTTGGGATATTGATCTCCTACTATATATATTTGAATTTCAATTAATTACATAAACACAGAGATATCATACTTGAACACATTCTGTTACCATTTAAGCCTAGTTTCACATTAAGTGAAACTAGTCTTATTCTGCAGGGGATTTAAGTCTGTACCACAAAGTCTGCTGACTTTCAGTAAATATCTAACAGGCCTAATCATTCTTTTAGCTTACATCAATATTTTATAAACTGAATAGAATATAACTGAATAACAGATTAAATTAGAACTGGATAGAATAGAATACAAATCAATACCATAGATCAGAATATAACTGAATAGAATAGAATACAAATCAATACCATAGATGAAGAGGATAGAACAATCAATTAATCAAATTGAACATAAATGAAAACAGAACAGACACATTAACTAATTGTAGACATTGAATTTAGTTTAGTTTAGATCAGTACAAAATGCTCATATCTCTGATCTGTGTGTGTGTATATATATATATATGTATGTGTGTCTATGTGTGTCTGTGTGTGTCTATGTGTCTGTGTGTGTGTGTGTGTGTCTATGTGTGTGTGTGTGTGTGTGTGAATGTGTGTGTGTGTGAGTCTATGTGTGTCTGTGTGTGTGGGTAGCTAAGGCTTCCTGCCCCCCACCCCTTGTCTCACCCAGGTGGCTGATTGCGTAAACAGTTGTTGTAAACAGTTCCCTCAGATCACACAGGATACAGGCTGTTGCCCACACTTTGTATGCAAATTCACCAAAAGGGCAGAGTAATTTAATCACCAGAAGCATATATTTGGCTGACTTGACTTTAGCAGCTGTTTTCTCTAAATATAACACATTATTTACCATTTGGGATCTATGTTGGCAGGCGAGAATTCTACCACATTCCCCACTTGGATAGTTTACCTATCCTTAATATGTCAAACATAGATATCAATCTCTACACACTACTATCTAGATAATACTTAAGACATTTTAAATCATATTAGGATAAAATATATATGGTTTGCCATACTCAGATCCTAAAATTCAAATTAGCAATTTCAGTTTTTGTGATCGTGTGCACAGTCTTTAACAACCTGTTCTCGTACCAAGATCAATTTCCATTGGTTTCAACTGTGAGTTGTCAAATTCTGACTTGGAGCATTGAGGAGGGGGGTCTATGTTTTCTAGATTTGACCCGGCCTCCTCTTTATTGCTCAGTTCTGGTGCAATCCACGACTGCTGGGTGCAACTCCCCATTCTGGGAGGTGGAATTTAGAAAGCAAATTGCCTTTCTCATCACACCTCATCTTCTGTCAAGAACATCTTGACTCGTGTTGACCTCTATTAGGGGGTAGAGCCCCCTGCTGTATTTTCTATTGCTTTCACAGCGGTGGGGAGGTCGTCGCTGGCTGCTCGACCCCTGTTGATCCTTGGATGTGGAAGAGCTCCACCCTTTCGCTGGTTGACTCCCTGGTCAATGGTTGAGGCCTTGCTTCTGTTGACAGCCGGAGTTGTTGCTGAGGCCTAGCCGCCTGTCTCCTCGTTGGTTGCCTGTCGTTTCCCTCTGAAGCCTCAAGACTCGGTCACTGCGTTGGCCGAACCTCTCCCGGTCCTAGAGGTAGGCGTCCCCTGGTTCTCCGCAGTGTTGTGGTTCCCCATGGAACCGCTGCGTAGACACTAGCCAGTGTCCTGGATCAACAGTACCGATGGAGTCCTTGTCTTCCTTGTACCACACTCTGATGACTGTTGTCTCCCCAATCTCCCATCCGTATCCTGCAGTGAATATATATCGCTTCGGGGGACAGTGCAGGTCACTTCTTACCACAACAATTGATTGAGAATCCATACTTTTCCTCCCTCAGACTCTCTTTACTGGTCTGAGCTTTGACAACTTCCTTTTCCAAATCATTTATCTATATATTTCATGGCTTCTAGATCATACAATTTCAAAATTCTGAAAAATTCACATGGCTCTCATTATATTATGCTGTCAAAACAGTATACTCCTCCACCTCTCGATGTGGAATACACATTCAAACATCGTTACCTTCGTCCTCTGGACAGCTGCACCCGGACCGGACGGTCAGCACTGACACATCCACTCTCCCAGTAATCCTGTGTGTATGGCAACAAATCACAGTCCGCCTTAAACACACATCTTCCACACCACAAGCCAATTATCAATTGCACATGTTCACACCCTACACAAGACTAATTTGGCCAATAGCGACCAAACCTATTGAGCTTCATCAATGTACAGAGAATCATGCTTCCCAACACTTTCACCAATCACGACACACCCCCAGCCCCTAAAACCGGGTATTCAATGGGCGGAGAACAAAAATCCATAACTAGCTCATGTTCCTTCACTTTGTTCCCAGTCCATTTTACAGACATATACTACCCTGTCCTGATGTGTCGAGATCACTCCCAGCTTGCCAGGTACCCTAAGAAAAAATATACAGAAAGAAAGAAAACAGAAAACAAAACACACAAAGAAAAACCATGCCAAACCAATAAATGAAAAAATAAACCAAACTTGTGAGCTTTTTCTTTTTTCTTCTGAGCTCATTTTTAACCTATCATCTAGAGGCTTATGCACCCCCGTATTAACTAAGAAACAAAAAGGGAAATCAAATGAATAAACAAAATGAACGCTCCCGGCCTAAGTCAGGAATTGCTCGTAACACACTAGAAAAGAGAAGTAAAAATAAAAGTAAATAAACACCTATATCTATTGCTCATAACTGTTAATACGCTTCTATCAATACCATAAAAAACTAGAAACAACTATGGGTCTTTTTAATTCCTTAATCATGCAGTCCACCCCTTGACCAATCTGAATGTTGACCAAGCATGGATAACTTACTGACCACTAGCTTCCGCAGTGTCACATCATCACACTGTCTAATATTGAATACCTAATATTAACTGTTTAACACAATTTGATCCTCTTGTTAGTCTGATTAGTTCATGCATTTGTCAGTCACTCATACATCCGTTTTTAGTAACTTTCATTCATAATCTAATCACCTAACACCTCTATTTATTTTTTATTCTATTTTTATTCTAATCTAATTAGGAGCATATTTTATCATTCAATATATCCCACCTTTACCCTAGTCAGTTGCATATATTTTTATTCTGCCGGTGGCCTCTGCAGACATGACCTTTGAAAATGACCTTTCACTCCACAGATCCAACAACACTGGCGGTCTCCCCCGGGTTGTGGGACCCGGTGGGTCAGCCGCCTGTGACCGGATGACCCTGGGGTCATCGGGCCCAGAACATGTCCTGGTGGTATGCCATCATCGCCATGGTTCCCTGGAGCCTGTTCGGAGGAGAAAGCCACGTACCTATCTGGTCCAGTCACAGTTCCTTGAGAGGGGCCCGTTGTTGGGAGGGGCCCGCCACCTGTTTCTGTACAAACACGCCCTGTTGTCTTATAAGGCGCCGCCTCTTTCCCCATCTCAGTGCTGGCGGCTTGACTCCCCATTGCTGGGCTCCGCCTCTCATCTTGGCTTTGGTGCTGTGGGGGTCCTGGACAGGGGGAGTTCGCGGGCTGTGGACACTGTACTTGATACCGACCTTGGTTTTGCCCACGTCCACCTCCTCTGTTCCCCCCTTGAGGACCTCCTGCTGTGGATAGATAGTGCCCCAGGCCACATTCCCGTGCGATATGACCAGTCTCCCCACACGGCCAACACACCACCTTCCGCACCGGGAATCCATTCGGATTCCTGCCTCTGCCTCCACCTCTTCCTCGTGGGTGCCACCTCGTGGGTGGTCCTATTGGGGTTTGTTGTTGTTCCGGCGCAGGACCCCCTTGTGGCCCCAACTGGGCCCGTCTCTGGCCATCTGGTTCCCCATTGGAACCTGTCTCCCCTCCGGGCTGTGTGGACTGGATTAGGCCTTGGAGATAGTCCACTACCTGTCTAGCCTCGGCTAGCTGTTGTTCGAGAGGGAGGCACGTCTTTAACTGGCAGTCATCTGCAACGGACACTTCAGCGTGGATCGACTCGGGTAATACAGTTGTCTCTGGGTCGCTTGCTGCAACGACTCCCTGTGGCGGAGTAAAAGACATTATTTCCAGTCCCTCCGTCACACTGGACACTAGAGGGGAGTCAATCAAATTCCAGTCAATCAAGTTAACGTCACCATCCAATTCGGTCAATGTAATGTCTGCAGAGGTTATCGGCATTATCTTGATTTGGGTACGCATTCTATACCGGCCTCCTTTAACTACAAGGTTCTGTAATGGCCTGAATATCTTTGGCCATCTTTTCGTCACTTTTATCGTGACATCTCCAGTCGTTGAAATAGACAGATTGTCTACCCTTTCTATGGTCAGTGCATCTAACCCTCCGGTTGCTCCTATCTGTGTATTTTCCATTCTCACCTTTCTTCAAACACTCGTAACGTCACCGTTTGGAAAGCAAGTTTCTCTGTATTCAAACTATTTTTACCAAACTTGAGTTAATTTCACTCACACTTCTATATTGGTGTAAACAGGAATTGATAACTCGCTCTTGTGATACTATACCCCCTGACTGTCAACAGTCTCTTTGATTTCCCTGTTGGGGTTCGGAATTGTCAGCGCTGGCCATCCGTCCTGGAGCAGCTGTGAAGAGAGAAGCAAAAAATACACTTAATTATCAGTGACATTTCCCATTCACAATCCATCATTTGTCTTTAAGCATGGAATGTCGGGCATCTCCTATACTAAGATCACTTGAGAGCATTTGTGCAATTTTCGTTTTTGATTTATCAATGACACAGCCTTAATCTTTTTTCAGTTGTCTCCATTGGAAAACCAGACTCTCAATCCTGTTGTCATGATCCTCCTTAATACAACTCCGGGGAACTTATTTTGCACCAGCCTCCTCCTTCTGTTGGTCAATCAGAAATTTGTTATTTACAGCCTATCATTTCTAAACATCTGTATTGGACATGGTAATTTAGGTGCATAATCTCACTTTTACTCTAATTGTTCTTTGCAAATGACTATGTGTATGTGTAACTATATCTATTTCTGTCCGTGAAAGCCTAGTATGTATTTTGCTCATATTACATTATACATATCAGTAACATACATATTTTCCATTCATAATCTCTCACACAGTTACTATATTTCCCCACGTAACACCTAACCCCTTAGGTGTTAAAACGCGCTTCTCACGAGAACAGAAATCAATTTTCAGTGTCTTATGTCACTGAAGTCCCCGTGCATTTAGAACAGTGTCACACAACCCGTTCATAACCACAGGCCGCCGACACCACCCCCACATTGAAAATCCTGCCGACCAATGACATCCCACTGGTCAACTCGTCCTGTGGCCCACGGCATCACCCCCAGTTTGCAACCTGGAACGCGAAACCCCGGGCCTCCCACTCAAGGATATTCAAAGATCATACCACTCACAACCACCGCCACAGTCACCCAAATACCCACACACAATATAATCCGATGCGCGTAGCGTGGCAGCGAGCCACTGACGAGTGCACGTATAGCGCACCCCCGTTAACGCGCCGCGGCAGACAGCGAGCCCACCCCCGCCACGGCGTTTAGCAGTCCCCGTACCCCTGGCAAAATGAAAACTGTGCGCAGTGTGGCAGCGAGCATCGACGAGTCGCACACATAGCGCATCCCCGTCAAAGCGTGGAGGCAGACAGTGAGCTACGACGAACTGTCTACCCACACCCCCATCGCAGGCGCAGCCGAGCAGAGTAATTATGCTCCGACTTACGGCCCACCAACATGAACGCCACACAAAAATACTGACACGGAGCCCCCGCCTTACCAGCCGGAGCCTGTCCAAATGCAAGGAAAGAAGTACGAGTGCCTTGTCGACCAAAGCGTAGCCCTAACGCCATCCAAAACCACTGCCAGCACTAGAAATTCCCTAAAAATAACAATAAAACTGAATATGGAACAACAACACCCGCTCAATAAGTCCCAAACTCAACCTACTGCCTTTGAACCCTACTGTAAACAGCAATAAACAATAACCCTAGCACTACACCGCGTCTGAAACCCATACAAAAACAACATATTTATATACAGGCCCAAACTAGGAGAGAAAGAGAGAGCGTTTCGGGGGGGCCGAGGGGGGAAAAAAATATATGGAAGTGAGGCGGTGTGGGAACAAGAGCCCTCGTCCATACCACACCACATCACAACATAATCCGTGCCCATAACCATGAGGGGAGTGAGGGGGAGGGAGCGAGAGGGGGGGGGGGTAAGAGAGAGAGAGAAAGGGAGAAGAGGTGAGAGGGAAAGAAAGAGAGGGGGGGGGGTGAAAGAGAAAGAGAGAGAGAGGGAGGTGAGAGGGAGAGGGAGAGAGGGGGGGAAGGTGAGAGGGAGAGGGAGAGGGAGAGAGGGGGGAGGCGAAAGGGAGAGGGAGGGAAGAAAGAGAGAGAGAGGGGGGGTGAGAGAGGAAAAGAAGGAGAGTGGGGGGGCAAAAGAGAGAAAGAAAGAGAGGGGGGGGGGGTGAAAGAGAAAGAGAGAGAGGGGGAGGGAAGGTGAGAGGGAGAGGGAGAGGGAGAGAGGGGGGAGGCGAAAGGGAGAGGGAGGGAAGAAAGAGAGAGAGAGGGGGGGTGAGAGAGGGAAAGAAGGAGAGTGGGGAGGCAAAAGAGAGAAAGAAAGAGAGGGGGGGGGTGAAAGAGAAAGAGAGAGAGGGGGAGGGAAGGTGAGAGGGAGAGAGGCGAAAGGGAGAGGGAGGGAGGAGGGTGAGAGAAGGAAAGAAAGAGAGGGGGGGGGGTGAAAGAGAAAGAGAGAGAGAGGGAGGGGAGGTGAGAGGGAGAGAGGGGGGAGGTGAAAGGGAGAGGGAGGGAGGAGGGTGAGAGGGAGAGGGAGAGAGGGGGGGAGGTGAAAGGGAGAGGGAGGGTGAGAGGGAGAGGGAGAGAGGGGGGAGGTGAAAGGGAGAGGGAGGGAGGAGGGTGAGAGAAGGAAAGAGAGAGAGGGAGAGGGGGGGGGGGTGAAAGGGAGAGGGAGGGAGGAGGGTGAGAGAAGGAAAGAAAGAGGGGGGGGGCGAAAGAGAAAGAGAGAGAAAGGGAGGGGAGGGGGGAGGGTGAGAGAAGGAAAGAGAGAGAGGGAGAGGGGGGGGGGGGGTGAGAGAGAGTGTACGAGGGGGAGGGGGGGCCAAGGCCCCACAATCCACCGCCAGACTAAAGCACAACAATTCAATCTCACTCTACCAGCACACTAACCCCCTAATGAAAACGTTCTGCGAGCAGAATCCAAAAATATTCATCCTGTCCTCTTCCGCCCCCTACCGTATTCCTAAATAAACTCCACCCTCCCCTTAATAATGGACGCTTGGCGCCCCTCCCAAAATGGACGCCGGCGCCCCTGCTAAGATGGACGCCCCCCGCGAGACATCCCAAGAGCCCCGCCATGCCATGACGTCAGCACAGTTAGCTTAGCTTCGTTAGCCACGTCGCGGGCCGTCAGACCGCGCACCCTTAAGACGTCACAACCGGCGACCATTTTAGCCGTTAGCGCGGCTAGGTAGCATTAGCTTAGCTTCACCCATGATCCCATAAAAACGTCCCCCAACGACCCAACGACCCGTTCCGCCGCGCGGGCCGACACCTCGCAATGTTAATATAACACCACATTCCCCACAACAGAATCCTAATTCCCTCAAAACGCCAGTGTAGCGATCTAAACAGAAATATAAAAACATAACAGCCCCCAGGCCGCCGCAAAACTCTAGTTTGACCCCTCTGTCGTCACCACCGGCGAGCTTAGAACGACTTCCGGGTCCCCGCAACATATAATCCCAATCACCTTAAACATTATACATCTATTTTATCCGCCACGAATATGAAAACTTTTAAGTGCCTTACACATCCCCGTAATCTCAAGACACTATCGATCGACCTTATACATTTGAACCTATGTCTATTTGTCCGCCGTATCCTCCGGTCGCCTCAGAGGCTAATACAACAGCTAACCGCTGCTGCGTTCCACGGGCCCCGAAAAACCGGCGTTATCATCACATTTCCCCACGGCCAACCGGTGACTTAAATTACATAATAATACAACAATAATCTCATACGTACCACCAATCATACCTAACCATAGCCATTCTTCAACCATTGCAATCATACACGCTTCCTAACTACAAATAAAAATACAAACCTCCATTCACACCCTATTATCGTCTCTCGAACGTCGCACGGCAGCGCGACTAGTAAACACTAGACCAAACGTAATTGCACACACTTTCATACTGCATGTTTAAGCTTACCATAGCTTCTGTTGAATTCCCACTAAGTACCTATCAGTCCGAATTGTTCCATTAAGTACTTATTTCGTTACAGCCTAACGCAGTTAATTAACACGCCTGCTGCGCTCAAAATCAAACAAGACCCTTACAGTCTGCCCGGCACGGTCCTAACACGCACGAGTACCACCGTTTAACTCTGAGCACGAACAAGACCCCGCTTCTATTAAAAAGCCACGTATCTGGGTGTACTTCAGCTCCTCCGTAGAACTATTCCTCGTACTCTGTAACCGCACACGCCACTCACCGGTCCCGAAGGTTCACCTCAAGCTTACCACACTTAACTCGCATGTTCTGAATGGTAACAGCGCTCTGTACACTTACCCATATTCTCTGTACAACAGTACTCCAGTGGAACTCCCCTGTACCCAATTTTCACAGAGCTTCCCCTTCCATTCAGAACACCCAAATCATTCCTCAATAACTGCGCTGCCTGTCTCGAGAATTACTTTCTAGGGTTCTAATAATCCCTCGAGAAGCGCATCCTATCGCACGCAAAACGGACCACCGTGGTTCCCTGGCCAGAGAAACCGTAGCCAGTCGCAATACGACGCTTATAACCTGTCTCGCAAACCAGTTTTGGCGGTGCACACTCATCTTTACCATATCTGACTTGCATGTTCTGAATAGTAGCAGCGCTCTGTACACTTCCCCATATTCTCTGTACAGTGGAACTCCCCTGTACCCAATTCCACAGAGCTGCCCCTTCTATCCAGAACACCCAACTCATCACCCATTACTTCATGTTCACATGAGGTTAAGTCTTTAGTTTCTTTTCCCAACCCCTTGTTGTTCGAACTGAGCAGCCCATTCTTCTTCAACACTCACCTCTCTCACAGGAACGAAGCTCACGCAGTTGTGTCCTCCGTCGTCCGCTGACGAGGTTGATGAGTGAAGGAAAAAAATTAAAATTCTCGTCCTGGGCCGCCACTTGTTCACGGGTCAAACGGCACCAAATGAAGTGGATTCCCCAAGCTATTTCGGTTCTGCTCTGTTCAGAACCGGGTTGCTTTAGTACTCTGCGTTGTTTCAATAGCTTTAAAGCTCTGGGAATCACTTCTCTTCTTTCAGCGGTGCAGGCAGAAGGAATTAGGAGGAAAAAGGTTATATAACAGCTGTTTAATCAAAGTTTAAGAGTGTATACAAATTACAAATAAAGAATGCTATAGTTGTGATCAAAAACCCTATGCCGTAATTGATACAACCAGAATAAAGAGAATGATAGTTGATGATGGCTTTGTTCCCTTGGCTTAGGGATCAAAGTATAGTTCTGTTTTTCCCTCCAAAAGTTCCTTTGTTCTTGCCCGCGTCGTGTGTAGATGGGATGGTAGAGGTCTTGTCGTGTCGGTTGGGTTTTTCAGAGTCCTTCTCCACCGTCCCACACCCCCTCTTATCAAAAGCCCAGAGTGTCTCAGTGACGTCACCAAAGTGACATCATCAAATCCTTTCCTCCAATCCCAGGCCTACTAAGTTCGGATGTCAAATTGGGGGTTGGCTTTACACAGCCAACTGAACTTTCCTCTGTTCTCCAGTCCAGGAACAAACACCTTCCAACAACTTAATACTTTGGGATATTGATCTCCTACTATATATATTTGAATTTCAATTAATTACATAAACACAGAGATATCATACTTGAACACATTCTGTTACCATTTAAGCCTAGTTTCACATTAAGTGAAACTAGTCTTATTCTGCAGGGGATTTAAGTCTGTACCACAAAGTCTGCTGACTTTCAGTAAATATCTAACAGGCCTAATCATTCTTTTAGCTTACATCAATATTTTATAAACTGAATAGAATATAACTGAATAACAGATTAAATTAGAACTGGATAGAATAGAATACAAATCAATACCATAGATCAGAATATAACTGAATAGAATAGAATACAAATCAATACCATAGATGAAGAGGATAGAACAATCAATTAATCAAATTGAACATAAATGAAAACAGAACAGACACATTAACTAATTGTAGACATTGAATTTCTGCAAACTGTAGTTTAGATCAGTACAAAATGCTCATATCTCTGATCTGTGTGTGTGTATATATATATATATGTATGTGTGTCTATGTGTGTCTGTGTGTGTCTATGTGTCTGTGTGTGTGTGTGTGTGTGTGTGTCTATGTGTGTGTGTGTGAATGTGTGTGTGTGTGAGTCTATGTGTGTCTGTGTGTGTGGGTAGCTAAGGCTTCCTGCCCCCCACCCCTTGTCTCACCCAGGTGGCTGATTGCGTAAACAGTTGTTGTAAACAGTTCCCTCAGATCACACAGGATACAGGCTGTTGCCCACACTTTGTATGCAAATTCACCAAAAGGGCAGAGTAATTTAATCACCAGAAGCATATATTTGGCTGACTTGACTTTAGCAGCTGTTTTCTCTAAATATAACACATTATTTACCATTTGGGATCTATGTTGGCAGGCGAGAATTCTACCACAACAGCTCACGTGGTCATGTGCCACCCCCTCAAGATAAACACAACTCATGGAGTAGTCGCATTCCTGAGCTCCAAAGCCTTCACCTTCTCGCCAATCAGAAGAATCAAGGTTTCTGAGACCCTCACACAACCACACATCAGCTATGAATCAGGAAGAGTGAACATAGCCACCGGACTAACATCAAAAGACCTGGAACCACATGACTGTAGTTACATCGCCCAGAAAGATCTGAGAATCAGAACAGATCTACAAGAGGAACCACTACCAAACCCAGAAAAGGTCATGTACAGTGATGGATGCTGCTACAAGGGTGAAACAGGAAACGTTGCCTCCTATGCAGTGGTACAACAAAAAGGTTCCCAAACAATAACTCTGGAAGCAGCCATCATACCACAACCAGCCTCAGCACAACTGGCTGAGATCAAAGCCTTAACCAGAGCACTGGAATTAAGTGAAGGTGCCAGAGTAAACATCTACACAGACTCAGCGTATGGCCATGGAGCCGTTCATGTCAATGGACCCCAGTGGATAAGAAGAGGTTTCATCACCTCCCAGAAAGCACCTGTCAAACATGCAGAAGCACTCAGAAAACTGTTAGCGGCTGTACTGCTCCCCCAAGAGGTAGCCGTTATAAAGTGCAAAGGACATCAGAATTCGACCTCACCCATAGCCCGGGGAAACGATGCAGCAGACAAAGCGGCCAAAAAAGCAGGAGGTTACACAGGACAGATGGTGAGCCTCCAGGAAGAAAACAGACCAGAGCTAACGGAAGACAGCATTAGAGAAATGCAAAAAGAAGCAGGACCTTATGAACAAAATCAATGGGCAAGGAAAGGAGCCCAATGTGAAAAAGGAATCTGGAGGGCACATGACGGCCGCCTAGTAGCTCCCGCAAAACTATGCCAGCTACTCGTAAAACAGGCCCATGGCCCCACCCACGTCAGCAGATGGAGAACCACCAAGGAAGTAGAACTACAATGGTGGCACCCTTACATGAAGGACATGATAGAAAACTACATTACAGATTGCGACACTTGTAATGCATACAACAACCAAAAAACATACAAGCTCCCCATGGGAAGGTTCCCTGTCCCTGATGCACCATTTAAGGACATTTGTATTGACTACACTGACATGGGGGCTGAAAATGTTGTAAGGGGCTACAGATACATACTGGTGATGGTGGATAGATTCACCAGGTGGGTTGAAGCAATCCCCTGTAAAAAGGAGGATGCTGGATCGGTCATTAAGTGGCTAAAAAATGAACTAATTCCACGGCACGGTGTCCCCCGGCTCATAAGGTCCGACAATGGGACTCATTTCACCAGCCAAAAGCTAGGTGAGGTGGAAAAATACTTAGGAATAGAACATAAATATGGCAGCGTTTACCATCCTGCCTCGCAAGGTTTGGTCGAGCGAGCAAATCAGACCTTGAAAAGGAAGATAGCAAAAGCTTGTCATGGGACAAAGCTGAAGTGGGTGGATGCCCTGCCTCTTGCATTGATGTCTATGAGATCCTCTCAAAATGAGAAAACTCATCTCTCCCCTCATGAGTTAATGACAGGGAGACCAATGCCAGGCCCACCTAGAGAGGGAGTGTGTGAACCCACTTTGAACATATGGGCGATAGAGGTGGAAGATTACCTAAAGGCCCTCACTAACATCACTCAAGTCTTGTCTACACAGGTTCAGAGATCCGAGGAGGATCAGGAGGAAGCAGATAAGACTCCTGTTAAGCCTGGAGATTGGGTACGGGTTAAAGTTCACAAAAGAAAGTGGACTGAACCCAGGTGGACAGGGCCTTGGGAAGTGGTTGAGCACACATCCCACGCCCCGAAAGTTAGAGGAAAAACAGGAGCTCATTGGCACCACCTCACACATTGTGTACCTGCACAGGCACCCTCTCGAACAGTCGGAGAGATTAGAACCGATTTGGCTGCGCTGGAACAATCAAAGTAATGACAATTTGGCTACTTGATCAAGAACTAACAGAAACGGCGCAAACGGACGATATTGAGTCTGTAGATACCTTAGACATAACTCAATCCACAATTCTCACCCCTCCCCAAACAAAACACGACCAACAATTATACCTCACTCAGTTTGTTATTTCCGCCTGTCAAAAGGGCTCAGCAACCTCCACCGTTCATTCCGTATTCAGGAAAGTATTCATGTATCACCAGGAAAGACCCCTGTTTATCAGCATGTTCACGTAACATAGCCCTCCATAGCCTGGCCCCCTACCTGACTGATAGTGATCTCCTTCTCCCCTACCGCCCCACCCGTTTCCCTCCGGTCCTCTTCCACTCTTTCCCTCACTGTCCCATCATCCAAACTTAAAGGTTTTGGTGACCAGTCTTTTTCATGAGCTGCACCCAGACTGTGGACCACCCTCCTTCAGACTGTCCGTGACTCTCCCTCACTCTCCACCTTTAAAGCCAGACTCAAAACCTACCGGTTCGCATAGAACCTTCCCTACCCATAACCACCCTCCTCCAACCTACCACCTCCCTTTCCCCTTCCCTACTTCCTCTCCCTCACCTGCCCCTTCCCCTCGGCTTCCTTACTTCCCTGACTGTTCCCCTACTGGACTCTGCATCTGTTACTTGTTTACCCGTGGTTAAAGGTCCTCTGTCCTCATACTGTTGCTCATTCCCTGTGATTCTCTGTTTCTTTGTTTATTTGTTTTTACTCACGGTCAGCGTTTTTGGGTTCTTGAAAAGTGCTTTATAAATCAAATGTATTATTATTATTAATAACATGACTAGAACCTGTTGAAATAGTATGAAAGAACACCAGTATGAAAGAACACCAGATGGGAAGTGAATAAATCGGGGCCATTGTTTCCAAATCAAGCTTGCCCTACTTGTTACAAAGGGTCAGATTAAACCGAATATATATATTTATTGCCTGAGATCCCATGTATAATATTTGTATATCGTTTGATATCCCTTGTATATTCTTTGTACATATATACGGAATATCCCTTTACCTGGTACAGGACAGACCATGATATTCGTTCTCCTATTGGAAGCGATCCCCTGGCGCCAGTGACTTACCCCCCTAGACCCGACTTGAAAGGTGCCGACGAACATGTCCCAACTAGCCCCGGTTCCGCGTAGGAATACGGCTACCGAAATACGAATGGCACTATTTGTCCACGGTACATATAAATAGGGCGCAAGAAATGTAGAACTCCTCTTAGTCCCTTGTCCCGTTCAGTCTCGTTCAGTTCCAGTTATCCAAGTGACGTCTCTCCCCACTACGCAACGTGGGCAGAGTAGGGCTCGCATCGCCCCAAGATAGAGTCTCGTGTTATCCTAATACGTTTGTTTAACGTATCGTTCGCTATTTATTAGTAAACCTTCATTACGAGTCAAAGACCACGTGAAGTGGGTAATTGTGCGTCTACATAGAGCATTTATTGCCGCGTACTAATAGGATAGTAACGTCAAGTTACGTGCACTACCGCGCACCGGAGGATACCTACACCGGACCAGCAGAGCCACTTTCTGGCAAGGATTATTATTCTTCATTGCTTTGACCAAGCTGCTGGAGCAGAGAACCGCCTACCCCACTGCTACTGTGGGATCTACACCTGCCCGTGAGACCATCACTCGAGCCTGTCTCTGTCGTATCAGAGGCTCCACGGCTTTCACCTGCACGGCGCGCACCCTGGGACCAGGCTGCTTTTCCCCGCTGACTCAGGGAGTAATACACCGTCTCCAGGTGCCTTGCTGAAGCTCCGTGGACCATTGACTTTCATAGAGCATTGCCCCCCCCTGCTGGCTTACAACCGGTAGTACACCCCTCCCCAGAGTACCAGATCTAATTCCTAACATTCCATATTGATTTGCCTGCACATTCTTTGCCTTATAAGCGCATCTAAAGTGACCAAAGTAATGTAATATAATATCCTTTTATGTAATAAATATTTTAAACAAGTATTTGTGTGGAAACCGTTTCATTGTGGAAGTGTTCTAATCTCATATACCTTTGTACGGTATTGGCCAGTAATGTACAAGACGGTAGTAGTTTAATGATACTAATACTTGATTAATACAGTCAGGGAATTGTACCCCTCAGTTACAATTGGTCCTTCGAGCCGGAGATAATAATTAGCGTAATATTAATATAATATTAATATTGACATGGCCGATGACGAACACTCCACAAACGGTTCTCCTAAGCTAGATCGCCCGCAGCGCAGACGGCAGCCACCTCCCTATCTAGAGGAATACTCTGTCAGTCCAATACCTAGCTTTAAAGGGAAGTTAAACGCGGAAAAAGTAGAAAGTAAAATTATGTCCGACCCTAACAACCAGGCTACCCCGCCAACAGAGGCCCTAGTGGGTTCTAATGTAACTGACCAAGCTCACGGTGGGGACCAGGAGGGAACTGACACGACTTTACCCCCAGACAATACCGAAGAAATAGTCCCCGATCAGCTCCGGGAGGAAGACAACCCTAAAGAGACGCGCACCCAGGAGACGGATCTCCTCGGTACGCAACCGGAGAACGGATCTCCAACAAGTACTGCCGGGAGCCGATCGCCCCGAACGGCGTCTTCCCCCAGCGAGGCGGACAAGATGCTGGCGCAGGCACTCATCGCCACCCTGGCAGCCTCCACCGAACGCGATCGACTTCAAGCGCAACAGACGTGCGAGCGCGAACATTTTGCAGGCGAGCGAGAGCGCTTCCAGGCGCAACAAAGGAGTGAAGACGACCGAATAAGACTGGAGACCAGACGCCTCCAGACAGAAGAGAACATTGAGAGAAGCCGCGCCGACGTCGCAAATGCACAGCTCCACGCTGCCCATGCCAGCGCCAATGCCCAGCGCGACGTCGCCAACGCACAGCGCGACGCTGCCCAGGCCAGCGCCAATGCGCAGCGCGACATCGCCAATGCCCAGCGCGAAGCAGCGCGCGACGCAGCCCATGCCCGGCGCGAGGCAGAGCGCGACCGGCTGCAGGCGGAGCTGATGGACAAACTGGTTGCCATGGCGACACCCCCTCACTCCGCACGGAGCTCTCAGAGATCGTCAAGATATGGGTCTAGGACACATTCCCCTACCCGACGAAGCGACCCGGGACCCCGCCAACAGGAGGATCCTGTCCACGTCTCGGAACCCCCTCCCCGGCCGGTCCATACGAGACCTAGCAACCGGGAAGAACCGGACCACGCCGAGAGACTGAACAGAAGACTCCAGGTCCTAGCAGAGGGAGAGAAGGAGGAGGAGGAGGAGTGTCAAGCCGACCAGCAGCAACGTGCTCTGGCCCAGGAGGCCCAGTACAGCCCCGACCAGCAGCAACGTACTCAGGACCAGGAGGTCCAGTACAGCCCAGAAGTCAGCCCCGAGGCCCTGCGCTACAAACCCCCGACTCAACTCACGGGTGAGTTTGACGCACCGTCAGCCCCGAGGAACAGCACCTGGGTACCCGACCTTCGGTACCCACCAAGTACCAGCCCAAGACGACACGCAAGAGGAGACTCGCCTAGGAGGCCTCTCCCCCAACGCTCACCGATGTGCCAGTCATCCATGACATCATACATTGGCACACCGACGTTTCAAGACTTCACCCATGAGAATCGAGCACAGTATACGGAGCTCCGGATGTGCTTAGAGACAATGATGGTGGATGTCGCTGATGAACGCCACAAGTATGCAATATTACTGCAGCACCTGAAAGTGCCCCGAGCGCACAATATAGCACTAGCCTATGCCACCTCTACGACCCCATACACCGCGGCTCTAGCAGCGCTGGACCAGAGATATGGACGTATATGGGATTACGTAATAGAAGAGATAAGGCATATTGACCGCTTACCCCCAGCAACAGACAATCGCTCACTAGACGACCTGTCTATAAAAGTACAGTCCCTGGTAGGGATGCTGGGAGCGCAACGAGAAAAGGGTATGCACGAGCTATACGCCAACTCTAACGTCGAGAGGATTTTAGAGAAGCTGCCGCCCGCCAGACAGGAGCGCTTCAGGCGGCAAAGAGACCACCGTGATCCTAACGGTCCAGAACCATCCCTCCTAGACTTGGCCGACTTCCTGGCGAGAGAAGTCAGCAGCCTACGATTGGATACGTTCGTGCGGAGCACACCAAGCTCTAGAGAGGGACCTAGGAGAGTAAACGATGGCCGAAGATCGGTGACTGTTATGCACCAAGCCGAATCAGTACCGCAGCACCAGAACCACAACACCCCCTCGACGAAAGAGGACCAGTGGAAGATTGAGTGCCAGTACTGTGAGGGAGAACATCGGCTCTATCAGTGCGAAGATTTCAAGAAGCTGACCACGGATGATGTGAGCCAGTGGGTCAAGGACCACCGCCGCTGCTTCCGCTGCGCGCGCAGCCACCTAGCAGCTGAGTGCCGCTTGAAAAAGAAGTGCAGCAGGTGCGGTGGCACCCACCTGGAGGTCCTGCATGACATCAACAAGCGTCAGCCAGGACAACCGAGTGGGCCCGTCGCGGTAATGTACCATGCCGAGGCGGTGGCACCAGAACCAAAGTTCCACCAGACCGCTCCCTGGTGTCCCGACTGCTACGGCAGACACTGGGAGTCAAGGTGCGACTCGTACCATATAGAGTCTACGTCACCACCCACAGGAGTGCTCCACATAGACCCCCAGCATAGCGGGACCCCCTGTGTGCTCCTCAAAGTGGTCAGGGTGCTCCTGAGCCACGAGGACAAGGTCCTGGACACTTACGCCGTCCTGGACGATGGGTCTGAAAAGACTCTCCTCCTCGCTTCCGCAGCAGCTCAGTTGGGCCTGCGAGGTGTCAAAGATACGATGACCATACGCACCATCAGAAGGGACCAGAAGACCATAAAGGGTGAAAAGGTCTCCTTCGAGATAGCAGCGGTGGACAAGCCCGAGAAGCAGTATAGTATAAGTAACGTCTTCACCAGCCACGACATAGGCCTGTCGCAGTACACCTACCCCATCCCACAGCTGATGGCTAAGTATGGGCACCTACGTCAACTACCTATACCGCTTATCGACGGCGCCACACCGACCCTGCTCATCGGCTCCGACCACGCGGACCTCATTCTCCCAATTGAGGCGGCCCACGTCGGACCCAAAGGATGCCCGGTCGCGGTTCAGACCCGACTGGGATGGACGCTCCAAGGCCCCCTCTACAGACTTGACAGTCAACCCACGTCTACAAGCTGCCTACACACAGAGGCGAGCGACACCGGCCTCTCCCCCGTACAGCAGAGGCTATTGACATTAAGCGAGAGGCCCGTGAGAGAACCGTGGGTACCAGAGGGAGTTCGGAACTCCACCCCCCTCAGCTGCGCTTCAGACGTAGCTGACCTCGAACCCAGCACCCCAAGCGACTCCTTGACGGGGCGGCCGGGACCGGCCCCTCCTCACACGGGGTACAGAGCGAACAAGAGAAACAGACGGAGGAGGAGAAAGCACAGCCAAGCACAGATCAAAGCAGTCTCAGGCCCGCTTCCTCCTAAGCCCCCCTTCATCCCGTCCAGTCGTCATGACCATAGACCAGTCACCACCCCGAGCTGCGTGGCCGGCCGGCCGCGTAAGCAAAGTGACCACTGGTGCCGACGGAAAGGTCAGAGTGGCAGAAGTGCTCGGCCAAGGGCGGATCTACAACCGACCCGTGGCGAGGCTGATAGAGTCGCCAAGGCTCCCCGACTCGCCTAATGACGACCATGACCCCTGACTTTGTGAACTGCCCGACCCCTCACAGACATTGAGTAGTGGACAGTGCGGTTAATCTGTCTCTGCTTAGCTAATTAGGTGGGACTAATTAGGGGGCGGCTGTTACAAAGGGTCAGATTAAACCGAATATATATATTTATTGCCTGAGATCCCATGTATAATATTTGTATATCGTTTGATATCCCTTGTATATTCTTTGTACATATATACGGAATATCCCTTTACCTGGTACAGGACAGACCATGATATTCGTTCTCCTATTGGAAGCGATCCCCTGGCGCCAGTGACTTACCCCCCTAGACCCGACTTGAAAGGTGCCGACGAACATGTCCCAACTAGCCCCTGTTCCGCGTAGGAATACGGCTACCGAAATACGAATGGCACTATTTGTCCACGGTACATATAAATAGGGCGCAAGAAATGTAGAACTCCTCTTAGTCCCTTGTCCCGTTCAGTCTCGTTCAGTTCCAGTTATCCAAGTGACGTCTCTCCCCACTACGCAACGTGGGCAGAGTAGGGCTCGCATCGCCCCAAGATAGAGTCTCGTGTTATCCTAATACGTTTGTTTAACGTATCGTTCGCTATTTATTAGTAAACCTTCATTACGAGTCAAAGACCACGTGAAGTGGGTAATTGTGCGTCTACATAGAGCATTTATTGCCGCGTACTAATAGGATAGTAACGTCAAGTTCAACCGTGCACTACCGCGCACCGGAGGATACCTACACCGGACCAGCAGAGCCACTTTCTGGCAAGGATTATTATTCTTCATTGCTTTGACCAAGCTGCTGGAGCAGAGAACCGCCTACCCCACTGCTACTGTGGGATCTACACCTGCCCGTGAGACCATCACTCGAGCCTGTCTCTGTCGTACCAGAGGCTCCACGGCTTTCACCTGCACGGCGCGCACCCTGGGACCAGGCTGCTTTTCCCCGCTGACTCAGGGAGTAATACACCGTCTCCAGGTGCCTTGCTGAAGCTCCGTGGACCATTGACTTTCATAGAGCATTGCCCCCCCCTGCTGGCTTACAACCGGTAGTACACCCCTCCCCAGAGTACCAGATCTAATTCCTAACATTCCATATTGATTTGCCTGCACATTCTTTGCCTTATAAGCGCATCTAAAGTGACCAAAGTAATGTAATATAATATCCTTTTATGTAATAAATATTCTAAACAAGTATTTGTGTGGAAACCGTTTCATTGTGGAAGTGTTCTAATCTCATATACCTTTGTACGGTATTGGCCAGTAATGTACAAGACGGTAGTAGTTTAATGATACTAATACTTGATTAATACAGTCAGGGAATTGTACCCCTCAGTTACACTACTGGTAAAATGAAAGACGAGTTGAGTGAATGACATGGAATGGATGAAAGGTGATAATGATAAAATGCAAAGAATCTAATTATTATCCGAATAATTCCGAGATCACTCACGTGAAGAAGATGGGTCCAGCGATAAGAAGATTTTTTCGTACGGTTATTGCTATATTTTTGCGCACTACGCAAAGGAGGGATGGAGTGTGACCTTCCAGGCATGACATCCCTTCTTCACATTTTTCCGCGGTTTTTGGTGATATTACTAGATGTGACTAATGCATTGTTGGCATGCTGCAGATGTGTTTTCTGTGAGGAACACCACATATTTATTTCTTTATACTGCAGATGTAATATACGGTTGTTATATGGATGTTTTCATTAGTTATTACACCATGTATAATTGCCAACCATACGCCAATGTCAGAAGCTTATGCCTTATATTTTACTGCCTATGCGGTCTCACCCATTGTGTATTAAAAAATACCTTCGTCTGGACAGAGAGATGGTGAGTAGAGTTTCCCCTTGACCAAATCGTACTGTCCCGCAGGGGTTTTCGCTCTCACACAATAGGGTTGGAGGATTTGGCATATCATATTAACTTCTGTTATGGTTTGGTAATTATTATGGTAGTTTTGTGGTTTTCAGTTGTTCACACCATAAAATTGGTGTGAAAGGAGGGATTGTCACCATTAATACAATTATTCTTCTATCATTCTTATGTGTTGTAATCTCCTCTATTCAGTGGCAATACCAACAGCTATTTTTGACCAGGCCATGCAGCTGTTGGTAGGAAGCACAGACAGAGAAGGCAGGATTTGGCCTACTAAGATAAGCTAGTTACAGTATGCATAAATATATGCCATAAGAATCAATCTACTGTTCCAGTTATCCATTGTAAGAATGTATAGACAACCATCTACAAATATGTATACTATTACAAAATGTGCTGTTTACTGTATTAAAGCAGGCCATGGTTAATATGATGAATTGAAAATGGGGGACCCTGATGGAAACAAGACGAAAGTCTTTCTCAGGTCTGCATCCTCTTAACAATTGTATGTATTGAGCTGTACTGTACTGTACCCATTCTGCAATCTGTTAATAAACTTTTCAATCAATCAATCAATCAATCAATATAGAAATGCACTAATTCGACCCACAGTATGTCCTTCACTAATGAACCACCTGTGACAAAGCTAAAATAGTGATGTTCTCGGTTTACAGTCTGTCTCCTTGTTTAGACGTGTTGCATGGAGTATAAAATGACAAGGGAGGAAGCATTTGGACACACGTCTTTGCGAAGCTTGAGCTAAGTACTGATTTTGTGTCCACTCCACAGCTGTGATGTGTATTCTCTGTAATATTGTTTTATTCACTCTGTAATAAATCTTTGAACCTAAAACCTTCTCCTTACCGTCTCTCCAAGGTCAAATTAACTGAACCCGACAATGTCAAGTAGGGGGCTGCAAAATATCATCCTGCGGGCCGCAAATGGCCCGCGGGCCGCGAGTTTGAGACCCCTGATTTAGAGCTTTGTATGTAAGGAGAAGGACCTTAAAGTCAATTCTAAATGTTACAGGAGGAAGCCCGTGTAAAGCAGCTAAGACTGGACTAATGTGCTCTCTCCTTTTGGTTCTAGTTAGCAGTCGGGCTGCAGAGTTTTGGATTAGCTGAAGCCTCTCTGTGGTTTTCTTAGGGAGACCTGTGAAAAGTGCATTACAGTAGTCTAACCGGCTAGATATGAATGCATGAATTAGCTTCTCAGCATCGTTCTGATTAATAAATGGTCGTACTTTTGCTATATTTCTGAGATGGAAGAACGATGTTTTCGTCACTTTGCTAATATGAGAATTGAAGTTCAGTTCTGAATCTATGATAACCCCGAGACTAGTGACCTCAGATTTGATCCAAGGGGTTAGTCCTCCCAGGTTCTTTATTAATGTTTCTTTTTTAGTTTTGGGCCCGATAATTAGAATTTCAGTTTTGTTCTCGTTTAGTTTCAGGAAGTTCTTACTCATCCATTTATTTATTGCCAGTAAGCAGTCTCTAATGGAGCTAATCGCTGTATCATTTGGTTCAGCAGATATGTACAGTTGTGTATCATCCGCATAGCTATGGAAATCTACATTATGTTCTCTGATGATATCACCTAGCGGTAACATGTAAAGGGAGAAGAGTAAAGGACCTAAGCAACTCCTTTGTGCAACTCCATAGTTGTTGTCGTATATATCAGACATGTGATCTCCTAGTTTAACATAGAATTTCCTCCCTCTGATGTATGTTTTAAACCAGCCTAGCACATGTTCTGAGAAACCGACATGGTTTTCAAGACGATCGATTAGAATATCGTGATCGATTGTATCAAATGCTGCACTGAGATCTAGTAGGATAAGGATGGAGATCTTATTCTCGTCAGAGTTTAGCCTGAGGTCACTGATTATTTTGGTGAGGGCAGTTTCAGTGCTATGATATTTTCTGAATCCTGACTGAAATTCTTCTAAGATGTTGTTTTCTTCAAGAAAGGAATTTATTTGAACTGAAACTATCTTTTCAAGTACTTTACTAATGAATGGTAGGTTGGATATTGGACGATAATTTGCCATTTCATTACTATCCAAGTTAGGTTTTTTTAGTAATGGCTTTACAACTGCTGTTTTAAAGGCATCTGGGAAAATACCAGTTCTAAGGGAAGTGTTTATGATATCTAGCACAGGGCTTGAAACACTATTAAACACCCGTTTGAAGAAAGCTGTAGGTATAGGGTCAATGTCTGAGGTGGAGGAGTTACATTCTGAGACAGTTTTGCAGAGTACATCTAATGTGATGCATGTGAATCTTCTCATGGTTACATTGCGCGGTTTGCTGCAATCAGCTTTATTTCCATCATGAGTAATGCTGGCCCTGATCAAGGTTATTTTGTTGTTAAAGAATAGTGCAAGTTCTTCACACTTAACCGTTGATGACTGAGGAGGTGTAGGGGCAGTGTTGAGTAGTACATTAATAGTGGAAAAAAGGATTCTGGAGTTTCCAGCATTTTCTGTAATGATTTTAGAGAAGTAGTCTTTCCTTGCTAAGCGGATGGTTTTATTATAAGCAGTTAAAGCATCTTTGTATATATCACAGCATATGGTGTTTTTTGTTTTTCTCAATTTTCGCTCCGCTGCACGACATTTCCTTTTTTCTTTGTTGACCGCATTATAGTTCAACCAGGGCGAGGCTCTGGTTTTCTTCTTTTTCATTTTTAGTGGGGCGACAGAATTGAATATAGATGACAGTGCATCATTGAGATTTTCTACCATTTCATTTAGAGAGCTGTCATGATTGTGTGGTTCATGTAGTCTGATAAGATCAATGAACTTTGATTCAGCCTTGTCGTTTTGCCTCTTGTGAACTATGATTTCTTTTTTGTTTTAGTAAGGGTTATTTGAGTATCAAAAAATATACAGTGATGGTCGGAGAGAGGTAATTCAGTTATTGAGATATTTGTTATGCTTAGCCCAGTTGTTGTTATAACTAAGTCTAATGTATTCCCAAGCCTGTGAGTTGCATTTGTTACATGCTGTGTTAGGTCAAAGCTATCCAGTAGATTTTTTTGTTCTATAGTTTATAGTCTGTTTTCTTATTAAAATGGATGTTCAAGTCTCCATTTAGGATCACCTTATCATATCCGGTAACACATAGTGAGATCAGTTCAGAGAGCTCCTGTATAAATATTGGTGAGTGTCTAGGCGGGCGGTATATTGTGACGATAATCGTTGATTCTGTTTTGAGCTCAATGGCAAGATATTCCATCGACATGAACTCGCCTAGTTCTGTGATTCTAAACAAGAGTTTTGAGGAGAAAATTGCTGCAACTCCTCCCCCCCTTCTATTTTTTCTGGGTATTTGAAGAAAATGATAGTCTGGTGGACAAGCTTCTATCATTATTGATGTAGCTGTGTCATTATTTAGCCATGTCTCTACTAGGCAAATGCAATCTAAGTTATTTTCTTTAATCAGATCATTTACTAAAAATGTTTTATTATTCAGTGATCTGACATTTAGGAGGGCTAATTTTATTTGTTGGACTTCTTTAGAGGAGGTCTGCTTTGGCTTGACCTTGATGGCCCTGAGGTTAATAGCAGGTAAACGCATTGATGGCGTATATTTTTCACCATGCCATTGGCTGGTTATGATTACCGGTATGTTTTGAGAGATGGCATGGCAGTTGTACTAAACTGTACTGTACTCTTTCGGGGACATTTGATCAGATGAGATGGCCTTGTGTGATATGGGGGGGGGGGGGGGGGGGGCGGGGGGACGTCTTGTGCTGCTGCTGCACCTCGTGGTGAGATTGTGTCCTTCGTGATTATCTCTCGTGCTGGTATGAGTTTGATATCCTTAGAGGCCATTAAGGTATGACGCATGTTTGCTGCTAGAAGCCTCGAACCTAAGTGATTTGGGAAGAAGCCATTTCTTTGAAAGCGTTCTGGGTTATTCCAGAAAACATTGAAATTGTCAATGAATTTCAGGCCGTGTATAACACAGGCAGACCCTAACCATGAATAAAAATTTAGGAGTTGACTAAAGGCTTCTTGTCCTCTGCGAAAGCATGCAATTGGTCCACTGATGGACACATCAGTGTCTATGTACACAGACTGATGTTTGTCTAGTGTGTTCATTAAACGTGTGAAATCCTCTTTCAAAGTCTCTGTGCCCGTCAGTGCATGTGAGCGGATCGGAGCGTGAGCGGCGCGGGGCGCGGAGCGGCCGGTTTTGACGTGAGCGAGGAGTGGGTTTTAAAATGAGTCGGCGCGACGTCCGGAGCGAGAGTTCTCCTCCGCTCCAATCCACTCCAGGCCGCTCACAGTGGTTTAACACTGATGTAATATATACATGCAGTACAATGCCAAAGCAACAGATGGCGATGTACAAACATGAAGGCCATTTTCAACCAATGAGAAGGGTGAACCTGTGATAGGCTGTTCGTTCAGGCTTTGTCACTGTAGAGACGCCCACACTCACTCCAGTTAGAAAAAGTATATCGACGCCATTGTTGTTGACGTTAGCTTACATGCTAACGTTAATGGCAGCGACCATAGCATTGTGGCTCGGCTAGCCTATCATCGCTTAATAGAGATAGTGAATGGATAAACAACGTTATTTAACATTGCAGAATGGCTACAATTACAATGCGGCTCAATACAAACAATTGTTAAGGGGCCCAGGGGGTGTAGACTGTTGTAGTTTGAGCTCATTTACACCATGCTCCAAAAAAAGAAGAAAAAAAACTGCCGAGCGATCTGGCGCGGGGAGCGGGGAGCGCTCGATTCAAGGTGAGCGGGGAGCGAGCGGAGAGCGACTTGGGGGCGGGGTCAACATGAGTGATTAGCGGAGCGGACCAAGCTTTAAAGAGCGAAGAGCGGATTTCTCGGCCGCGCCGATCCGCTCACGTGGTCTGGTGCCCGTCTTCTTTCACAGGATGTTAAACGATCCAGAGTGAATGACAATTTTTGTTATACCCGGTCTGATGAGTGTTGGAAGTATTTCGGCCAGCTCTTTCACAGATGTGTTGTCTAGACATATGTTTTCTGTGTTTGCCATCTCCACATACCTTGTTGTGGAATCTCCAATCAGTATGCAGTCTGTGTTCTGTGTGGAGTTAGCATTGTTCTTTCCAACAGTTTTGGGGCCGTTTGTTTTTGGATTAGGCCTAGTCTGCCGGTTCTTACCACAGTCATGTGGCCTTGGTGAATCCTCGCTAGCTGTACCACTAGCCTTCTCAATAGCCGGCATGTTAACGCTGGTCTCGTACCTTCGGTGTCGGCTACCGCAACGTTCTCCTCGGCGCATGGTAGTCTCTTCGCTGTTAGCCGTTTGCTCAGTCTGGGTCGTGTTTGTTGGCCGCGTCGCTCGTGGCTCTGTTTTCCTCGTCGTCTCGTCGTTAGCGTGTGCTCCGATGTGCCGGCTGTTAGCTTCGCTAGCATTCGCGTGAGCTCCAGCATGCCCGCTGTTTGCTTCGCTAGTGTTAGCGTGAGCTCCGGTATTCCTGCTATTAGCGTCGTTAGCGTGAGCTCCGTTCCGCTCGCTGTTTGCTTCGCTAGCGTCGTTAGCCACGCTTCTAAGTCTCTTTGCTTTGGGTGTTGATATGCGTGTTTCCGAGAGTAGGTTGAAACTGTTTCCTGGCGGTACCGGGGGTGAGGTAATAGTCGTGTTCCTGGTTCGTTTATTTCTCCTTTTATCCTTGACGGTGGTCCACTGCTTTGGTCTAGCTCCTTGCTTGTGCCAGGGACCGTCTTTTGGGTGGTGCTGTTCTGTAGCTAGCCTAGGCCAAGTCTCAATCATGGTATCGTTGGCTATATTTGTAGTAGTCAATGAGTTGCTCATCCTGTTGGATTTGGTGCAGGATAGAAACTCGAGCCTCCAGCTCTACAATCCTCTTACTCATCCTCAGGCAGCTAGTACATTCTGTGGGAGAGCCGAGTCCCGGCATCTTCCCTTATTTATTGTCTTTTCAGGTTAGGCTAAACTGAAGCTAAGCTAGGTACTTAGCTGGTGATGGTGGGTCTTGTTTTCTTTCAGCCGGGGTCTTTATGAAGTATTCTCACCTTTCATAAATATCCTCGACTTCAGCAGTGCGCGTCACGGATCTGGGGTACACGAGTTCGACTCCCGGACTCGCCGTATTTTCTCAGAGTGTCTTTCCCCCAATCTATACCCCATTCAACCTGTCTCTGTCGGTCATACTTGACCAGAAAAAGCGATAAACGCTAAAAGAAACCAGCTGACTGGTCAAAGTTAAAAAAAATAAATAAATAAAAAATAGTATAGACATTCAATTAGGCCATAATCATGTTCGTGATTGCAACAGTACCGTATAGAGAAGTCAGGTATTACCGTCTTGAAGGATGAGTAAGCAGCGGACGAAAGTGACTACCACAATGCTGGGCTGGCTAGCTAGCCGGTGTGCTAAAAGCACACGTGCAGTGAGGACGGTAGCTTGGTTAGCTTGTATGCTAGCCGCCCACACGTGGAATCAGCTCCGTTCCTATAGGGATGCTAGCCTGGATAGCTAGCATGTTAGCAGGCCACACGTGAAGCCCGCCTCGACTTCAGCAGTGCCCGACATAGTCCTTTGTGTGTAGCTGATAAGACGGAGACTTCTTCATCTCGCCGGTCCTCCCATGGAGAGATCTCGCTACTCGTCCTTTCGGTGAAGTACTGCGGTCATAAATCTAAATAAATAAATTCACAGTTCTGGAGAAGTACCATAGGAACTGGGAGTTAACATACAGAGTATTTAGAGTTGAAAGGGCTATAATAAATCATTAAGGTAGCGATAGGTAGAAAAACACGGAGCGACAGTGAAAAGCAGTTTGCATAGCAGAAGCAGGAAGTTATCTCCCCCTGTTGGTTCTTAATGGCAGGGATATCCGCAAATTGATCGCTGGCCCGTATCCTCATAGCCAGTAGGTGACTTGGTCTAGAGCCATGAAAGTAATTGTGTTGTCTTGTTCTGTGCATTTGGAATTCAGACTGTTGTCTTAGAATGGAGTTAATCTCCTTTTTCACTACTTTAATTTGGAGCTCCAGTCGGTCAGAATATTTGCGCTGCATAGAGGACATCATTGTTTTATGCAGCTCCTCCAATTCCACCAACTTGGAGAGACACCCCTTGCGGAGATTGGAAGCAAATAGCGTGGTATTACTCCTAATAAACCCCTTGACCGCATTCCACATAGTTCTGGGGTCCTGTACCGAATCAGCATTAAACTGCACAAATTCAATGAGCTTCTCTTTAAATTGTAGATTAAATTCCTAGTTCTTCAGTAGTGTTGAGTTAAAGCGCCATCTAGGGGCACGAGACGTCATTTTGCTGAGTGAACCCTTAAGGAGGATGTATTTGTGGTCTGACAGTGCAATGGGCTTCAAGTCAACATCAAAATTATCGAACAGCCTAGGGGAGGAGAAGACATAATCAATTCTGGAGAAAGTTTTATGTCTCCCGGAGAAGAAAGAGTAGTCTCGCGAGGTTGGGTTGAGTACCCGCCACATATCCATAACCCCGTGTCTTTAGACCAGCCACGTAGGGCCGCGGACGCCTGCTTTTGATCGTGGGTTACAGCATCCCAGCACCCACTATCAGCACCCACTATGAATGAGTACTCAGGTAGTTTCAGCATCTCTGTAGTGAGTGCAGTACAAAATTGTGTGTCATACACATTAGGGGCGTATGCAGCTATAAGAGCAATTTTCCTGTTAGTGTATTCGATTTTCGCTATAGTGATTCGTCCTTCAGCATCCGACCACACGTCCAATAGTTTAATATTCAGTTTCCGCTTAGCCACTATGGCTACCCCCCGGGATCTAGTGCTAAAAGAGGAGGAGCCTATATTATGATAAAATTTGTTTGCAAGTTTAGCACTGTCAGCCTTTAAAAGATGCGTTTCACTCAGCAAAGCCACATCGACCTCCTGTCTTTTCATCCATGTAAGTACACTTGTGCGCTTATGTTGAATATTCAGCCCCCCTGAATTCCAGATCAAGATGTTTAAGTTAGCCATAGTCCAACCAGGTTGCAGTATGATTGAATGTTATTCCCCTGAAGTAGAGCACTACAATATATACACAACCCCCGTTGAGGACCTGTTGGGCGAGATCAGACATACAATAGAGCGAGCAAAAAGAAATAAAAAACAAAAAAACCTGTGATACCCAGAGATAAATAATAATGAAAAAACTGATAAGAGTATAGGGCGTCTGAATTACATTCAATTAGGCCATAATCATGTTCGTGATTGCAACAGTACCGTATAGAGAAGTCAGGTATTACCGTCTTGAAGGATGAGTAAGCAGCGGACGAAAGTGACTACCACAATGCTGGGCTGGCTAGCTAGCCGGTGTGCTAAAAGCACACGTGCAGTGAGGACGGTAGCTTGGTTAGCTTGTATGCTAGCCGCCCACACGTGGAATCAGCTCCGTTCCTATAGGGATGCTAGCCTGGATAGCTAGCATGTTAGCAGGCCACACGTGAAGCCCGCCTCAGGTACCCGCTCCAGCACCTCACTGCCCGTCGCTCGGCGCATGCTCCACCGCGGCCTGTCCGCTCCCCCCCCGTCGGAGCGACTGTGCTGCTTCTTCGGATGTAGTCCTCCGCCTCAGATGGTGACTTGAACAGCCGGTTGCACGACACCTCTCCCCGACCCGTCTTTACCTTTAGTGTTGCTGGGAATAGCAGAAACACCTCCACAGCTCGCTCTCGTGCCAGATCCATAGCACCTGCGAATGCTCTTCGCCGTTTAGCTGTGTAATCTAGGGTGACCATATTTTGATTTCCAAAAAAGAGGACATGTCCCCCCAGCCTCGAGATACTTAATGATACTCAGGCATGCGTTGCTCATGGGACGACTGGTTGCACTATGTTTTAATGATGCCGCGTGCGCACGCTCCCGCGCATGCGCATAGATGTTCCCTCGCATAGCACAGACTAAAGACAGTGCCTAATTGCCTCTACGAATGGAATGTAACACATTTCATTCACAAGTTTTGTGTGAATGTATCTGAGAACGTATTTGAACACACCTGACGACCGGCCATATTGTTATGCAAAGTAGTACTTAGCGAGTTGGCTCATCAGTCGAGTGCAGCACATTCCTGTGTGCACGTGTGCACATCCGTGCATGTGCGTGCTTCTGCTCACAGACTGGTTGCACGGTGTGCAAACCCCGTCCCATGAGCAACGCATGCCTGATGATACTCAACGTTTACTCAAAGATGCATTATTGTTTTAATATATTTAAAGTATGCCTCCTCTCTATGGATATACAAGTATTATTTTACTGTATATAACACAATGTCGTGGAATATATTATCATGTCATTATGGATCTGTGTTGTTTTATCATGTCATACAGCTTGAGTTTCAGTCCGACCAGATTGACTGGTTAATGTGTGTATGTCTCTTTAAGATTACTCTGACATTCTCTCAGTCATAACAAAGTTGCTGTTTGCTTCCAGTTACTGAGAAACTATTTTGTTTGCCTTCGTCATCATATCTGTTGTATGTTCTGCCATATAGGCCATAGAGCCATAACCCAAGGTTATGGGAACTGTAAGACGGAGCTGTTTTCCTCCCAGGCCATAGTCATAACATAGTCGTATTATTAATTTCTCTAACCAGCCATTTTGTTTTCTTCTACGTCATTTCATGTATTTAATTGTATGTCTGACCAAGGTTCTGGGTCAGTCCTCGGTCAGACGCTAGTGGGTTAACATGTCTGCCTCTGGCTGGTGACTGGCCTGTCAGCGTGGCCACGTTGTCATAAACTTTCTTTATTGTTAAATAAACCTTTCTATTATTATTAATAATGACTCAGAATCATTAATGTAAGCGGCTCATCGTTTGTCTCTTTGAGATTTCCCATTACAGATGGCGACGAGAGATTTTTTTTTTTTTAACCGATGGGTGTCGAGGTCGGCCGCCAAACGGACTCTGCAGAAAGGGTGAATCCTGGGATTCCGGGGGAGCGGTGCCCTGTCTCGAGGCTCCTCCGTGCAAGACACGGAGGGGAGAGAACCAGCTGCGCCGTCCGCTTGGCTGTCGCCTCCGGCATGGACCTTGGGGACGCGTGATAAGGAACACTCGGTGAGCTGTTGACATTCTGATTTCTGTTTAAAACATTTTTGTTTTAAAATTTATAATTAGAGGTCTAAAACTAGAACATGGTGCCGGTCAGAGCTATTTTTTAAATGTATATTACTATGTGCTCTGCAGTGGTTATTTTTTTCATTGTATTGGTAATTACTGTGCTTGGTAGACTGGCGATGGTTTTTTCTATAGTTTCTCAATCTTGGTACGGGGTGTGGGGACCTACCACGAGTATAATAAAATATGACACTAGAACATAGTAGGGTTAGAGTTGAGTCTCTGGGTCCAGGTGGGGACAAACACTAAAACTTTTGTTTTTCTTTTTTGTGTGTTACCCTCTCGGTTTTTCCTCTGAACGCTTGGGGTTTAAAGGTATGTTCCGAAAGTAAAGGCGAGAATTATTTAAACTGAACTTTGGTGAAATGGTCTCAAAATTGAAGAAAAATATGGAGAGGTGGAGAATTTTGCCAGTGTTTTGGGGCGTGTGAATGTCATAAAAATGGTGGTTCTCCCCAGGTTCCTTTACCTTTTTCAGAGCGTGCCTATTTTTTTGACTGCCTCTTTCTGTAAACAGATAGACACTATACTTCTGCCATTTGTCTGGGGCTATAAAGCACATCGTATTTCAAAAGCACACTTGCAGAAGCCAAAGCATATGGGGGGGCTGGCCCTGCCGGTATTCCAGCACTACTACTGGGCTGCTAATGCAAGGGCCATGACCTTCTGGCAAGATTACTTCATAGGTGATGCTACAGTAGCCATGGACGCCCCCAGGTGGCTAGACATGGAGGCGCATGTGAACCTAAAAAGCTCTCTTCCTGCAATGTTATTTTCTAAGTGTGATATGATTAATAAGATGGCTCTCAACAATTTTATCCTTCGGAACTCACTGAGAATATTGAGTCAAATCAAAAAGGTTTTCAAAGTACCTTCAACCTCGGCATATGCTCCAATATGTGATAACCATAATTTTCCCCCTGGTCAATCTGATATTGTTTTTTCATTATGGAAGGGAAAGGGACTGGCCACTATTAAAGATCTATATGTTGATCGTCACTTTGCCTCATTTAACGAACTTAAGTCTAAGTTTAATCTTACAAGCTCACACTTCTTTCGTTACCTGCAGGTTAGAAATTATGTCCGCAGTAATATCCCAGACTTTGAGACATGTCCTGCTGATTACCAGTTTTATAATCTCATGAGCCGATCACCAGTTTCAAAACACCTGATCTCTGATTTTGTTTCATATTTCTCTGTCCAATCTATGGCTTCCTCCGACCACATTAAAGATGTATGGTCCACAGAGCTTAGTATGGAAATCTCTGATGAGATGTGGGAGGAGGGACTTAGCAGGATACATAAATGTTCTATTAATGCCAGAGTCCAACTTATACAGTTTAAGGTCATTCACAGACTACATTACTCTAAAACCAAACTGCATAGAATCTATCCCTCTGTATCGCCTATCTGTGATCGTTGCATGTCCGCAGAGGGTAATCTTTCACATATGTTTTGGTTTTGTCCCAAGCTATTTAAGTACTGGGTAGACATTTTTGACTGGTATACCAAGGCGTACAAAAGAGAGATTGCCCCAGACTGCCTTCTAGCTTTACTCGGCTGTTCAGCTAACACTGCAGAATTACCTTACAATGAGCAGGAGGCCCTGATGTTTGGTATGGCTGTGGCCAAAAGAATTATCCTGAAGGAATGGAAAGACACGTCATCTCCAAATTTTAAAAGATGGCTCACTGAGATGGTCTCCTCTCTGCAGCTGGAAAGCATTCGTCACAGTAGGTCTGAGACCTTGAACAAATTTGAAATGATATGGGGTCCCTTTTTGGAATGCTTAGCTAGAACATAAGTGCTTCTCAATGTCCTCCTGTGTATTTTCTGTACTATGTATTGGTGTTGTCAGGATAGTGGAATTTCGAGCTTCGATGCGATACCTTTTTCGATACCACAGGGAAAAAGGTTCAATCTTAAATTATAATTTTTTTTGATAGGTTTTGCTTCTGTTGCTGGTTGGTTCTCCTCAGCTTCTCTCTGGTACTGTAGGAGAGGATAGATATGGCACTTTTGAAACCCTTTGTTTATCTTTAGATCATACATTTGGAAATAACTGTTCATCTCACTTCAATCGTTTTTTGTTGCAGAGCATGGTGTTTTCTCAGGCAGACAGATGTAAACACTGGTCTGTGTTGCATGTGCCTGACGGGCTGAACTGTTTGTATTGCAGTCATGTTCCGACTTAACTGAATGCACATGTGTGTGTGTGTGTGTGGACTGCTGTACTATTGCGGGTATTGAAGTGAACAATGCAACTTCCTTTTTTTTTTTTTTTATCTTTTTTTATAAATGATTAGGTGTCGATATTTCGGGAAATGAGTATTGAAACAGTTTTGGGTATTCAGAATCGATACAGTATGTCGATATTTTCGACAACACTACTATGTATGTGTGTATATATATGTATATATGTATGTGTATATATGTCAGAGAATCAGCCCCTTGCGTCCTTAGTGTATAGCATATGACATGGTGTATGTTTGTTCATTGATGTGACAGTGTCTGGCAACATACTGTTTGTGTTCTTTTTATTTATTTTTCATTTTCTTTGTGTTTGTGATTTGTCTTGATGTGTGTTTGTGAAACTAGAAAAGCTGAAAATAAAATATTATAAAAGAGAATTACATTTGTATCCAAAATAACAGGCGTGGGCAAAGTGTACTATGAGTATGTTGGAAATAGTCATGCAAGAGTCCCGATATTTAGGTGTGGGTTATCTTTTAGCACTGATTCTGTTTTTATATGGTTGTTTTTCTTTCACAGATAGGCGGGAAGGTGATCGTGCGTGGGGGAATGCCATAGACAGAGGACAGTTGTTTTTCTTGTGTGACTAAGTTTCTAAACACCTTATCTGGTCAAACTGCAGTTGTTTCTAGATGAAACTAAGATAGGGGCGTGTGTGCGTGTACGCTGCTATAGAGCTTTTTTCCCAAGTGATTAGAGGAAACTATTTTGTTTGTTTACCACATATTTTATTTTGTTTTGTTTTGTTTTTGTCTGTTAAGAGAAAATAAGCGTGTTAAAATGGAGGTATCAGCAACCTGACACTTTGTTTTATTTTTCTTCTTCCCCCACGGCGGTGCTTTCCCGTCTGTAGGTTCCCGGATGCGTTACCGGCCGGTCCCGCCACGACAACGGCCTCGTTGCGAGGAGATTGGACGGTCGGGCAGTCACAGTTAGCCCTGGTGAGGACTTTTCTCACAGCTTCCGTGCGAGGCGGGACAGAGGCCGGCAGCGCATTGGCTGGGGGGGCACGGCTGGAAGGCATCTGAGGACATGATGATGGCAGGCAGAGTATCTGACACAAACATGTTTGCATGCAGGCACGTTATGACAGGGGATGAACAATTCTGGTTGAAATATTCTCATTATTTCGGTTGAAATATTCTCATTATTTCGGTTGAAATATTCTCATTATTCTGGTTGAACAAATCTCATTATATATTTCCATTGGAAAAAACCCTATCAGATTTGTAACAGGCTTGATCCGCTGGCTGTAGTCATAGAAGAGCACAGTGTGAAAGGGCTGCAAAAAATTAACACTAATGGTCAGTGAACAAATCTACACCTGCCTATTCTGTTCCATGACCACTTTCTCATTCTTGGGTCCACAGTTGTGCAGTACATTCTGTCATATCATATTAACACACAACGTTAAGCATAAAAATAGCTGGGCAAAATCAGAAATCAAAACAATAGGTAAAATCGTACTGGTCCCTGGAGAGAACATGCTAGCATGTGATTGTACTTGATGGTCAAATATATACACTCACACACACACAGACGCACACACACTTGGGCATCAGGGCTACACACGATTGTTAAGGGGATGCAGACCAGAGAAAGACTTTTCAATTCAGCTATACATTTATGACATACCAGAGTTACAAATATAGTACTGTTTGTGATACAAGGAGAGTCTAAAAAAGAGAGTATATACATTTGAGGTTACATACGCAAAGCTCGGCTATGCTGACGCTTGCTCATATTAATGAGGCCTATATGTGTTTATGTACTTATACTAAGCAGTATGTTTAACAGGGGCCTCGGAGGGTTTAGGGTATCTATCTCCAAATGGGTGATTTTAAAGTGATCATAAAGTGTATAGGGTTAGGTATACCTTTGAGACTGCGATTTAAATACATTTCAATATATACCCTGCTTTGAATCAACATAAAAAAAAGCAGCCATAAAGGCACAAATATGGGTAATTATTTTTATTAAATGCAGCATAGAATATAAACAAGTGCATACTGTAGCACAGGGCCCCGAACATGCAATCCATTTTCCAAAATCAAGAGCGTATCCCAACTTGTTGATGCGTGGACCTGCTTGCTCCACAGGCAGGTGCACGCTGACCGCTGCACTGTTATATTACATAGAAATCTTCCGCTGTCTGTGTACTCTGGTCTCCTATAGCTTCCCCTGAACAACTCAATGTGAGGATTGGTTCTTTCCCCACCACAGGCTTCTTAAAGTACTGTGATGATTGGTCCGTTCCCCGCCACACGCTCCGTTCCTTTAAGGTACTTTGTTGATTAATTGCATTCCCCGCCACACGCTCCGTTCCTGTAAGGTGCCGTGTTGATTGGTGCTCTCCCCGCCACACGCTTCTGGAGCAAGTATCAATTTCATCCCGCAGCTGTCACAGCTTGTAATCAGCGCCCTGTGGCTTTATATACCCTGATCCCCCTACTATCGATGTTGGATCGTTCTGAATACTCCTGCATTTGCCTGCCTTCCCCGTCGCTGTTTGCTGTCTTTTGCTCTCCAGGACTTTCGTGGAGAATCCCTGTGGAGAACCTGGTTTCCCGTTCTGAGCTGCGCCTCGTTATCTGCCCGCTTTACGCGTTGCGCTCTGGTGAGTTTTTGGAAACAGTTCTTTTGGATCATCAGTTTTTTGTGTGTTTGTGAAACACCGAAGAGATCCCGTTTTTGTTGTACTGTTCTCACCTATTTTTGTGTTGGATTTACACTTTGGATTACCGTATTGTTTTTTCTCTGGACTCTGCTAACTGTGTGTGGTACACCGAAGATCAAGTCACTTGGATATATACTGGATCAGTCACCTCTCTGTTTCTGTTGTGCGCTGGGCTAACTCAGATTTCTCTCTCTCTCCGTTTCCACCGGGAGTGAAAGCTGGGAGGATCTGCAGAGCCGCTTCAGACGTCACAAGCCAATTCCTCACCACCACCTACTGGGAGTATCTGCAGAGCCGCAACAATCTTCACATGCCAGATTCCCCGTTTGTTCGGTTGCTCAACTTCATTCCATCTTGTAACTCTGAAAATAAATACGCCCTTGCTTTGGCTAACTCTGAACAACTCTCTCTGTGCCGTTGCGTTTGAGGTCGGTTACAAACCCTAACATTACGATCCAACCATGACGACCTCAGCCGACACAGAGAGGGTTAGGGCAGCGTTGGCGGTCCAGATCGAGTTGGTCAACGACCACACCCAACAGTTGGGTGCGGTTGCGGCCGCTTTACAGGACCTCCGGGCCGAGGTCCAGCTTATTCTGGATGCCATTGGCACTCAGGAGTATCAGCAGGCTGTTGCTCTGCACCAGCTTCAGGCTCTCCGTACATCATTAAACACTCTGCTTTTGACCCCACCTGTCCCAGGAGTCTCGGCCAGCTCACCACCCGCGGCAGACCTCGCACCTCGGGAGCCCCGTCTCTCCGAACCACGTCTGTTCAATGGTAACTTCGAGGATTGTGCCACATTCATCATGCAATGTGAGTTGGTCTTCCTTCATCAACCCAGCCGTTTTTCGTCAGAAGGATCCCGGGTAGCCTACATGACTAACCTGCTCACGGGCCAAGCAGCACAGTGGGTTACTGCCTCCTGGGCAATGGGGGCTGATTTCTGTTTTTCCTACCCAGACTTCGTGGCAGAGCTCCGCAGGGTTTTTCACCACCCAGCCCGTGGCCAGGACCCAGGAGCTCGGCTGGGCACCTTCCGGCAGGACAGTGGCAGTGTCAGAGACTACGCGCTGGAGTTCAGACTGGCCGCAACGGAGAGCGGTTGGAACGATCAAGCGCTTCGTCTCACCTTCCTGAGGGGGCTCAACGACGCAGTAAGGGACCAGCTCGTGACCCAAGAGGAGCCCGATTCTCTCGAGGGCCTGATCAGCCTCGCTATCCGCATCGACGGACGCCTCCGGGAGAGAAGGCGTGAGCGAGCACGACGGGAACCCCCAGACGTACCCCCCGAGTACCACGACCTCGAGGAGGTTTTCAGTAAGCCCAGGGCTCAGGTTTTTCCGCCTCACCGGCCTTACGACTGTGCCATCGACCTCCGCTCAGGGGCTCCCTTTCCCGGCGGCCGCCTCTACAGTGCTGACCGTCCTGCCCCCTCCGTGACTGGTGGGTTTTTTCCCTCCCGAGCCGTGACCGAGGAGGAACCCATGCAGCTGGGACGCAACCGCCTTAGCCTGGCCGAACGGGAGTCCAGGCTCAGGTCCGGCCTTTGCCTCTACTGCGGCCGGGATGGACACCGTGTCTCCAATTGCCCTACCCGGCCAAGAAGACCAGGCTCGCCGGGACCCCGGGAAATCCTGGTGAGCCGTTTTTCCTGTTCCCCCACCCGTGCACCACCTAACCGTCTGGCGGACGTCACCCTAGCCTGGGCGGACCAGCAGGCGACGGTGGGTGCACTCATTGACTCTGGTGCTGATGGGAGTTTCATGGACGTTGGGTTTGCCACCCGGGCCAACATTCCACTTGAGGACCTCGAGAGGCCCTTGGAGGTCTTCGCGCTGGATCATTGCCGCCTGGCTGACGTCACTCAACGCACCTGTCCAGTCCTTCTCACCATTGCTGGTAACCACGTTGAGAGACTCCAGTTTTTCATCACCAGCTCTCCTCTTGTCCCTGTGGTCCTGGGCAGGCCTTGGCTCGCGCTGCATGAGCCCCACGTCGCCTGGTCCTCCGGCACCATCAGGGGGTGGGGCCCCTCCTGTCGTGCCCAGTGTCTTCAGGTGCCGTCCAGCCCCCTCACCGGGTCCCAGTCCCCGTCTCCGGCCTCCCTCGCCGGTCCTCTGTCCCCGTGCCCGGCCTCCGCTGTCGGGCCCCAGTCCCCGTCTCCGGCCTCCCTCGCAGGTCCTCTGTCCCCGTGCCCGGCCTCCGCTGTCGGGCCCCAGTCCCCGTCTCCGGCCTCCCTCGCCGGTCCTCTGTCCCCGTCTCCGGTACCCCTCTCCGGGCCTCTGTCTTTGTCCCCCTCTCCAGTGCCCCTGATCGCCGGCTTCCTTTGGTCCCGTCCGGGCAGGCCGGGGCCGAGTGGGTCGCCGGGTGGCTCCCGTGGAGGGGGGGGTACTGTGAGGATTGGTTCTTTCCCCACCACAGGCTTCTTAAAGTACTGTGATGATTGGTCCGTTCCCCGCCACACGCTCCGTTCCTTTAAGGTACTTTGTTGATTAATTGCATTCCCCGCCACACGCTCCGTTCCTTTAAGGTACTTTGTTGATTAATTGCATTCCCCGCCACACGCTCCGTTCCTGTAAGGTGCCGTGTTGATTGGTGCTCTCCCCGCCACACGCTTCTGGAGCAAGTATCAATTTCATCCCGCAGCTGTCACAGCTTGTAATCAGCGCCCTGTGGCTTTATATACCCTGATCCCCCTACTATCGATGTTGGATCGTTCTGAATACTCCTGCATTTGCCTGCCTTCCCTGTCGCTGTTTGCTGTCTTTTGCTCTCCAGGACTTTCGTGGAGAATCCCTGTGGAGAACCTGGTTTCCCGTTCTGAGCTGCGCCTCGTTATCTGCCCGCTTTACGCGTTGCGCTCTGGTGAGTTTTTGGAAACAGTTCTTTTGGATCATCAGTTTTTTGTGTGTTTGTGAAACACCGAAGAGATCCCGTTTTTGTTGTACTGTTCTCACCTATTTTTGTGTTGGATTTATACTTTGGATTACCGTATTGTTTTTTCTCTGGACTCTGCTAACTGTGTGTGGTACACCGAAGATCAAGTCACTTGGATATATACTGGATCAGTCACCTCTCTGTTTCTGTTGTGCGCTGGGCTAACTCAGATTTCTCTCTCTCTCCGTTTCCACCGGGAGTGAAAGCTGGGAGGATCTGCAGAGCCGCTTCAGACGTCACAAGCCAATTCCTCACCACCACCTACTGGGAGTATCTGCAGAGCCGCAACAATCTTCACATGCCAGATTCCCCGTTTGTTCGGTTGCTCAACTTCATTCCATCTTGTAACTCTGAAAATAAATACGCCCTTGCTTTGGCTAACTCTGAACAACTCTCTCTGTGCCGTTGCGTTTGAGGTCGTTTACAAACCCTAACACTCAATGAACAAGGGCAGGGGGCCAACTTACCTCTCTGTCCCCTGCACTCAACAATCCCTCGACTTTCCCCCCCCCCAAAACAGTACTTAAGTATGGTAACGTACCCCTGGTTCCACATATAGCTTAACTACATTTCTCAATAGTGGTGTTTACTTTTAACCGAGTAGCGTTATGGGTAGTGTAACGTATGTTGTTTTACTTGCTACTGCCGGAGAAATTGGGCTGCTAAATGAGGATTAGAGATCAGTAACGTTTGGTGGTGTTCGTTCACTGATAACAACATTGGCTAAATAGCTAACAAAATGAATACAACATATAGCTTAACTACATTCCTCAGTAGTGACACAATTACATGCATCATTGTTTACAATAAGCGGGTGGTCAGAGGACTGACATAACGGGTAGATTGCCTGCACACCACGGGGCACACAGGGGTTCCGCGAGATGCCTGATGGGAATGTTTCTTTAAGAACAACTATTTAACTAAACAAATAGTCTATCTAGTGCTTCATGTGTATACAATAATTGCCTAATCTAATAACATGAACTAAAAATGAAAACGATCAAAATGTCTTCACACGTTTCGTAAAGTTATTATAGAAACTTTACCAACTTAACGTCCGCGGCAGGCGTCATTGCTTTTACCAACAGGTTTTCCAACGCATTTCCACTGAGCAGTCGCATTCGTGTGACGCCACTCCGGGGTCCTATCTCCGTTACAGAGCCGGCTCGTGGCTCTGGTCCGTTATGGTTATCAAGGAAATACAAAGCGGCTGTCGTGATAATCACTAAATGCATTCAGTGCTGGATCTAATCAAATGGATTTATCGAGACACGTTATGGAAAGTTCATGGGGGGAGCAGACCAAGTTAGGGTATGAGCTGCTGTGTAATTCTCGAAGTCAACTTCATGTCTTTTTAACTTTCTGTCGGCTTGGGGGGGGGGACATGCACTTAGAATCACCAGAAAGGCTTTCGAAATAGTGAAATGCCATGTTGGCCTCAATATTTTCAAAACAAATTATATGAAAAGGTTATGAAATGAACAGGAATGTGATAAAATAGGTAATAAAGACGGAGCTCAACGCATACATTTGATGGTAGAAATCCGTTTGTTTCCCCAATACCAAGATGGCGGCGGTCTCGTGACGTCATAGTGTCTTCGAGAATGATTATTATGATACAAAATGTGAATGAATGGATGAAAGCTGTATTTAACAGATAAACAGTAAAAGGCACTCTGCAGATTACATTTATATATAGCTGTTTTATACGTCAACATTGTATTGCTGACCATCAACAAAGAATGACAGGATGTGATGTCATAATCAATCATCACCTAGCTGGAATAATATTTCCAACGTTAAACGCAAAGCTGAATTTTCACACAAAATGGACAAGTTTTTGACTCGTCCATCGAAACAGGTTACAGTTACCAATACCAATTCATTACCTTCCATTACCAATTCGACCGCTGAGATTGACTCAGTCTTGGACACAGAAGATGATGACACAGAAGCTGTTAATAATAAAAAGCTAAAATGTTCGGCTAAACCAAAACTGGCAAAATGTCGGAAATATGAAGGTGGTTACCTTAATTATGGCTTTGTTGTATTCCCTGGGAGCAATAGCTCACCACAACCACAATGTGTCCAACAAGTCTTTGGCACCCTCCAAGTTAATCAGACATTTACAGACAAATCATGGCCATTACAGCTGCAACAGAGCACTTTATTGATATTTTTTTTTGCATTATATAGCCTGCATATACACACAAATGTGTTTCCCGGTTTCCATAGGTTAAATAAACGTTATTTTGCAAACACTTTTGTCATCATTGTAGCAAAAAAGACAGGACCGGAAAAATCTTTGTCGTATGTAGGGGTGCCCTGGAATTTTCTTTATTTTTATTTTTTGGACACAGGGGTGCCTTGGCAGCAGAAAGGTTGAGAACCCCTGCTCTAGTACATCATGTGATCAGTCGATCTGGATTATTTTGCCTAGTTTATCCTGTGCTGGGGTCTCCGTTCCAATGGGGATAGTGTAGGTTTTGGTCTTTATTTTGATTATGATTTCACTGCATTTATTTTTTATTTTTATTTTTATTAGGTTTCCGGTTTATTTTCCTCACACTTTATTAACATTTTGTACTTGGTACTGCGGGGCAAGGTACATTAATAATACATGTACATGTTAAAAGGATGACAAAGAGCCAGACAGAGGGCATGTGTCCAGTTTCATTTTGCTCAAACTCATTCAATCATGGATAGAAGGTCCGTTTGCTATACAGTGGTCATTGAGACAGGTTTGATGGGAGCAAGAGGAGGGGGCCTATTAAGAAACCAAATATGATTTATGATTCTGGGGTTGTTAGAATCATAGGGGGGGGGGGGGGGACAGAGTTTTTTCGATGTATATTTGGTTTATAAACATAACAACATGAGATTATGACAATCACAATGATAATCTAAAAACGGTAAACATTGTAGACATCATTATCAATATCAGAATATTGTGCACACATATTTAAGTAGTGCATTCTCAGGTGGTATTTGAAAGACACACTTTACTATTCAATTTACTTATGTTCAGTGGGCAGTTATTCCAATGATTAATGGCACGATAAACGACAGTCCTTTTTAAAGCATTTGATTTTGGACGTGGTGACAGAATCTGTCCATCATCAGCTGACCTAGTAAAATAGGAATGAACCTGATTGCATCTGAAGCAGTCTAGTGGCGGGCAGCTCACTGCCAGCGAGAGAATGTTTACATTCTTAGCTAGAACATCATTTGATATAAACAAACGTTCTTCTGAGAAAGGTTAGCCATTGGATTATGAGCGAGACAAGATGGCAAGCAAGGAGAGAGGAGGAGGATGAGACACAGAGAAAATTAGAAAAGTGGTTTAAATTCATAATTCTTCATTTAAGTTCAAGTTTTATTAAGGTACATACAGGTACATTACAGTGAAATGCTTGGTTCTGTGTGAGCCTTCTGAGGGTGTGCTTCATGCCGTAAAAGGAAGTCCAAACACTGCGGTGATACTGGGAGCTTGGTGCCTCTGGACAGACACACTGGGCAGTTTGACCTAGACCTAGGCGACACTAGGTCTAAAGGGACCTACTGGAATTATGTGCGCTATCATACAATAAGTAAATCGATTAATTACATATAGAAAGACAATTATTTAGTTCAAAGTTCCAAAGTTCACAATGACCTCAGCCCTTACCTAACATAATATGTACTCTGTTTTGCATTTACACGGGTCAAAGGTTTTTGGCATGGCATTCCCTAGACACGTCAGACCAATGGAGAGCTAGTTTGCATTAAGGCCAAGAGTTCCCAGAAGTTGCCAGATTTACTCGCATTCAAAGCGTGCACATGGTTGCGTTTTGGCTTGCGAGCCGCACCGAGCTGGTAAAACAACCGGTGATGAACTATATTGCTTTGATTTTTATTGTTATTTCTTTTTCTCTCTTTTTCCGTGAGTCGGGAGAATTTACCTGTTCAGTACTTGCATGTTTAGTAGCTGCTAGCAACGGCGATCATCTAATTTCATGTGACCTGCAGAAATCATTATGACCTGTTTGCAGACGAGACTATTAGAGACGTTGTTTTTTGTTGTCATGACTTAGGGAATCTGCCTGCTCGTTGGAGCTGATCGAGGTACTATAGAATGTCCTAACTTCAAGCCTGGAGTGGACCCTTTCTACCGTTTTAGTGTGTAACTGTCTATAATGTGTGGTAACGGGCAAATATTTTTTAAGCATGACTGAAAAAAAAAAAAGGAAAGAAAAGGAGATTACAGCCAGCCACTCATATCTCTCTTTTGTCTCTTCTCTCCCACGTACACCTATATGTACCCCTCTCCTTTGTAGTTTCTCAGGGGGGGGGTCCTCCGTCTCTGTGCCAAACAAATGACCGCCGGGGGCCCTACTGACCACTGCCTCAGTGAGAGGAAGCTGTTCCCGGAGAAGCATATACCTATCAGCCTGCTCTAGCCTGCAGCGGGCCTACTACTCTAGTCTGCAGCTGGCCTACTACTCTAGCCTGCAGCTGGCCTACTACTCTAGCCTGCAGCTGGACACGACGACGCAGCTATGAGCTGCATCAGACACTGCCCAACAGCTGACCACAGCTGGGCCAGCACTGGCCGAATCATTGGTCGAAGATAAAGAACTAAGAGACAGTTCAATCCTAACTGCGATTCATCAACAGGCTTTTATAGTCCAGGTGGTTGACGTAGGGGAGGCCTCACACACGGAAGGGCATCGAGGTCAGGGTCCAGACAAAGCAGCAAAATGTTATCCTCTACATCAAGAACAGACCATCGGCAACGACGAGGGAACCATCAGACTGGGTCGGCCCGGGGGGTGTTTGGTGCGAGGAGAGGGGGGACCTGCCTGAGATTCAACAACTGATTAAGAGGCAAGTCTGACCCACATCACATTACATTATCTCGGAAATATTAAGTAACAATGTACTGAACTTTGTTAAAGAATGGAGATGTTTGTTTGCAAATTGTAGTTTTGTTTTGTTTTGGCTATCTCCCGGCCTCTGTGAGATTGCAGTCACGTGTTCTTGCTGTAATCTGTTTTCGCTCTACTGAAAGGGTTTTGTGAGAATGTTTTTGTTTTGAATAAGGGGAATTATTATTCTGCAAGATACTCTCCTGTTTTTCTTTTGTGATTTCAATTTTTCAGCTTGGTGGTGGGAGACGTATGGCCTTGACAAAACCAGAGGCTGGACTGTACCCTTGAGTCCTGCAACCACCGTCTGGGCATTTGCAAAGAGACGCTAATGATGGTTGCTGTTATGACAACTTCTCTTTTGCACGTGACACGGGGTCTATGCAGAGGACCTTTTGTTTTTTAGATAATAAAAATAGTTTGTGCTGAGTTTAATGATGATAATATGTTTGTTGTCTTTATGAAGTGATAATGATTGTGATTAATAATTATCAAGAGGAGGGAACTGTCGTGGAATATATTATCATGTCATTATGGATCTGTGTTGTTTTATCATGTCATACAGCTTGAGTTTCAGTCCGACCAGATTGACTGGTTAATGTGTGTATGTCTCTTTAAGATTACTCTGACATTCTCTCAGTCATAACAAAGTTGCTGTTTGCTTCCAGTTACTGAGAAACTATTTTGTTTGCCTTCGTCATCATATCTGTTGTATGTTCTGCCATATAGGCCATAGAGCCATAACCCAAGGTTATGGGAACTGTAAGACGGAGCTGTTTTCCTCCCAGGCCATAGCCATAACATAGTCGTATTATTAATTTCTCTAACCAGCCATTTTGTTTTCTTCTACGTCATTTCATGTATTTAATTGTATGTCTGACCAAGGTTCTGGGTCAGTCCTCGGTCAGACGCTAGTGGGTTAACATGTCTGCCTCTGGCTGGTGACTGGCCTGTCAGCGTGGCCACGTTGTCATAAACTTTCTTTATTGTTAAATAAACCTTTCTATTATTATTAATAATGACTCAGAATCATTAATGTAAGCGGCTCATCGTTTGTCTCTTTGAGATTTCCCATTACAACAACAATATCTCTCTATAACCAAATACACACCAAACCAAAGTTACTCAACAATCAGCATGCTTGATTATGCCTAGACAAATCTCAATGGCACAATAATAACTTAAAAATCAACCTGTAACAAAATAATAGCTCTCTTTTCAAGTCTTACTGGACAAAAATAAATAACAAAATATATGAAATAATAGAAAATAGAAAATCCAGTTAACAAATATATTTTTCAGACAAATCGTTTTTTTCTTGCCATGTTTCAATGAGATATTGTGCAATGGTTTCTGCTGTCTCATTTGATGTATTTAACCTCGATTCATTTTGTTTGCATGCCCACCCCTCTTCCAGTCAAAGTACTGTATTATGATTGGGAATATTTTCACTGCTCCGTGGTTTGATTTGAGTGCTTCATGTGCGACATCAATCGAGTCGAGTGGGGCGCTAACAATTGGCTTCGGATTTAGTGCGCGCACTACTGAACTTTTTGGCAGTGTCAGAGTCTGGAAATGCCATTTTTAGCAAGGCACTTGTGCAATCCATAGATTGTGATGTTTCAGAGTATGAAATGCAAACGCACCCTCCCTCCGCTGCATTTACTTTACAGCATCCTCTGTTTTCCAGTACATTCTTTGGCATTGTGAACGTGAGCTGCGGTGCGCTCTGTCCCCTCTGCGTGTATCCTTTCTCTTCCTCTGTTTGTGAGCGTAGTTGTAGAGCCGCCCACAAAGCTTCTCAGGGATTACGTCACACACGCAACAGATTACCGTAGTATTCTGTGCAATGCGCCAGTCAATTTAAGTATATGCAAACGGTCCGTGAAAGCCGGACATTATCATGAATTTATAAACCCCCCCCCGGACGGCCCGGACAGGGCGTGAAAAGAGGACATGTCCGGACAAAAGAGGACGTTTGGTCACCCTAGTGTAATCGCTAAAGTCAGCGGCGAATCTCAATGTACAGCCATTCACAACCGGGGGCTTCTGTCTGGCCTCTCTCAGTATTTGCTGTCTCATCTGGAATCTCAGGCAGCAGAAAATGAATGTGCGAGGGTTTGCACGTCCTCCCTTCAACTGGGTGGCGGGTCTAAAATTCCTATGCGCTCTTTCGATCTCAGGACGAGCTAGCTTTGGAAACCATTTTCTCAATGTACCCTATCGGGTCATCATCCTCCATTTCATCAGGCAGTCCATAAATTCTCACATTGCATCTACTCCCACGGTCCTCCAGGTCTGCTGCCTTCAACTCACAATCACGTAGCCTGTCCTCCAAGTTTAATATTCCCGCAACGTTGGTTTCAGCCACCTGCACGACCGCGGACATATCTTCCTCCGCCACGGTTAATTGAGTGCTTATTTCAGCCACCTCCTCCTGCAATGCATCCACCCTGCCCGCTAGCTTAGCCAAGATAGCGTCCGTTTCCTCTCGGAATATCGACCTGATGAGATCCCTATCCACTTGGTTCAGGGTTCCCAACTTGCTCTGCGTATGTTTAGACATAATTCCAACTTCTGGAAAATCAAATGGTTTAAAAAATCAAACGTATTCAGGGATAATGTGGCCCGGTTGCCGAGCACCGAAAAATCAGCCAGCCATGTGCTGTGGAGCGGAACCGAAAGCCCGTAGCATACCTTTAAAAGCATTTAGAGTAGGAAGTGCCTCTAAAAGTTTTACTTGCAGTTTAAAGTACAACAGTACCATGGTAAAATTGGTTTTGACATTAAAAGTTAAAATGTTGCTCTAGTCTACTGGGTCACGGCCATCTTGGATTTCTGTGTAAAAATTATGTCATAACGGGAGGGACAAGAGGGCTAAATCTTTTATAAAAGGTCCATAGAAGTCAAACCAATCATCAAAACATCTTAGCCAAAGAATGGTCACATAATTGAGGTTCTTGACCCAACTAATAGTTCAGTTACTGGGTTGTATCTATGCATAAAATGTGTTTCAAATTTAATGGTATTACATAACTACAGCTTTTCGGTAACATAAGTGGTATTGCTCTAAGTCTAAGAGATAGTTATTTCAACATGTAAATGCAATAATAAACTACAGAAGAAATCGGTCGACACCAGTGTTTTCAGTAGATACACGAGAGCTTTAGCTTGTCCAATGATGTTGGCGTGACTTACAGTCCCGAAAGGGGCTAATGTTGGCCATGCTTAAGCCAATGCACTTGTAGGAGTACTTGTCAATTTAGCAAAAATGCCCTTTTCCCCTAACAATAATAATACAAGGTAATATAATAAAGCAAGACAGGGGACATTGGCCAGCCCCCCCCCCCCCCCCACCTCCTCCAATGTACAGTTTCTACGTCAAATGTATATACTCTCCTTTTTTACTCTTTTTGTATCACAAACAGTACTGTATTTGTAAATCGGGTATGTCATAAATGTATAGATGTAGCAGTAGGCCTACTGTCTATCTGTATGTCATATATGTTATGATGAATTGAAAATGGGGGACCCTGATGTAAACAAGACGAAAGTCTTTCTCTGGTCTGCATCCCCTTAACAATTGTGTGTATTGAGCTGTACTGTATTGTACCCATTCTGCAATCTGTTAATAAAGTTTTCAATCAATCAATCAACCAGGGGCTTCTTCCGGCACGTTATAGGCTTGGCACTTGCACAACCTGCAGTTACACCCTACTCTTCAGATTACAGTGCATTACATTCAGCGGTGTCATGAACTACACAGGTTTCTCCACAGGGTGGGGTCAAATGATCTTCATGTAACCTTGCCTTAAGTTAATTGATCAAAGTAGGCTTGCCTGAAGCCAGGGACCTGGCACAATTATGGCGAATGCGCTTACCGTCTTCTCCAGGGTCAGACAACTCTGAACTCTGACTCCATTGCCTATTGTTACCCATACTGTACGACTCTGAACTCTGTTGCCTACTCAATTTATACCTAGTGCTTTCACGGTCTAACAACTGCCCTACATCATAATAATCTTAACTACCCACCACAATAGTATACCCATACTCTGTATGATAGCATGCACAACAGTGCAGGGACGTGCACAGGGACTTTAGAGGGGCAGGTGCTTAAAGGCTGAAAAGGGCACTATACCTGTGTGTGTTTTAACCGAGCGCGCGTAGCGCACAAGCCCGATTTTTAAGGGCCCTTTCCGGGCGGGGGGGGGGGGGGGGGGGGGGGGGGGGGTGGGGGGGGGGGGGGGGGCCTTTTATGATTTTTGGGGGGTTTTGGTGATCAAATATTGAATATTGAACTATAATAATCAGTGCAGGAGCTCACTTATCGTTGAAAGACACTTTTATCACTGACTTAAAAGGCCCATACATCTCCATAAATGTTCAGGGGGGAGGGAATAAGTGCTTACCCTACAGACCCCAAGAAGTGCTGTATATTCTGTATTGTTTAATATAAATGCATTTTTTATTCCAATCCCGATTTGTATTTGAGATTCCCAAATCCCATCGGACTTGACTTCTTCGTGTCCCTCAGTGAGTATAATACCAGCATTCAACTGTATGCGCCACAGCGGGTTCTATCATCATCATCATCACCACCCACGCTATGCATAAAATATATAGGTCCGCGGAGAGGCACGCTGAGGAGGCCATGCTAACTGCAATGGAATACGGGGCATCTCTCTCTCTTTACCTAATATTTTGATTCTATCCAGACATTTTTCAGTTGGAAGGGCAGTCTATATGTGTAACAAATCTTTTTTTATTTTATTTTTTCAAAAAGGGCACTTTTTTTATCAGGCTCAAAAAGGCAGGTGCTCAAGCACCCCTTGGGCTCTATGTGTGCACGTGCCTGTACTCATGACCATGGCAACCAAGGAGATGCTCAGTTAAATGTGGATCTCTGTATTTTAACTGTTATAACTGTTAGGTGTTTATTACTGTTTAATTAGCGTGCACTGTAATATAAAGTGCTACCAAAAGGGTTTATTTTACTGTTAACATATTGACGTATGACATTGAGAATATGCTGAGATATATAGGTAGAGTATTTGTGTTATTATAAATGTTTAAGGTCATGACAACTGAGAAATTACAACAAATTGTTTATTTTAAGTGTTAAGCAGTAAGATGGGTTTATACCACAGCTGAGCGAATATAAAAGGAAAGAAAATGTATTATATATTTAGAGATATGTTTGTGTTGATGTTTGTAATGATCAATACACTGTGATGGGAGCCAGTAGCTACATTGTCTCTCTGCGTATTTTCTCCCCTGTTTCAGGGGTATTTTAAAATGTGCTTAGCATCTTCTCTAGAGTCAGACAAGAAGATAGATACCAATGTCCTCTCGTTCAGTAGAAAGCTATCTGGCTGCAGGCTAGCCTAGCTTAGCACAAATGAATGGAAGCGGATAAGGATCAGTTCCAGCCTCCAGGAGAGGTGTTTTTGGCCAACAGCTAGGGTAGCTGATCTGTATCCGCTGCCATACCCACCAAGATACTGCTTGCTAGTAGGTTATATCAATATACTACTGTATATCCATATCTGAAACACAATGGGAAGCAGCACTTAGGAATAGTACAAAAATATCAAAATGTGTTAGATATAAAATTATACAATTAAAGATACTACACAGGGCCTATATAACACCCTGTACATTGAATAAAATGAATCACACCCTACCCAAATTGTGCTGGCATGGGTGTGGAGTAGAGGGTACGCTCATGCACTTGCTGTGGCACTGCCCGCTTGTTAGGACATTTTGGTTGGACATTGCTGAGGACCTGTCAGTTACTCTCCAAATTGACATTAATCCTTGCCCTATAATGTGTATATTGGGTGTAAAAATGGACACTGCTCAAGCAAAGATTGTAAATAATACTGTAGCACTGGCTTTTCTAGCATGCAAACGGATTATTTTAATGAACTGGAAAGAACGCAAACCGAACTGCTTCAGTATGGAGAACTGGCGCAAGGACTTCATGGACTTGCTATCGATGGAACAGGCTGCTCTGTCTCTTCAAGAGAGTGATAGGCCCGATGGCCTTCAAGGTCCCCTGAACTTTATTAGATCACTATCTGGAATAAGTTTGTCTACTGAACCTTTGTAACGCTCTGCAACCCCCCCCCCCCCCCCCCCTCGCCCCTTGTTGTTATTGTTATTATTATCATTTCTTGTCTTGTTTTGTCATGTATGTATTGTCTTGTTTGAGAAAAATAAAAAACTTTAAATATAAAAAAAAAATATATACTACTGTATATTTATTTGCAGAATATGATTTGATGGTGTGATTTATAGGGCCTAGAGAGAATGAGGAGGGAACTCAGGAGCTACCTGAGGCCTCATCTCATCACTACATACCATCTTGGATTTGTGGATTTGGAACAAATAGCATTTATTAGAATATATAAAACCAGCAAATTTGCTATTCAATTGAGAAAGGGAAAAAAATCATATTTCTCTTATAAGGATCACCGGTATCTCTGTAGGACTGCTCCCCTCAAACCCCATAGAGGACCGTAGCACTCGACAGGGGAACAACATTACATTCCACTTCTCTCCAGGGCTCAGATTTAGGCGCACCCAACTCGATGCTGAACCAGTCTGCAGCGGGAATGTAGATCTCACAGAGGGTCAAAGTAATTTCAAGTAGCAGTTCTATGTCGTTATGGCTTGCTCAGCACCTGTCTGCATATATCTCGCTTCAGCGTATATACACTGAATAAAAACTTCCACCATGTACCTTTACATGCCAGCATTCATCTGACCACACCCCCATCCGCTTACCTACATAAGCAGGGGTGGGGCCACACACTCATCTCCTTCGCAAATTTCATCCACAAGCGAGTGCCTGCTATATGCCCACTTGACGTGGAGAAAAATATTTAGTCTGAGGAAAGGAACAAGGAGATACGTTGACATCATATCTTTATTTTCTCTCTCACTATTTTCGAGAAAATACGGCGATATTGTCTTCGTTACTGGAGTGTCTGGATCATTCCGACCTTCAACAGCTTTTTCGTATTAGGAGCTCACGCCGCTGACATGCTTCCCAGCTACAGTTCTCCTTGCTGCGGCTGGATGGGGTTACCCTCCGGCAACACAGCTGGACTGTAGGACGCACCGACTGTTGTGAGAAGCGGTTGTTTCCAGGTTGGGTACATACTGTTTTGCCTGCGAGCTCTGGTTGTTGTTGATGCTGTGGGGGTTAGCTAACAATTTACGAAACGCAGACTCCAGGCTAGGGTCCTCTGCTCGGCTTAAACGACGGTCGGAGGATCTTGGTCTGACGCCCATGATGGTTGATCTAGTGGGCCGCGACTAGATCCTGGTGATCCCAGGATTCTCGAGCGGATGCTTCTCTGTCCCGTGCAGGCCCCATCTTTCATATACAAATGAAAGTATACCCTAACGAGGAAATGTGGGCATAGGATCTTCTTTATCGGGAGTTCCATGCTCAAAGGGCCCCGCTGTATGTCTGGATCACCGTTGACAACTGTGTTCCGACTTTCTTTTTCTTTTCCCTGTTAGGGGAGGGATTGGGACAGCAGCCTGTCTGAAGTGTGGCTTGTTATGTCATTGTGTACAGTTCAGGTGATAGCTGCTTAGCTTGCGTGCTAGTTTGTGGACTACTGTGTTAGCCAGTCAGCTGTTAACTGCGCAGCTGTTAGCTGCAGCGTTAGCTCGCTGTGTTTACCAGGCTAGTAAAACGTTAGCTTGTTGCTATCAGCCGAACGGCTGTTAGCTTAATGCTACACTGTTGAACGTTTTCTGTGACTATAACATGGCCTTAAACACTCTGACTACGACGTCATCTTTGACAGAGGATGTTAGTCGAACCTCCCGGGAGGCCGGCCGGCGAGGACTGCGTCAACATGGAGAACCGTAGCGGCTGGGTGGCGCAGCGACGCTGCCCTCGTCGTCAACACAGGAATGCTGTGTTCAACGTCGGTGCCCCGTTAGCCAGATTGCAGTTCGCTTGGCCTGCGCTCAGGGTAGGAAGGTCCCGACCGGACCTTAAACACTTCTTCTTCCTTCCCTTCTAAATGTTTTGTAATAACTATGTTTTCCAAAACGGGTGTTGCTGCAATACATTGAGGATACGACGCGTGTTGTGTGTGAATTGTCTTGTCACTGGTATGGCTTCTCTCTCCATAGAAATCGTGTTGTTGTTTTACATGTGTAAAAATTATCTGGTTAGTTGTGTTGAGAACATGTGTGTTCATGTACCGTGAACTCACAACTAAGGGGGTTAATTAACCTATACAGCTATGCTTAGTGACATATGAGTGAAGAATGAATTCTTTTATCAGCCTGTAATGACAATGAACAGTGTGTTCACATATTAACAGGGTTACCTGTTCAACTTGGCCGTATCAAGGGTAAGGTAGGAGGGGTGATCCCCCCGGTTTCCCTGGGGCTTCCCCACCCTCCTCTCAGACATGTTGTTTACAATATATTGTGTCACTGTGTTGTGGGGATACGATGTAACCCTTAGCTTAATTGCTGGGGTTGTGCTAATCGCTTGAGAAACTATATTTTCCTAAAGAAAAGATTGTTTGGTCGCTTATCGTGTGTGCTTAGCAAGGCCTGTGGCCAATACATAATCGAGGATTCTGTATTCTCTCGTTATGAAAAACGGCATTCCTCTGTAGCAAGAGTGTACTTGCCATGTTTTGTTGTGATAAAGGGTTGTGTGTGTCTTGTGATCTACAACTGGGTTAGGTTTGGCCACAGAAGCACATGTGTAAGTCTGGTACCGGGGCTCTTAAGGGGGCCCTCTCTATTCTGTGTTTTTTCCTTAGTAAAAATCAGATAGCAGGTTAGCACATGAGCTGTGTGAAGCTGTTAGACACTTCATGTAGCTGACTATGACTGTGTCATGCTCTTTTTTGTCATTACATCGTATCATGGGTGTGGGGTCGTAAAGGGGTTTGATTGATTGATTGATTGAAAAGTTTATTAACAGATTGCAGAATGGGTACAGTACAGTACAGCTCAATACATACAATTGTTAAGGGGATGCAGACCAGAGAAAGACTTTCGTCTTGTTTACATCAGGGTCCCCCATTTTCAATTCATCATAACATATATGACATACAGATAGACAGTACTGCTACATCTATACATTTATGACATATCAGATTTGCAAATACAGTACTGTTTGTGATACAAAAAGTGTCCAGAAAAAGAGTGTATATACATTTGACGTAGAAACTGTACATTGGAGGAGGTTGGGTGGGTGGGGTGGGGTTGGTGGGTGGGGGCTGTACATTGGAGGGGGGGGGGGGGTTGGGGTGGGGGGGGACACTGTACACTGTACATTGGAATACTGACAAAGCCATACTTGGTAATTTACTGTACAATTGGGTTAAGACATTTGTAGGGGCCAGTTTCGAATTGCAGTCTCCCATAGGTGTTCTTTGAGAGTGTTTTTGAAAGTGGGTAGTGATTCACATTCCTTTACAGCTTTGGGTAGGGCGTTCCACATTGATGTGGCATAATTGCGAAACGTGTTTAGTCCCTTGTTTGAGCCGAATCTGGGTTTAACATGATTTGTGGAGCTCCCTCTGGTGTTGTGATCGTGGTATTCACTGACCTTTGGGAAGTATTTTGACATTTACATGGGTACCTTGGTCGCGTAGTGTATCTTGTAGACCAGGCCCATTGCAAGTTGCTGTACTCTGTCGTCTACTCTAAGCCATCCTAGGTTGTCAAAGTGGGCCGGGATGAGGTGGGTTCTAGGAGTCAGGTCAAGCAGTAGTCTGACTAGCTTGTTTTGAGATGTTTGTAATTTGTTTTTAGTGCCTTTGAGGTGCTTTGGTACCATGAGGTGCAAGCATAGTCGTAGTACCCTTGAATGAGTGCTCCTGCCAGAGTCTTCAGGGTATTCTTGTTTACCAGTGAGGAGATCCGGTACAAGAATCGAGTTCGTTGGTTGACTTTTTTTATTACATTGGATGCCATTTTGTCACAGGAAAGATTAGCCTCTAGGATGGAACCTAGGTAGGTAATTTCATCTTTCCTTGTGACAATATTGTCACCCACTATAACCGAGAAGCCGTCGGTCTTGCTGAGTTTGTTATTTGAACCGAAGAGTATGGACTCTGTTTTGCCCATGTGTAATGATAGTTTGTTGTCGGCGAGCCATATGCAGATTTTGCCTAGTTCTGGTAGTTCGGGTGAACTGGTAATCCTTTCCTCCCCTTTTTTGATTGGTCAGGGGTTAAAACCTCCTGTCCTTCAAGGTTCCTGTCACGTTGCTGTTCGGCACGTTACAGGGTAAGAGGGGGGGGGGGGGGGGTGGAGTTTCCTGGTCCCACGCCCTGGAAGATTGGGCGTGTGCACCGCAGAAATTCCCCCGCCATAGAGTACGTCACTGTGCGCGTCTCTGTTGGTAAGACTTCCGTGAGTTGTTCAGGTCCATGTGATGGATCTGTTTCAGGGAGTTGTCAGAGCTCCTCCTCATGAAGCTCCTCCTCGGGCCTTCTGTGAGTTAGGACTCTCCTTCCCTGTGAGGGAGCCTCCTCAGAGTTCAGAGCCTCCTCCTCAGATTGTCAAGGTGAGTAGAACTTCAAAAAGGAGTTCTGCTCTATTGTGTGTGTATTCGATTCAATTCGATTATTGAGTGTGTATTGGTTCAGTGCCTCCTCCTCGGAGTGCCCTGATCCACGTATTACATGGCTCAATGTTGCAATATATTCTTTTCAATCTATACAGCTCGCGTGGGAAGTCCCTCTGGGGATTTCCGTCTCCTCCCTATGGGAGGGTGGTGGGATGTGAAAATGTAAATAATTTTTACCCTCAGCAGCGTCACGAGGGATTCATGTCAGTCTGTGTTCTTTCTTTTTTCTTTCTATGGCGACTTGGAGGAACAATGTTTGGTGTCTTGCTAGACTATCCATTGATGTGTTTGGGTCTCGACGCATACATAGTGCTGGCTCGTGTGTTTCTGTTAAAGAATCACACAGGGGCTAAGTGCGCCTTGGTTGCTTGTTAAAACAGCGTTTTTATAGGGCAACTGGGATGGAGTTTTGTCTCTTCCGAGCGCCAGTTTACTAGGTTGTCTCGATGAATTCTCGTTCATATCTGGGGGATGTTAACGTAATAGATCTGAACATAGATAGAGGGGACTTCCGGTATGAGAGCAGACGGGTAACACACGTGCGAAAGAGCTCCTGGTCAAATGAGTGAAAAAACGGATAAAAAAAGACCCGAAAAATAATTAAAAAGGAAAATCAGGGATTAAAGCAAAAAAAAATCTCCTGACTGAACTTTTTTTCTGGCCAAGTCATATTCTTATTTTAACCTCTACTGTATTTTTTTTTTAATAGCGTTAGCGTTTTAAGGGAGCCTACTTGTAGAGCGAGCCTACTGTCCTGACTGTGACTATAGAGACCCTACTGTTGTGTGCTGGAGAGCGTGAATGCAAGTCTTGTGGCTAGCTTCTGATTGATGGCGAGCTAGCACCCCTCCCCACTTTGAACCATGAACTAAATGGCTTGTTATCATACAAACAAGGGACTAAACACGTTTCGCAATTATGCCACAACAACAATGGACAGTCTCCTCCCCACCGTTTGTATATATTTATTTACCACCCACTCACTCACCCCCTCCTAATGTACAGTCTCCTCCTCATCATATGTATATATTTACTGTTAGGATCTCTGGGTAACAGTACTGTATATTTGCATATCGTATATGTGACAAATGTAACAGTACTATTACTATATACCTGTAAGGCATGTATGTCCCTATGTCATAAATGTCATGATGTCATGTGTATGTTGTGTATGTCATAAATGTCACTATGAATTGAAAATGGGGGACCCTGATGATGTAAACAAGACAAACGCCTTTCTCTGGTCTACATCCCCTTAACAATTGTGTGTATTGCTACTGGATTTACAAGATCCAGAGTGAATGAATGAATGAAAACTTTATTTAATACACGAGACCCTCTTCTTGGGACCAAGTAAGGTTTTGTCGATAATCCAATGTATAGTTACAACCCCCCCCCCATCCCACCCAACCACCTCCAATGTACAGTTTCTTCGTCAAATGTATATACTCTTTTTAGACTATTTTTGTATCACAAACAAACAATAGGCTACTGTATTTGTAAATCTGGTATGTCATAAATGTATAGATGTAGCAGTATTGTCTATCTGTATGTCATGTGTGTCATATATGTTATGATGAACTGAAAATGGGGGACCCTGATGTAAACAAGACGAAAGTCTTTCTCTGGTCTGCATCCCCTTAACAATTGTGTGTATTGAGCTGTACTGTACCCATTCTGCAATCTGTTAATAACAATCAATCAATATTTAACAGATTGCAGAATGGGTACAATACAGTACAGCTCAATACACACAATTGTTAAGGGGATGCAGACCAGAGAAAGACGTTCGTCTTGTTTACATCAGGGTCCCCCGTTTTCAATTCATAGTGACATACATGACATACAGGTATATAGTAATGTTACATTTGTGACATATATGATATGCAAATATACAGTACTGTTACCCAGAGATCTCCCGGACAAATGGGAGAAAGACGTTTATTGAGCTTAAAAACAATTGATACCGCAAATAACGTTCTGATTAACAAAGTCATTCGTTTTGTGGCATTAACGTTATCTAGATTTATCAACATTCATACATTTATCAGAAAGCGAGCGGCGCAAGCACACACACGAAACACCACCAACAACAACAACAACGACAACAACACACTGCTTGTCGCGTAAATAACGTTCTGATTAACAAAAGGCATTCGTTTTGTGGCATTCACGTTACCTAGATTTATCAATAGCAATAGTAATATATATGTTTCTTTAGACTAGAATAAGTCAAATGAACTTACGGTCTCGTAAAAAGTTGCCGCATGGTGTTGATGAGTCAAGTTTACTCGCGAGTAGAGCTAGACGCTAGAGAGTCTCAAAATGGGCGCTTCCCATTGGTGCTGAGCACAGCGGAGGCAGGTGAAAGGGCTGTAAACTCAGAACAATCTCGCCTTCTGGTTGGTTGCATTTGCCTGAGAATTTGCCGATTGCTCGCAAATGACTGTTTGGTGCGGCCGCGGTAGGGGAAAAAAGGATATTTGACGCCTCTGATTGGCTCAGGTTAAAATCCGTCACGACTCCAAATCAAATGACGGAATCTCCAAATCAAATGGACGGATATCCGTCCCAAGACGGAACGCTTTAATGCCTGGAAAATGCTCATGAGAAGTAAGGAAGAGACAACGATTGTGAAGGAAATAGAAATGGAGAACATACGAGAAGGAGAGAATCCGAAGAAACAGAATCCCCGGAGCGAAGCCGAGAAAAGCCATGCGAAAGAAGGGGGAGGTACCGCTGAGGCAGACACGGTAATGCCAGGATGGGCCGTGAACATGCAGGCCGGGATACTGGAGAACATAACAGCGGCGATAAAACTGAACACGGACACGATAAGGAATGATATTGGGAAGCTACGGGAGGAATTGAGGAAGGAACAGGAGGACTTCAGAGGTGAAATGAATACAGAAATCAAAAGGGTGGAGGAGAAGATGGCGGAACAGAACAGAAACGTGACCGAGTTACAGACTAGGACGGCTCACGCGGAGGAATGGAACACGGAGATACACGAGGTATTAACATGTGTGATTCAGAAACAAGAACAGATGGAGACAAAGATGTCGGACATGGAGGGGAGGTCACGGAGAAATAACATCAGAATATGGGGACTGAAAGAAGGAGTCGAAGGGGAATCGGTGACCCTATATGTGGAAAAACGTATCAAAGAACAAATGAAGGAAACGGGACTGGAAAAAATGGAGATACAGAGGGCCCACAGGGCGTTGGCTCCGAGACCACAACCGGACAGACCTCCGAGGGCGGTGATTATTAACTTTCTGAGATTCGAGGTTAAGGAATTGGTACTCAGAACCGCGTGGACCAAGAAGATTGAAATCGAAGGGAAAAGACTATCATTTGATCACGACTACTCGACAGCGGTAGCGATAACACGCAGGTCCTACGCGGGACTGAAGAAAACCCTGAAAGAAAACGGAATGAGATTCCAGTCACCCATGACCTCGCTAAGGATTCACTGGGGGGAAGGAGCGGCGATGTACGCGAAGGCACGAGAAGCGGAGCGAGAGATGAGACGGCGAGGGATGAGGATGGCGGAGGACGGAGAAGGAAGGAGGCGGGAGGAACAGACGAGGAGCCTGCAGCAGAGATTGGAAGAAGCCCGCAGGTGGATCAGAGTGGAAGACCGAAACCGGAGGGAGGAGAGAGGAGAAGGCGGAGGTGAAACGTGACGGAGCGAGGACGGAGACGGATGAGGAGGCGGGAGGAGACGAACGGATGAGTACACGCACAAGAGATTGAAAAAACTATTCAAATAGAGACAAAGTATAGAAACTGAAATAACATATGCATAAGCACACATTCCCAGGTAGAGGCAGGATATAGAAATGAACGTAGCGTATACATGGACACATAATACACAAGCTGATGGAGGAAATAAATGGAAATATAACTAGGTTTGATAGGCGAGACACAGACCATACTGAAACAGATACATAGAAACACGCTGTGAGTAACACAGTTGGGAGGGATTAAGGGGATAAATGGACATCACATAGAAAATAGAGGAGAGGAAAAGAAAATAATAAGTGGTACACGGGAGACACTGCACACGGATATGGGAGGAAGGAGGGACAATGAAACATATGAGTCACATTGAGAGGGAACAAGAAAAGAGGGTCTTTGATCAAAAGGAAGGACAGAGCGCTTTTTGACCAGGAGCTCGAAAGCAAAAAAAAAAAACAGTAAGAAAGCTGGACAAATATGACGAGCGATTGGGGGCAAGGGTTTCAAACCCCCAAGCCGTCAGGAGGGGGCCCCTCGCTAGGAGGGCAATTACCCCTCACCCACCAGCAGGGGACAGGGGGGGACACAGGGACCCCCCGAACGCCTTGGGAGCACTTTATGTAAAGTTTATGTTTTTTATTTATGTTAATCATTATATGTATTCGGTGAAGAGAGCGGAGGCTCCAACCGGAGGGGGGAATGAGTGTGACATGGGGGGGACTGACAGACGAAAGAAGAAGAAAGATGACAAGGGTTAAAGGTATAAAAATGATGTCGTTAAACGTTAATGGAATGAATAATGCGATAAAAAGGGGCAAAGTGATGTTGAAATGTAAAAAAAGTGAGATGGAAGTGATTTTTCTGCAGGAGACACATTTGGTAGCACAGGGTCATGAGAAACTGAAGAGATTTGGATATGAAAATGCATACTATAGTTCCTTTGAACAAAACCCGAGGAGAGGAGTAATCACGTTAATCAAAAACACAGTCAAATTTGAATTGATCAAGGAAGTAAGAGACAAGGAGGGAAGGTTTGTTTTGGTGAAGGGGAAAATGGAGGGCCAAATGGTTACGTTAGTAAATGTTTATGCACCCCCAGAGAGTGAGAGGGATTTATATGAGACCATTTTTGACATGATAGTGATGGAACTAGAAGGGATATTGATATGTACGGGAGATTTTAACGTAGTACTGAATCACGACCTAGACACCACGAGTACTAGAAAAGGACGGGCGCCCATCAGTAGATATATGAATATTCAGATGACGGAAATGGGAATTACAGACGTTTGGAGGGAGATGCACGCCATGGACAGGGAATACACACATTACTCACACCCACACGTGACGTATGCGAGAATAGACTACTTTTTGATGACGACGGGGGACAGTTACAGGGCACGGGAGAGCAGTATAGGAGTGGCGGACATATCGGATCACAGTGCCATATATCTGACAGTAGATCTAGAAGGGAGACGGAGGAACACGATTTGGAGACTAAATGTAGGAATATTAAATAACAAAGGGGTGGTGAGTCAGATCAAGGAGGAGATAGCCAGATATAAGGAAGAAAATGACAACGGGGCGGTAGACCCGAACATTCTATGGGACACACTGAAGGTAGTGATAAGGGGGAAATTGATGGAAAAAACAGCAATGCTGAAGAAGGCCAGAACGGAGACATATCACAATCTGATAGGGAAGCTAAAGAAGCTAGAGGGGAGACACCAGATATCAAAAGAACAGGAAACGCTCGGAGAAATCAAAGAAGTAAAGGCCAGGATAAATAGGGAATTATTGACGGAAATAGAAAAGAAAGCGAGGTTCATGAAACAAACGTACTATGAAGGGGGACCAAAAGCGACCAGACTGCTGGCTAGGAGAATTAGAACGCAACAGAAGTTGAACACGATACACACAATAAGGGATACAAAGACTAATGAAATATTGAGGGACCCAGCTGAAATAGAGAGGACATTTAGAGAATACTATGAGAAATTATACACACAGCCAAAAGCAGCGGGAGAAGAGGAAATAGAAACATATCTGGAGAAGCTAGAGTTACCATCGATAGGGAAAGAACAGAATGAAGAGTTAAATAAAATAATTACGGAACAAGAACTGGAAGATGCAATTAGTAGAGCTAAAAACAACAAGTCTCCGGGGAGCGACGGATTCCCATCGGAATTCTACAAGACATTTAGAACGGAATTAGCACCCATGTTAGGGGCGGCGTTCAGACACACGATGGAAGAGGGGAAAATGCTCCCCTCGTGGAAGGAAGCCATAATCACCACGATACCGAAGGAAGGGAAGGATAGGGAATTATGTAGTAGTTTCAGACCTGTGTCCATACTCAACGTAGATTACAAGATGTATACATCGATAATATCAAAAAGATTTGAGACGTTTATGCCAGACATTATAGATGAAGATCAAACTGGATTTATTAAAGGGAGACAGACACAGGACAACGTGAGAAAGACATTACACATAGTAGAGGAGATACAAAAACAAGGGGGTAGCGCGGTACTGATTAGCCTAGATGCAGAAAAAGCGTTCGACAGTGTGAGCTGGACATTTTTATATAAAACATTGATGAGGTTCGGACTGAACGGGAGGGCGATGAAGATGATCAAGGCGCTATATCAAGAGCCGACAGCGAGGGTTAAGGTGAATGGCAGCTTGACGGATAGAATCAGATTAGAGAGGGCTACCAGACAGGGATGTTGTCTCTCACCGACGCTCTTCGCCGTTTTCACTGGCACAACTGATCAGGCAGACCGAGGACATCAAGGGAGTAAGGATAAAGGGAACGGAATATAAACTAGGCTTATTTGCAGACGACGTGATAGTATACATGAGGCAACCAGAAAAGAGCTTCCCGGCACTGATGGATCTACTGAAGGAATATGGTCACTACTCAGGATACAAACTAAACGTGACAAAGACACAGACCTTAGCATGGAACTACTCTCCAACGACGGAAATTAGAGAACAGTACGGGATAAGATGGGACATGGACAAGATTAAATACTTAGGGGTGAACATCACGAGAGGGGTGGAGAAACTGTTTGAGGCGAATTATACACAGATAAATCAGAACATCAAGAGAGACTTAGAGAGATGGACAGTAATGCCCTTGGACTTCAATTCAAGAATAGAGGTCATTAAAATGAACATACTATCAAGGTTACTGTACCTGTTCCAGTCACTACCGATACAAATACCACAGAATCAATTCAGGGAGTGGGACAGACTGATATCGAGGTTCATATGGGCGGGGAGAAGACCACGGGTCAGATATAAAACACTACAACTACCAAAGGAAGAGGGAGGGATGGCAGTACCCAGCCTACAAGATTATTACTATGCAGCACAACTGAGAGCAGTGACGTGCTGGTGTAACGACAGATATGAGGCAAGATGGAAAGACATTGAAAAAGAAGGGGAGGGATACAAGGTACAAGCTCTGGTGGGGGATAGGGAACTATTTAAAGAAAAAGAGGGACTATTAGATCCAATCACCAAATACACCTTGACCATATGGAACAGAGTAGTAAAAACACACAAATTGGAGAAGCAGTCAGGGGTCCTGAGATGGGTAGCACATGACAAGAGATTCAAACCAGGGAGGTTAGACCATGGATTCAGAAGGTGGGAGAGGGGGGGGGCAACAGCAATATGCAAAATGATAGAGAAGGGAGAAATGCAGACACTACAAAAATTAAAGGAGAAATTTGGACTAGAAAACAGGGACCACTTCAGATATATACAGGTTAGAGACTACTACAACAAAGAAATAAGGGGGGCCAAAGACGAGGAACAGAATGGAATAATAAAGATGATAGTATGGGCATACGAAGGGGGGCAAGGAAGAGTAATATCAGCAATATACCGGGCTATAATGACCAGCAAGGGACACACGACCGATTACATAAGGGAGAAATGGGAGAGAGAGCTAGAGATAGAAATAACAGGGAAGGAATGGGGGAACATATGCGAGGTACAACATTCAACAACAGGATCGAGAATATGGAAAGAATTTGGATGGAAAAACATAATCAGATTCTTTATAACCCCAGAGCTGAAGGGAAAATATGCACCAACACAAAAAGCATGCTGGAGGATGTGTGGGAAGGAGGGGGCAAATCACACGCACATATTCTGGGGATGTCAGAAGCTGAAGGGGTATTGGGAGGAGATAGGGGAAGCAATGATCAGAATATTAGGATACGGGATACCACAAACAGGACTGGTGCTTTACTTAGGAGACCTGACACACGAGGGAATACAAGGGGGGGACAAATATTTAATAAAGATAATGTTGATAGCGGCCAGAAAAGCAATAACGAGACTGTGGTATAAGGAAGACCCACCGACGATAGCAAAATGGGTAGGAATAGTGGAAGAAATACAGGATATGGAAAGGATAACACACATGCTGAGGTTACAGGAAGAGAAATTTGGGGAAAGATGGGGAAAGTGGGAGGATTATAAAAGGAACGAGAACGACATCACAGAGGAAGAACCAAATGCAACACAAGAGAGCGAAGGGTAAAGGAGGAAAGATGTTCAAGCAGGGTCTATGAACCCATGTCACACACCTGTACTTTAGTTAATATTATCTATTTTGTTTTTGGGATATTACAAGTGCTGAATGCTTTTATACCTTATTATTTATGTCTGTTTAACGGTGTGATATTAAATATTCAGGGATGATGTGGTTTGTGTATGGGTGAAACAAAAGGCAAAGTGAAAGTTAATAAACAAGAAAAAAAAAAAGAAAGGACGAAGGAGAAGGGAAGAAAGAAACTCAAGGAGGGTCTCTGGACCCAGATCACACATACAAACCTTAGTCAGCATTTATTGTCTTTGAGTAGGAATTACCTGTTTATGCCTGTTTAAGGGAGATACACAATCAGCCTTTGTATCAAATACCTAGAAAACAACAGTAGGGGAACCAGACAACTAACCATGTGATACCCATGTAAATATTTATGTGCACTGTTTTTTCTTTTTGTTTTTATTGTGATACTAGTCTCTTCATTTTTTATTATTTATTTTTTGTAAGTGCTGTCTGTCTAAATAAATGTTAATAAAAAATTTAAGTTTAAAAAAAAAAAAGAACATAGATAGAGGGGTCTCACGCCCTTGGGGTGGGCCGCTGAGCACGGTCCAAATGGGACCGTCTGGGTGGCGCCCTCTTTTCATGTTTTAGATCGACACGCATACCTACCCCCTCTCCTGGAGTGGGCATGTCGGCGTGGTTAGGACACGGGACTGGTCTGGTCACGCTGGTCTAGGTCAGTTAACCCGTTGTCCGCCGGGGATGCAGATCTGCTGTTCTGGTACCCTGAGGGACTTGTGCTTTTTTCGGGGGGAAAAATGCCGGGTCGGTCCGGGTGTCACAGGGTTAGGCGTTATGGAGACCCTTTGTTGGGTACATGTTGTACTCTGCACTATCGTAATGGCTTACGGCCATACCAACCTGTACACGCCCGATCTCGTCCGATCTGGGAAGCTAAGCAGGTTCGGTCCTGGTTAGTACTTGGTTGGGAGACCGCCTGGGAATACCAAGTGCGGTGTGCTTAGGGCTGGTTCTCCATTCTTTTCGCTCCTCTCTCACGCGTGGTGAAGAGGGGGCTGTTGGGGTGGTCTTGGACCTCCTCTGGTAACCCTGTGCTTCCCGTGCCGCCGGGCCCGGTCCGAAGTAAAGTTTTGTTGATACCGTAGGCCTGGGATAACCCTTTTTTGAAAACTGAAACACTTGTACTGCAGTATAGCCGGTGTATACCCGCAGGTGTGTTTTGGAGTTTTTTCTTGAGGGGTTATAGGAACAACCACCGTCTGTACGGAGAGGTGCCCCTGCACGTTCATGACGTCTGCCAATCATGTCAGCCTTCTCTGCCTCGACCCCTCTGGGTGGTTTTTTTTTAATGGAGGCTTCGTCATGGTGATCAACAACGCCAGCATACGCCCCTTCCGCCGGGGGGGCTGTTTTCAGCTGACTCCTTTGGCGCCTGTCTCGTCCGCAGTGCTCCAGGCTCAGGTTACAGCCTGTTGCCTGGTTTCCCCGGTGCGCTGCCTGCTTCCGTTGGTTAACCTTTTGAGTGCTTACGGCCATGCTGACTGCCTGTTCTGCAGGGTCAGTGTGCCAGGCGGTGTGCTATTGGGGGGAAAGGGCCCGCTCTTGGAGGGGCCTTATCCGAATACGCTGGCGATGTGGGGGGTGGTGTCACTAAGTGACCACCTGGTGGGGTCTTGATGCCTGGCGTCATTGACCTCTCCGGGCCCCCTTTTTCCAGGGGATCCAGTCCCTTCAGTGGGTCTGGGTCTTCCTTCGCGCTCCGCTGCTACGGCCTTGCCACGGGGTTGGGTTTGCTCTTGACCCCGTGATTTTGGGGGCAGTGACGAGGTTGTTCCTTCCATTCGTTCCCGGGTGGCATGCGGGTTGTGCGTGTGTGTAGTCGTGGGGTCAAGCCACGGTCTGCTCACCCTGTGCGTTGAGTTGCTTGAGTGCCTCTTCGCACGGTCGGATCCGTCGCCCTCCCGTGAACCTCCAATAGAGGGGGTATCCTCCATTAGGGAGGGTCGGGGGGGCTCGGTCCTTCCCGGTCTGATGGTTGTGGGGGGCCTCAGCGGGGTACATTTGTCGGGCTATGGCTCCCGCTCAGCCCCTGTCATGCAGACAGGTGCTGAGCAAGCCATAACGACATAGAACGAAGGGTTATGTATATAACCCAGTTCTATGAGTTATGGTGCGCTCAGCACCTGGACGCCGCTGCGGCCCTTGATTTTTCATTGTGGTGAAATTTGTTGGGAAGGAGATGAGTGTGTGGCCCCACCCCTGCTTATGTAGGTAAGCGGATGGGGGTGTGGTCAGATGAATGCTGGCATGTAAAGGTACATGGTGGACGTTTTTATTCAGTGTATATACGCTGAAGCGAGATATATGCAGACAGGTGCTGAGCGCACCATAACTCATAGAACTGGGTTATATACATAACCCTTCGTTTTTATTCCCTTTTAAAACCAATCTCTGACTTCAGGAGCTCCTCATCCACCACACGACACGGGCGGAGGTCAGGTCGAGATGCCTGCCAAGCCTGAATGCCACAGGTTCAAAGGTCAGGAACGGAGTGTCTCCACTGAGAGATGGTGAAATCAATCATAGCATCTGCCTTATTCTCACACACACAGAGGAACACACAGCCAGCAAGGCCGACTGGAAAGGCAGCTCTGGAGTCGAGCTGTCTCCTCCGTTGCATGCACACAGGCCCCAGAGGACGGCGCATTGGCCCACAGCGGACCATGAGCTCATTCGCAGCTGGGAGGGGAAAGGCTGTTTGGGGGCGGCCAGGCAGTACAGTACATAGGGACTATATGCAGGCTTAAAAACAATGAGGTCATGCCCGTTCATCCCGATTTGTTTAGTGAAAACAGAACTGGGGGGGGGGGGGGGGGGGGGCTGGATGTTTCCTGGAAAAGTGTGTGCTAGTTGCTCCCTTAGCCTGAGGACTGTGTGTTAGAACTCATAACTCTGTATGATAGCATGTACGTATATATATATTATATTCTTACCGTATATACGTCTATCCACATCTGTCTGTACATAACTGCATATAATCCTTTTTACATGTCTATAGATACTATATCTATATATATCCATGTACATATTAATATTACAACTCTGTACTGAAAAACATTGTCAATTACAGGGCTGTGAGGTCATGGAATAACCTTCCAAGTAACATTTGTTCCATCAGTGGAAAGGCATGTTTTAAGAAAATACTCAGAATCCACCTATTCTTTAGTCTAAAATAGAATGAACATGATTGTCTTATTTTTTCTGTCTTTGAATTTTTTAATAATAAAAAAAAAATGTATATGACCAATGAAACAGATTTAATCTTTTTGTTATTAGGATTATGGATTGCTTGATTATGTATGTGTTTATGTTTTATGTTTTATGTTTGTGTGTATGTCTGTCTTGGACCCCAGGAAGACTAGCTCGACGTCAAGGTGTCCAACTAATGGGGATCATCAAACAAACAAATAAACAACCATACACCCATACAGTAGTAATTTATATATCTTATACCCAGCTTAATCACCTGTACATTGTATATTACTATTGCACTTTACGGTTACATTTGCACTCTGGTTGGATGCCAAACTTCTTTTAGTTGTACTGTACTTGTGCTGTATATAATGACAATAAATGTGAATCTAATCTAATGTTATAGAAAACCTTCCCCCCATTCATTCACCAACAGACCAACAGCAGACAATGTTATTCTTAAAATGTTCATTTTAATTAATAAGGTGCTGAAAAGTATTTTTTTGGACAGTCATACTGTACATGTACTTAAGTTTCTTTTTTCCTTTCTTCTTTCAACTGAACAAGTACATTTAGAACCCCAAGCCCAGGAAAGCACAGAGCATGAGAATGTGAGCACAGAACAGCTATTTTAAGGCTACACGTACAGTACACGTACAGTACACTCACAGGCTAGTCACAGTGTCCCGGGCAGGGGGGGAAGGAGGACCTGACGCACAGCCTCAGGGTAATTAAGGCAACATGTCACAAGGTAAAAGATGACAATTTCTGTACACAAGGACAGTATAAAAAGAAATAATAATAATAATAACAAAAGGAAAACAGGCGAGTGTCAGGATAAACAGCCCCCTCTCCCTCAAAAGGAAAACTAATTAAAACATTCCCAACAGTTCCTGTATGTGACACGAGTGAAGAGGTTTGACAGACACGAAACAGACGAGACAGAAGGTTGGCGATGTCAGTCCCAGTGGAATTATACACAGTGGCAGTGTGTGTGGCTGAGTGTGTGTGTGGCAGTGTGTGTTTGTGTGTGTGTGTAGAAGTCCGTCCAGAGCAGGGGCTGAGATTAGTAGGAGTTCCACTCTTCAGCAGAAGTCAGTTTTCTTTCCGGCCCCGCAGGGATAGTTCCTTCCCCTACTCCCTCCTTATGTTTTGGCAGTAGTTGTTCATTTAAGAGCAGCGACTCCTGCTGGTGAACGTTGTGCATCGCACATAGAGCGGCTCGGCAGTTCAAACGTGCCCTCTGCCCGTCGCTCCCTGATGAAGACTATAGGCGTCGAACCGCTGGCTGAAATAAATTATTTATATATCAAGGTTACCAAGTGTGTGACTCCTTTCCTTCTTTAAAGTATTGTACACTAAAATAAGCCATTTCCTGCGTATCCGTCTGTCATGTTTCATCGTTAGAATCTCTACTTGTCTCCAGTATGATAATAACCTGTTTTAGTGTTCTTAACCCTCGAATAAATATCTGTTTTAATAACTGTCTACTGCAGGACATAAAAAAACGTCATCCTAATCAAGTTTAAGATTAAAAAGCTTCCGTAAAACACCACCATTAACTGTACACAGTAAAAGCCTACGAGTAGTGGGACCCGCCCCAGACACACCCTTGAAGATAGAGGGATGATCTACGTCATCATTAGAAACAGTCAGGGGTGTGTCTGTAGTGTGGGGGGTGTCCAACCAGTCTGCAACATGGCATCCGATCATTTAACAGTCTTGCATATTAATGAGTTCCACAGTGAGTTAAAATAAATACGAGCGTCAGGCATATCTCCAAATGACAGGCAATATCGTAGGTCACTTAACAGTGTACGGTCGGGTAAGCCCCTCCTACCTGACCACGGTCCGCAGTTCTGAGTGGCCAGGAGGTCCCTTCTTAGCTCTGACTCAGCACAGCCAGGCCCGCTGATTGGCTGATGAAGCTTTCCGATAAATAAATCATGGTCTACTTCCTTCTTAGGAGTGGTGTTGCCACTAAATGCTGATCAGGAATCAGTTTGCCGTCCCAAACCAGCCCTAACCAGTGCAGAGCAGAGGACAGAAACTGTCACCGGACCAACTTCTGAGGATTAGCGCCAACTTGCCACTACAAGGAGGGGGGGGTGGTCATCCAAGAGAATGGCCACAGGAGGGCGATACTGAGCACTTTAACTATGTCATCGCCTGTAAACAACCGTCCCTCATGCCATGATTGGGTAAAATCAAACCGTTCCCAAATGTTTGTTTCAATACAAACATAGTTTGACATTTTATAAAAACAAACATAAATGCATAAAAGAACCATCTGCTGCAGAGTTGGTCACATATAAAGTAGTAAAACGTCAACATTTTGAAACTCTTCCAGCTAACCGGGCCTCGTCTTCTCCTCTCATTGGCTGTACAATGAACAACGCATCATCAACTGTTGTCGAATACACATTTACACCATGAACCCGAGAGAGAGAGCAGAGCGACTGGCTTCTTCTCCCTTTGTGTTTGTCCTCTCCCTTTGTGCAGTGTCTTTAGGTTTCGGTCCACCGTGTCTCCGCCGCTCGCCGTGTCTCTCGTCTCCGAGAGGCTCAGACCGACACGAAGACGTCCAGGTAGAGGCGGTCATACGACTCCCTGAAGAACAGGATGAGCACCAGGCTGAAGAGGCAGGAGCCCGTCAAACCCAGTTCAGCCAGGAGAGGTCTGGAGACGGGGAGAAGGGGGAGAGAGAGAGAGAGAGAGAGAGAGAGAGAAGAGAGAGAGAGAGAGAGAGAGAGAGAGAGAGAGAGAGAGAGAGAGAGAGAGAGAGAGAGAGAGAGAGAGAGAGAGAGAGAGAGAGAGAGAGAGAGAGAGAGAGAGAGAGAGAGAGAGAGAGAGAGGAGAGAGAGAGAGAGAGAGGAGACATGAGTAAATGGACTGCATCTATCTATATAGCGCTTTTATCGAAAGAGTTTCACAACTCGTGCCTCACATTCACTCACACCGATGGTGGAGGCAACCGTGCAAAGGTGCCGACCTGCTCAATCGGGAGCAGTTGGGGGTTAAGTGTCTTGCTCAAGGACACTTCGACACACTGCCAGGAGGAGCCGGAATCGAACCGGGTACCTTACGATTACCAGACGACCGCTCTACCTCAGTCGCCCCCCCCCCACAGCGAGAAAGTGAGAGAGAGAGGATAGAGAGAGAGAGATAGTGAGAGAGAGATAGAGAGAGAGAGACAGAGAGTGAGAGAGAGACAGAGAGAGAGACAGAGAAGAGGAGAGAGAGGAGAGAGAGAGAGAGAGAGAGAGAGAGAGAGAGAGAGAGAGAGAGAGAGAGAGAAGAGAGAGAGAGAAGAGGAGAGTTCTCTGTAATGTCATGGTGTGCATGCAATCAAGAGGCAGAAAGCTAAGGTGGACCATCACAAACAGGTTACATTTAAATATACGTTTTCTGCAGTACATTTGCACAAGTCCTTTCGGTGGGGAACAAGGAAGAGTCTGGTAATTGCTCATCATTCCTGAGAACTAAGTATTGAGGTAATGGATACAGTCTGAGACAGAGCTACCACACACACCTCCCTCTCTATGTAGTTCATTCTCAACATTACTCAAGTACTAACGAGACCTCACAATGCTGCAGTAGCTGTTAAGACTTTCCAACACTGTTTATTGGCCCCTGACTGCTTGTGCACTCAGTGAAGTTGTAAACAATGTTGGTAATGTTGATGTTGGTAAACAGGATGGAAGCCAGTCTATTATGCATCATTAAAACTGGAAGTTGAAAGCAACATCATGTTTAAAGCTTGTGTGGTTAAAGCGGGGGTTTCTTAAACTAAAGGTCGGAGAGCCAAAATGGGTCACGTCGCGTGACTGGTCCCCATGGACCCCCAACCTGAGTACTAAGCTACTAAAATGGGATATTGTAGAGTTTTTAATGGAAGGGTACTCAGGTTGGACCCCCAACCTGTGTAGTAAGTACTGGGGCAGAGAATGTGAGCACAGCACAGGTCTTTTAAGGCTACATGTACAGTACAGTACAGTACAGTACACAGCTAGTCACAGTGTCCTGGGCAGAGGAGAGGAGGACCTGACGCACAGCCTCAGGGTAATTAAGGCAACATGTCACGAGGTAAAAGACAAGCATTTATGTACAAGGACAGTATATTTAAAAAAAATTAAATTATCAAAAGAAACAGGCGTGCGTCAGGATAAACAGCCCCCTCTCCCTCAAAAGGAAAACAAATGAAAACATTCCCTGTGCGACACGACTGACTGAAGAGGTTTGACTGACACGAAACAGAGAGACGGAAAGATACAGAGGTCACGGGGAGAAGTCAGTCCCAGCGGAACTATGCAGATAAGTGACAGGTGTGTGCGTGCGCGTGTGCGTGTGTGTGTGTGTGTGCGCGCGTGCGCGTGTTAGTTAAGTCCGTCCAGAGCAGGGGCCGAGGTTAATAGGAGTTCCACTCTTCAGCAGAAGTCACCCCTCTGGGATAGTTGCTTCCCCTACTAGAGAGTTTGTTTTGATTGAGAGTGGTTCATCATAGATCCGCTATCAACTCTATCTTTAATCTTTCAAAATGTTCAGTTGCTATCGCTATTAGCTCTATCTTTAATCTTTCAAAATGTACAGTTGCTATTGCATGCACTCATCTGTGTTTCACCACACACATGAGTGCATGCTTACCAACTGTCCGTCTGCAACACTACTATCACCAACATCTAAGAAGGGAGATCCCCCCTTGAATGGCCCTTCTAAGGTTTCTCTCCTCCACACTGCCTGTGGAGCTTTTTTCCCTATTGTTAGGTTTTAGTGAGTTTTTCCTTACCTTCGCGTGGGGTATGTCTGGGAGTGCTTGCATTCTTTCATTTATTTGCATTCATCTAAAAATGTTTGGACCTTATGGTGTTCTTGTTCTGTTCTTGACTTATTGTTATGTTTTCTTCTTGACTTGTTTAAAGAAGACGTGTACGGCCCATGGGGACATTAACGTGTGTTGTCGGGCCCTATAAATAAATTTGATTTGATTTGATCTGCATGATTCTCATTTGCAGAAGGACAATAGTGCGTGTGTGCGTGCATGCGCGCGCACGCACGCGTGTGTGTAATGGTTAAGTTCATCCAGAGCAGGAGCTGAGGTTAGCTTAGAGTTCCACTCTTCAGCAGAAGTCAGTTTATTTTCCCCTCAGGGGAGAACAACGAATTATTAATGCAATGGGCAGTCGGAGCGAGAGCATTAAGAACCAACAGAAGAGAAGTGCACCCCTACCACACACACCTTCCTCTTACAGGTAATGTAGTCAATCTTCAACATTACTCAAGCACTAACAAGACCTCACAATCCAGCATTAGCCGTTAAGCCTTTGCAACACTGTTTACTGGCCCCTGACTTCGTGCAGACTTAGTGAAGATGGTAAACAAGAAGCCGATCTATTATGCATCATTAAAACTGGAAGTTGAAAGCAACATCATGTTTAAAGCTTGTGTGGTTTAACTAAAGCGGGGTTTCTTAAACTATAGGTCGGGGACCCAAAATGGGTCACGTGACTGTTCCTCATGGACCCCCAACCTGAGTACTAAGCTACTAAAAATGGGATATTGTACCGTTTTTAATGGAAGGGTATTGAGATACATTTCTGCCTTTCTACTATCGGTATACCGTGCAACACTAGATCCAACACATTCTTGGTGCATGAAACCTTTAACGATGCCTAGTTTCAACATCATTAACTGTTCCACATTGTACCGGGTTTGAATGCAGCCTACCATCTCGTTTGGGTAAAGAGTGAAATCTTTCCCCCGAGATCAATAAAACTATTCTAATCTGCGCAATTCCTATTCCTCGCTCCTGTATGTCAACCTAATACAGACAACACAGTTTGACTACAATCAAATCATAATAAGCATATGCTCAGCCAATGGTTAGTTAAAAACTCAAAAGTCTCAAACGGAAAGAATAATCAGGTTGGGATTGGATGCTTGAATTGTTGGCTCCTATTTAAGGAGAGTAGCCATTTTGAATGAAAAACGCAGACGCCATTCTGACAGGCGTTTATCCATCAAACCATCAACCAACAAACGCCATCGTGTGCACACAGGGTTTGGCTACAATTTGAGTGGTTGTTTGTTCTACCAATTGAAAGTATCATCTGGGACTTTTACTTTTTGTGAGGGAAGTGGCAAGACAGATCATAATTTTGGCGATACCTCTCCAGTCCCGTTTGCCTAGGTCCTCTGGGCTCTAACATCTGGTCCTCCGTTAGAAACCTCAGAGTGATCTTTGATAGTGCCTTTAAATTCACTAAACAGGTCAGTTCAGTGGTTAAGAACAGCTTTTTACAAGTTAGAACCCTAGCAAAGACTATCTAGGACACTCTCTCCTATCTCTCCCAGAGAGACCTGGAGAGAGTGATCCACGCCTTCATAACAACTCGGCTGGATTACTGCAATGCTCTTTATACTGGCATTGATCAGGCATCACTCCACCGCCTACAGCTCATCCAAAATGCGGCTGCCCGACTCCTCACGAGCACTAACAAACGTGAGCACTCTAATCACTCAATCACTAATCACTAATCACTCAAATGGACTTCACATATTTCACTTAAACATAAACAGCTTGAAACCCAAACTGGCTGAAATCAGACATTTGTTTTTAAACGGTAAGGCTAATATATTATGTTTCACAGAAACAAAACTTGACTCATCTGTTCAGGATCCAGAGATAGAAATCGAGGACTATTCAATCGTCAGGAGGGATAGGAACCAGTATGGAGGTGGTGTCTGTGTGTATATACACAAAGATACCAAATTCAGCAACCGTACTGACCTTAACCATGACGAGATTGAAACTGTATGGATTGAAATCTTATTTGAAAGGGCAAAATCAGTACTAATAGGCACAATCTATAGACCACCAGAACACAGTGGCTTCTATGACTCACTTGATGGATGCTTAACTGGGGTGGAGGGCGTAGAAAAAATCCTTATTGGGGACTGGAACACGGACATGCTACGTAAAGCAGCACCCGTCTTCAAGGCCTTCAGTAGGCTTTGTGATCTGCACGGCCTCAGCCAGCTAATCACCCAACCCACAAGGGTGTGTGAATCAACTCAGACTACCATTGACCTCATCCTGACCTCCGACAAGTCCATGATCTCCAATAAAGGGGTTATAGCATGCGGGTTAAGTGATCATTATATGATATTCTGTACCCGCAAAAAGCTAAAGCAAAATGCTGGCTGTCACAAAACAGTCACATCTAGAGACCTCAAAACCTACTCTAGCGAGGCCTTTAACCTTGAACTGAAGAGCCTGGACTGGTCAGATGAACTCAATGGTACACTGGTTGAAGAAACCTGGCTTGGCTTCAAAACCAAATTCTCAACAATACTAAACAACATGGCCCCCCTAAGAACCACCAGGGTAAAAAATCGCGCTGAGCCGTGGATGCACACTGAAATACTGACCGCTATGAAAGCCAGAGACAAAAAATTCTCTGAATTTCGTAAAAGTCAGTCAAAGCTTACCAAAAGCACGAGCAGTGAACTCCAAGCCCACGTGACTGAACTCAAACTAGAAAGAAACAGACTAAGAAATGACGTAAACTCCATGATAAAAACTGCAAAAAAAAATTTCATCAATGACAAAACTGAGGAAAACAAAAATAAACCACGTGAACTTTGGAAATTACTCAATAATCAACTAGGCTGCAGTAAAAAACTTAGAACCAGGTTCTCAAACATAAACATGTTTGACACGTCCCCAAGGACTTCAAAATTGCGAGAGTAACACCCCTGCACAAAAAGGGCAGCAAATTAGACCCGGGTAACTACCGCCCTGTTTCTATCCTTACATCCATCTCGAAAGTCATGGAAAAAATAGTATACGAACAGATCGAAAAGTACCTCGCGGAAAAAAATCTAATCTACGAATTCCAATCTGGCTTCAGAACATCCCACTCCACTGACACATGCCTTCTCTACTTGAATGACCACATCAAACAAGAGGTGGACGCGGGCAAATACTGCGGCATGGTCATGCTGGACCTACAAAAGGCCTTCGACACTGTCAATCACACCATTCTGATTGACAAGCTAAAAGCAATTGGTTTTGATAGTTTATCAGTGAGCTGGATACAATCCTACCTGGAGGGGAGGGAACAGATGGTGGAAGTAAACGGTACCCTATCCCCCCCCTCACAGTGAGCTGTGGTGTTCCACAAGGAAGCATACTAGGACCGCTACTATTCCTAATTTATGCAAATGACATGTCGTCAGCTTGTGACTGCAACTTGTTCCTGTTTGCGGACGACTCAGCCCTGCTGGTCTCTGACAAGAACAAGTTACAGGTTGAAAAAGCCCTCAGCTCGGAACTAGGCAAAATCTGCATATGGCTCGCCGACAACAAACTATCATTACACATGGGCAAAACAGAGTCCATTCTCTTCGGTTCAAATAACAAACTCAGCAAGACTGACGGCTTCTCGGTTACAGTGGGTGACAATATTGTCACAAGGAAAGATGAAATTACCTACCTGGGTTCCATCCTAGAGGCTAATCTTTCCTGTGACAAAATGGCATCCAATGTAATAAAAAAAGTCAACCAACGAACGCGATTCTTGTACCGGATCTCCTCTCTGGTAAACAAGAATACCCTGAAGACTCTAGCAGGAGCACTCATTCAAGGGTACTACGACTATGCTTGCACCTCATGGTACCAAAGCACCTCAAAGGCACTAAAAAACAAATTACAAACATCTCAAAACAAGCTAGTCAGACTACTACTTGACCTGACTCCTAGAACCCACCTCACCCCTGCCCACTTTGACAACCTAGGATGGCTTAGAGTAGACGACAGAGTACAGCAACTTGCAATGGGCCTGGTCTACAAGATACACTACGCGACCAAGGTACCCATGTACATGTCAAAATACTTCCCAAAGGTCAGTGAATACCACGATCACAACACCAGAGGGAGCTCCACAAATCATGTAAAACCCAGATTCGGCTCAAACAAGGGACTAAACACGTTTCGCAATTATGCCACATCAATGTGGAACGCCCTGCCTAAAGCTGTAAAGGAATGTGAATCACTACCCACCTTCAAAAACACTCTCAAAAAACACCTACGTGAGACTGCAATTCGAAACTGGCCCCTACAAATGTCCTAACCTAGTTGTACAGTAAATGACCAAGTAAGGCTTTGTCAACATTCCAATGTACAGTGTAAAATGTGTGTGTGTCCCCTACCCAACCCCCCCCCCCCCCCCCCCACCTCCAATGTACAGCCCTCACCCAACCCACCCAACCCCACCCCACCAACCTCCTCCAATGTACAGTTTCTACGCCAAATGTATATACACTCCTTTTCTGGACACTTTTGTATCACAAACAGTACTGTATTTGCAAATCTGATATGTCATAAATGTATAGATGTAGCAGTACTGTCTATCTGTATGTCATGTATGTCATATATGTTATGATGAATTGAAAATGGGGGACCCTGGTGTAAACAAGACGAAAGTCTTTCTCTGGTCTGCATCCCCTTAACAATTGTATGTATTGAGATGTACTGTACTGTACCCATTCTGCAATCTGTTAATAAACTTTTCAATCAATCAATCAATCAACATAAAGACGGACAACACGCTCATCACAGACAAACTGTATGTAGCCAATTACTTAAACACTTTCTTCACAAACATAGCCACAACACTGGTAAACAAACTACCCTCCCACTCAGGGCAGTATGGGGTAGAACACATAGTAGCATACTACAAGAACCTAGGCATCCACAAAGACGATTTCAAACTGGAAATGGTAACTACAGATGAGGTACTCAATAAACTGAGCGCCCTCCAACCGAACAAGGCCACTGGCCATGACAACATCCCCTCCAAATTCCTTAGAGACTCAGCAGCCGCCATCACCCCAGTCATCACACACATAATAAACCTCTCCATAAAACAGGGACACGTCCCCAAGGACTTCAAAATAGCGAGAGTAACACCCCTGCACAAAAAGGGCAGCAAATTAGACCCAGGCAACTACCGCCCTGTTTCTATCCTTACATCCATCTCGAAAGTCATGGAAAAAATAGTATACGAACAGGTCGAAAAGTACCTTACGGATTAAAATCTAATCTACGAATTCCAATCTGGCTTCAGAACATCCCACTCCACTGACACATGCCTTCTCTATTTGAACGACCACATCAAGCAAGAGGTGGACGCGGGCAAATACTGCGGCATGGTCATGCTAGACCTACAAAAGGCCTTCGACACTGTCAATCACACCATTCTGATTGACAAACTAAAAGCAATTGGTTTTGATAGTTTATCAGTGAGCTGGATACAATCCTACCTGGAGGGGAGAGAACAGATGGTGGAGGTAAACGGTACCCTATCCCCCCCCCCTCACAGTGAACTGTGGTGTTCCACAAGGAAGCATACTAGGACCACTACTGTTCCTAATTCATGCAAATGACATGTCGTCAGCTTGTGACTGCAACTTGTTCCTGTTTGCGGACGACTCAGCCCTGCTGGTCTCTGACAAGAACAAGTTACAGGTTGAAAAAACCCTCAGCTCGGAACTAGGCAAAATCTGCATATGGCTCGCCGACAACAAACTATCATTACACATGGGCAAAACAGAGTCCATTCTCTTCGGTTCAAATAACAAACTCAGCAAGACCGACGGCTTCTCAGTTACAGTGGGTGACAATATTGTCACAAGGAAAGATGAAATTACCTACCTGGGTTCCATCCTAGAGGCTAATCTTTCCTGTGACAAAATGGCATCCAATGTAATAAAAAAAGTCAATCAACGAACTAGATTCTTGTACCGGATCTCCTCCCTGGTAAACAAGAATACCCTGAAGACTCTGGCAGGAGCACTCATTCAAGGGTACTACGACTATGCTTGCACCTCATGGTACCAAAGCACCTCAAAGGCACTAAAAACCAAATTACAAACATCTCAAAACAAACTAGTCAGACTACTGCTTGACCTGACTCCTAGAACCCACCTCACCCCTGCACACTTTGCCAACCTAGGGTGGCTTAGAGTAGACGACAGAGTACAGCAACTTGCAATGGGCCTGGTCTACAAGATACACTACACGACCAAGGTACCCATGTACATGTCAAAATACTTCCCAAAGGTCAGTGAATACCACGATCACAACACCAGAGGGAGCTCAACAAATCATGTAAAACCCAGATTCGGCTCAAACAAGGAACTAAACACGTTTCGCAATTATGCCACAACAATGTGGAACGCCCTACCCAAAGCTGTAAAGGAATGTGAATCACTACCCACCTTCAAAAACACTCTCAAAGAACACCTACGGGAGACTGCAATTCAAAACTGGCCCCTACAAATGTCCTAACCCAGTTGTACAATAAATACCAAGCATGGCTTTGTCAGTATTCCAATGTACCCAACCCCCACCCCCCCCCCCCCCCCCCCCACCTCCAATGTACAGCCCCACCCAACCCCACCCCACCTACCCAACCTCCTCCAATGTACAGTTTCTATGTCAAATGTAGGTCAGTATTCCAATGTACAGTGTGTGTCCCCCCCCCCCCCGCCAATGTACAGCCCCACCCCACCTACCCAACCTCCCCCAATGCACAGTTTCTATGTCAAATGTATATACACTCTTTTTCTGGATTTTTTTAGTATCACAAACAGTACTGTATTTGAAAATCTGGTATGTCATAAATGTATAGATGTAGCAGTACTGTCTATCTGTATGTCGTGTGTGTCATATGATGAATTGAAAATGGAGGACCATGATGGAAACAAGACGAAAGTCTTTCTCAGGTCTGCATCCTCTTAACAATTGTATGTATTGAGCTGTACGGTATCTGCAGGTTTAGCCCAGTCATATTTAATGCTTTTTAAGACTTTTTAATGCCACTCAGAATTAAATTTAATACCAATTTCACAATAACAAAATGACAAAAATCATGCAATGACACCAATTAGTTTAAGTTTAGAGACACATTGGTCCAAAGATGTTTATTAAAACATAACTTGGAAACTTAAAAATCTTGAACTTAAGGAGTAACTGGATTGGATGAATTTCAACAAAGGGGTGACCAAACATAAATAGCAAATATAACTAAATATACCAGGGGCCAAGCAGCAAGTGCAACAGCCACTGTCAGAACACATAACTATTACCAATGGGGGACCCTGATGGAAACAAGACAAACGTCTTTCTCAGGTCTGCATCCCCTTAACAATTGTATGTATTGAGCCGTACTGTATTGTACCCATTCTGCAATCTGTTAAATAAAGTTTTCATTCATTCATTCACACACCCTCCCCAGGGTATCAAAAAAGTCAACCAACAAACAAGATTCTTGTGCCGGATCTCCTCTCTGGTAAACAAGAATAGTAATACCCTGAAGACTCCAACAGGAGCACTCATTCAAGGGTACTACGACTATGCTTGCACCTCATGGTACCAAAGCACCTCAAAGGCCCTAAAAACAAGATTACAAACATCACAAAACAAACTGGTCAGACTACTGCTTAACCTCACTCCTAAAACCCACTTTACCCCTGCCCACATTCAAAACCACTCTTAAAGAGCACCTACGGGGGGGGTGGGGAGCTCCAGTAGCTCACCGCGTACCTCGAACGCTATTTCGGCGTCTGGGACAACCGTGCGCGTCACGGATCTGGGGTACACGAGTTCGACTCCCGGACTCGCTGTATTTTCTCAGAGTGTCTTTCCCCCCATCTATACCCCATTCAACCTGTTTCTGTCGGTCATACTTGACCAGAAAAAGCGATAAACGCGAAAAGAACCAGCTGACTGGTCAACGTTTAAAAAAAAAAAAAGAGCACCTACGGGAGGCTGCAATTAGAAACTGGGCACCGTAAATGTCCAAACCCCCCCCACCCCCCCTCCTAATGTACAGTCTCCTCCCCATCATATATTTTCTGTTAGGATCTCTGGGTAACAGTACTGTATATTTGCATATCGTATATGTCACAATTGTAACACTACAGTACTATATAGTATACCTGTATGTCATGTATGTCCCTATGCCATAAATGTCATGTATGTTGAGTATGTCATAAATGTCATGTCACTATAATTGAAAATGGGGGACCCTGATGTAAACAAGACACACGTCTTTCTCTGGTCTGCATCCCCTTAACAATTGTGTGTATTGAGCCGTACTGTATTGTACCCATTCTGCAATCTGTTAAATAAATTCATTCATTCATCCAGTTGTTTTGTTTTTGTGGTTTTGGTTGAATGAATACTTTGTTTAACAGATTGCAGAATGGGTACAATACAGTATGGCTCAATACACACAATTGTTAAGGGGATGCAGACCAGAGAAAGACGTTTGTCTTGTTTACATCAGGGTCCCCCATTTTCAATTCATAGTGACATTTATGACATACTCAACATACATGACATTTATGGCATAGGGACATACAGGTATATTATAGTACTGTACCGTTACATTTGTGACATATACGATATGCAAATATACAGTACCGTTACCCATAGATCCTAACATACATGGGAGGATACTGTACGTCATTAGGAGGGGGTGGGTGGGAGGAAAAAATACATAGTGGGTGAAGATCTCATTGAACATAAACACAAACGTGTCCTTGTTTACATCCGTGAATAGATTATTTTCAAGTTAAGACCTCAGCTTCAAGCTTTGGCGTGGAGCCGAATGTTATCCGGACTTCTGTTGGTGCAGATGTTATAGTCCTACCTGAGATGGCGCAGCTGGTGTGGAGGCAGGGGCCGAAAATAAATGCGAAATAGTAGTTTGCAGGCGGTTTTTGCAGAACGCTCAGCATGTGCGACGCGACTGCTCTTTTTTTTTTGCAGCAGGGCTTGTAATGGTCTTTGACTGGGACCAACCATCGCGCAAACAGTGGATTGTCGAGCCAGTTCTCGTTAAATTGGCACTTAGTTTCCCATATTAACGAGTGCAAATGCTAAACTAAACTAAACGTAACGTTAGCGTTATCGCTTCGCCTTGCTAACGTTAGCTAGACTCCGTTGCCGAAATGGTTCCCCGGCCAACACATTACACAAGGAGTTGTGTTGGTTCCGCCCCATTCCGGTCTGCGTGATTCTACAATGAAAAGTCAAACTTTATCTCCCGTTATAGTTTTCCCCCAGATTTCATAATAAAACATAAGATGACATGGGATTTTATCTTTCCTTTCTATGGCATTTTTAAGACCTCTGAAAATGGATTTAAGACATTTTAAGACAAACTAAGGCCTTAATAATTGATAAACAAATTTAAGACCTTTTAAGACTTTTTAAGGATCCGCGGACACCCTTACTGTACTGTACCCATTCTGCAATCTGTTAATAAACTTTTCAATCAATCAATCAATCAGCACATCACCCCAGTCCTGGCCTCACTCCACTGGCTCCCCGTCCATTACCGCATTGATTTTAAACTATCTTTAACAGTTTTTAAATCCCTAAATGGCCTGGCCCCACAGTACCTGACCGAGCTCTTGTGGCTCCACACCCCAACCAGAGCCCTAAGGTCAGAACCAGAGGGGACAGAGCCTTTTCCATAGCCTCCCCTTCCACACCAAGTCAGCCCAGACCCAGATGTCCCGACTAAAGACTCACCTATTCTCCCTGGCCTTTGACCAGAGCTGAGCCTGCCTCCTAGGTCGTTACTTTTAGTCCTTTCATGCCTTATTTCTGTAATCTGCTGCACTTTCCTTTCTTTTATTCTTCTTTTATTTTGTATTTCTATCTGAACCCCTGCACTTATTTGTATTTGCACCATTATATTTAGTATATGTATTGTATATGTATTTCTTGCTCTATGCTCTCACAACTGTTGTAAATGTGCTATACAAATAAACTTGATTATGATGAACAGTTGTGATTGGAGGATCGAGAATAGAAGGCAGGGTTTGAGATACTTGAGATGCTTTTTTTGGGTAACGCTTGTTAGTTATTTCTTGGAAAATGTTAAGCACATCTCTGGCATCACAATAATGCACACAAATATGCTTTGGTCTCTAATGAGCGGGAGATTGAAAGAGGTTAATTTGCAGAAGGACGATAGTGTGCGCGCGCGTGTGTGTCTGTGAAACGCAAATGCTCTGATTAATTCAATCCATGGATCAACCAATAAACCTGGGTTCCAGAAGAACAGCTCCTAAACTCCAAAGCAGCTGACAGTGCATGGCTGTGTTTCACCAGCTGACAGTGCATGACTGTGTTTCTTAAAATGAAATATTAGCAACAGCAGTGAAAGGTAATGGGAGGGAGAATGAAGTAAGTGTGAATAATTCATGAATATGGTAGTATCAGGCCTAATGGCTAATCAATAGAAACCCTCAGCTATACCATGACGAGAAGAGCCCACACTCTCCATCACCATTCTGAATAATTCACCCAAACGTATTATCACTGACCTCCACTTGAACCTAAACACCATTCAAATGAAGCGGTTCTATTTGCCCGGTCCTGTTCAAGCTCCACTGACAACATGTGATCAAGCTGTACAACAGAGTGCTGGATCTGAAGAACAAGTAGAAGAATAATGGTCTCTCTCTCTCCCCCTCTCTCTCCCTCTCTCTCCCCCAGATATAATAAAATGCTTCAACCGCCCTCTTTCTGCTATTATTGGGAAGCTAGTTCTGTATTCTGATGATAAGATAAGATAAGATATTCCTTTATTAATCCCCTTGGGGAAATTCCAGCGACACACACATACAGCTCATCGTCTCATTAATAATAATAACAACATCACAATCATAAAATGTTTACATTAACAACGGCACAGCATAAATTCACACAGACATGTACATTTGTTGATACATGTCATCTACAGAATGCCTGAGACGCCATATGCGATAGTCAGGCTGCATCAACAACTGAGTAGTTCAGGGTTAGAAATTAACATTTTTTTTCAAGGGCTTTTTTTGCCCCCCTTAATTGATTTTCGGGGGCTTTTTTTTGTATTTCGGGGGCACTGAATTTTTATGATAAACGGTAGGGGTGGGACGGTTCACAAAATGGACGGTTTGGTTCGTATCACGATTTTGGGGTCACGGTTTTCAGTTCGATATACGTAAATTTGTATTACACTCAAATCTAAACATGCTTCTCATTTATTAAAAATAAAATAAAAGGTTCACAGTGTTTACAGCCTTAAATAATGTTTGGCACACAAAGACCGAACTGACTGAAAAATATAGGCTACATTTGTCAAAGTATTAATTAACTTAGTGCAAACAAACAATATGCTCAGCCAGCACTAGACTTTCCTTTCTTTAATTAATATAAACACACAAAAACAATGTCAACCATGTTTAAATTCCCTGATTGTCAGTTCTTAATGGAAAGATTCGTTTTCTGCTTGAAATTATTATGTTTCTGTCTACATTTATTTAGACTAACATTATTTAAATATTGAGTGCAACTGTGGTGGATCCAATGTACAGTTTCTACGCCAAATGTATATACACTCTTTTTCTGGACACTTTTGTATCACAAACAGTACTGTATTTGCAAATCTGATATGTCATAAATGTATAGATGTAGCAGTACTGTCTATCTGTATGTCATGTATGTCATTATGTTATGATGAATTGAAAATGGAGGACCCTGATGTAAACAAGACGAAAGTCTTTCTCTGGTCTGCATCCCCTTAACAATTGTATGTATTGAGCTGTACTGTACCCATTCTGCAATCTGTTAATAAACTTTTCAATCAATCAATCAATCAATCAATCAATCAATCAATCAATCAATCGATTACGTAATTCGGTGAGTTGGAACTATCTATGGGTTGGCGCCGGGTCCCCACGGACATTTTAGCGTGTGGCACCTTCAGCTCCGGTCACGTTAGGACATCAACAAGCAGGAGTTAGTAAAACACAGTTGTATGTTAGCCTTCTTGGATGTTGAATAAACGCCTATCATTGTCTTTAAACACCCCGCCTCTCCGACTCCCATTTCCTCCTATGCTAGCTAGTAGCTACGGTAACATTTCATTGACTGTACAGTAGTAGCTTGCGGGCTGCGTCGGGCTACCATAGTTAAAACGTGCGCTGTGTTTACAAACTGCTAACGATATGGCAAGATGTGTGTAGGCCTATGTAATGTTAATGGCTATGTTTTTAAAGTCGTAATGAAGATTGGGCGGCTAGGTGGTGTAGTGGGCAAGGCACTCGCCACCAGTGTGGAGACGCTGGGTTCGCGTGTTCGAATCCAGCTCTCCACATTGTTTTCAGTTTAGCTGGTCGTCCGCAGTAATACACATTGGCCGTATTACGGGGAGGGAAACTGAAGGGTGGGGATCGGGCGTTGTGAACAAGCGACTCCTACAAGTCGGTTGGTGCGCCTGCGCAGTAGAATCAGGAAGTGTCGGGGGCAGCGTGAGCCTCCCACGCGTTACTCCTCGACACTGAGAGATCGAGCTGCGCAGGTGAAAAGATGCGACTGCTGTTACCTCAAGTACCGGAGGGGACTTGTGCTATGTATGACTTAGTCCACATTGCAGCCGGCTTGTGGGAGGCAAGAAACAGCGTTCGTGACAGGGGAGGGTTGAATTGGATGATACGAAATTGGGATGGGAGAAAATATAGAAAAATGGGAGAAAAAGTGGATCAAAAAAAAAAATCGTAATGAAGATTGATTTATATTGTGCGTGCCATTTTTACACAAACTGACTAGCAACGGGCTGCAGTGCTGCTGCTGCTGCTGCTGCCTGCAGCCAGTGCAGAACACCGGCTCCCCGGGCTCCGCCAAATGATTTTTTTTATTTGCGCGTCATCTGAACCGTACGATACACAGACGATCCATTACCGGATAAATATATATATATATATAATTAGTAAACTGTCTGGGGCATTAAGTGCCCCCCTTAACTGATTTTCGAGGGCATTTTGTCCATTTTCAAGGGCATTATGCCCCAAGCCCCCGTTAATTTCGAACCCTGGAGTAGTTAAACAAAGTGTCGATATATGACCCCAGAAAAGGTGTTGGTCGACAGCAGACAGCAGGACGGTGGCCATGGAAGTCGGAATCCGCTAAGGAGTGTGTAACAACTCACCTGCCGAATCAACTAGCCCTGAAAATGGATGGCGCTGGAGCGTCGGGCCCATGTATATATATATATAAAACAGAGGATATGGAGAGGGCTTCAGCGTTCTTATTTTGTTTCAGGTAGGTGCTCTTTGGATTAAATCCGGGGTAGGATTCGCTTATAAAAGAAAGGTTGAGATCCAAGGCAGCTCTACAATTTTTTAAAAAGCCTTTATTTAGTGGCTTACATTATTTAGAAAAATCTTTTTTAAAAGTCTGACATGTTTCGGCCTACATGGCCTTCTTCAGGGTGTTGCTCAATTTTATGTTGGTCGTACGATACGCCGCCTACTTGATCGACTGGCAGATCATAAATATGCTATCAAAACTAACAACATGGATTATGCAATGGCTAAACATATTCATGAAGTTCACCATAGTACCTCTGCTTTATTTACAGCTATCGGAATTGACAGTGTTCCACTCACGTCCAGAGGAGGTAATAGACAAAGAATTTTAAACCAGAAAGAAAGTCGCTGGATCGATAGACTACAGGCCACCTCACTCCCAGGTTTAAATGATTCCATAGACATGGTATCATTTTTATAGGCCAGTAGATCAATTTATTTATTTATTGTATTTATACATTGTTATTTATTGTATTTTGATAGACTACAGGCCACCTCTTTGCAGGTTTAAATGACTTTACGGACACACTGTCACTTTTATAGGCTAAGTAGATTACATTATAGTATTATTATTCTTTGTCTTGCATTACTCAATGCTCTTACAATGTTGTTTTTTGATAATTGTTAGTAATTGTTTATATTATTATTGATCTATTCTATGTTTGTTTTGACTCATTTCTTTATGTTGTTATAATATTTTGAGGTTGTGTGTATGTATATATACTTATATAATATACAAATTTGTTTTTCTATTTAGTATTATTGTATATTTCTTCAACTCAAGTTGAGAATGTTGCTTTGCCTTCATTTAATTGGGACCAGCTGTCCCCTATTGTAATTAGTCACTCCCTGAGTTATGTTTTTTCCTTTTTTTCCTCTATTTAGTCACAGTATTGTTTTTGTCACAGCAATACCCTGAAGAAGGCCATGTAGGCCGAAACATGTCGGACTTTTAAAAACGATTTTTCTAAATAATGTAAGCCACTAAATAAATGCTTTTTAAAAAAAATTGTAGAGCTGCCTTGGATCTCAACCTTTCTTATATATATATATATATATATATATATATATATATATATATATATATATATATATATATATATATATATATATATATATATATATATTAGTGCTGTCAGGCGGTTAAAAAAATGTATCTAATTAATTACAGGATTTGTAATTAATTAATCTAATTGATCGCATTTTAATCGCATAACCATTTTAGGCCTGATATTCTATATTCTATAATCATATTTCAAATTGCATGTGTCCGGATGGCAGAATTCAGTACTTTATCTACAAAACCTTCTGTTTAATCATCTTCCATTTATTCATTTGCTTAGATTTTTCAGGTCTGGTAAATTTTAGCATGGTGTTATTCACAGTCAAAGATATCCATAGATGTCCCTAGAATCAGATACCAAGAACATGCAAATGGACCATATTTAAAAAAATAAGTCTGTAAATGTGTATTCTACGTTCTTATGGAATGAATGAGATAAAAGAAATTATATATATAATTTTTTTTATTAATTTTGAGTTAATTTTCATAACGCGATAATTTGCTGTGTAATTAAATGTATCTAATTAACGCGATAAACTGACAGCCCTAATATATATATATTCTGGGCAAAAAACTAAAATGTGCAGCCACCAGCGCACAGTAAAAAAACACCCATCTGGACTGTGTGTGTGGGGTGCTTGTGTTCCTACTGATGGAGACATTAGGCTGGGTCTACTACCAGGCAACGGCTCAGGTCAAAGCTGACGACAGGGTGGCAGCGGGCAGCTCCAAGTTTCCCCCGATAACAGGCCAGACTAAATAGAGAAAAATCAGGTCACAACACACGGCTGACCCAGTGGGAGCTGCCAGGCCACGATGTGTCTCAATTGGGCACCGAGAGCTTCGATCACCACCGGGCCGGGCCTCTCTCCGTAATGCCGGCTGATCTATCGCCCCGGCCTGGGGAGAGAGAGAGAGAGAGAGCGGCCGATCGATGACGAGAGACCGGCGCTTTGGTCAAGCGGCTCGGCCTGATTGGGTAATGATATATATTTGGGTGTTCCGCGGCACTGCGAACGTGTGTGTGCTTTGATCTCGCCTACTCTACCCAGGACACACGCTTGCTCGCTCGTGCACACGCACGCACACACACACATGCACACACACACACAAAGAACACAGTTAGCAGAGGAGAAGCAGGGAGAGGAGGAGACAAGACAGACAGAGATGTGAAGGAGGAATTGGGAGACGGGGGTGGGGGGGGGCAGAGTCTGGAGTGAAAATGTGATGGAGGAGAAGGAGGAAGAGGAAGGTGAGGGATTGATTGAGGATGTTCCTGCGGGGCGTCTAGCCTCCTAAAGCAAGCTCATTAATCAGCCCTGCGTGGAGCCGGACAGCAGGAGACCCGGCGTGAAGGCAGGTTAATGGAGTTGTGTTCCTCTCTCTCTCTCTCTCTCTCTCTCTCTCTCATTCATGCCTATCACACACACACACCCTTTCATTCAAATGGGAGTCTCACAATGTGTGTGTGAGTGTGTGTGTGTGTGTGTGTGTGTGTGTGTGTGTGTGTGTGTGTGTGTGTGTGTGTGTGTGTGTGTGTGTGTGTGTGTGTGTTGTGTTTGTGTGTGTGTAGGCCTGCAGCTCTCAAGGAATACTAATGTAGGCCAGAGGGCCTCTCTGGTAATTCAATCAGGTGGCCTGGTGAAAATGGATAAGCTGCTCAATCGTTCCCCCCCTGACATCCTGGCTGGATTGGAGCTGAGAGCAGGGAGACATGAACCAGCCTATAGGACCAATACAACCCATAGAGGACAGGAGAGGAGGGGAGATGAGACTGGATGGGAGAGGAGAAGAGAGGAGAGGAGAGGAGAGGAGAGGAGAGGAGAGGAGAGGAGAGGAGAGGAGAGGAGAGGAGAGGAGAGGAGAGGAGAGGAGAGGAGAGGAGAGGAGAGGAGAGGAGAGGAGAGGAGGAGGAGAGGAGAGGAGATGAGATTGGAGGGGAGAGGAGATGAGACTGGAGGGGAGGGGAGAGGAGAGGAGACTGGAGGGGAGGAGAGGAGATGAGACTGGAGGGGAGTGGAGATGAAAAGAGAGGAGAGGAGAGGTGAGGAGACTGGAGGGGAGGGGAGAGGAGACTGGAGGGGAGGAGAGAGGAGAAGAGAAGAGAAGAGAGGAGAGGAGAGGAGAGGAGAGGAGAGGAGAGGAGAGGAGAGGAGAGGAGAGGAGAGGAGAGGAGAGGAGAGGAGAGGAGAGGAGAGGAGAGGAGAGGAGAGGAGAGGAGACTGGAGAGGAGAGGAGAGGTGAGGAGACTGGAGGGGAGAGGAGAAGAGACTGGAGGGGAGGAGAGGAGAGGTGAGGAGACTGGAGGAGACTGGAGGGGAGAGGAGAGGAGACTGGAGGAGACTGGAGGGGAGAGGTGAGGAGACTGGAGGGGAGAGGAGAGGAGACTGGAGGGGAGAAGAGAGGAGAGGAGAGGAGAGGTGAGGACACTGGCGAAGAGGGGAGAGGAGAGGAGACTGGAGGGGAGAAGAGAGGAGAGGAGAGGTGAGGAGACTGGAGAGGAGGGGAGAGGAGAGGTGAGGAGACTGGAGAGGAGAGGAGACTGGAGGGGAGAGGAGAGGAGACTGGAGGGGAGGGGAGGGGAGGGGAGAGGAGAGGAGAGGAGAGGAGAGGAGAGGAGAGGAGAGGAGAGGAGAGGAGAGGAGAGGAGAGGAGAGGAGAGGAGAGGAGAGGAGAGGAGAGGAGAGAGGTGAGGTGAGGAGACTGGAGGGGAGGGGAGGGGAGAGGAGAGGAGACTGGAGGGGATGGAGGGGGGCATAAACAGGCTAACTGGTAACATTGAGGATGGTGTTTGTGTATTGGGAGGCGGGGGGTGGGGGGGCTAAAGAGGACCAAGGACCACTTTTACTCCACATGGAACCCAGTTATGTCCTATTTCAACTAACTAAAATCCCTCCCTGATGACTCATGAATGTTAGATGTTTAGTCATCACACACCTCTCTCGTTTTCAATACAAAGAAGTATAAAAAAAAAAAGTAGAGGTTGACTGGATTTCTTGTGTGGCTCCATTGAGCCATTTTCATTCATACATCTTTCATTCATACATCTTTCATACAAGTCAAGGGACCCCTTTGAAAATGCCCATGGCACATTCCTCCCATGAGACGTAAGCTTAAAATCCACCCCAGTTGCCGATAAGCTAACACGACATGGCTGGTACCAAGACTCCTTAAGAGCTCATGTGTCATATGGCACCAGTATCTTCTAAAACAAAGGCCCCGCTACAGGATATTGGAACCAGTCCCACCAGCTCAGATTAAATCCGCCAAACTGAAAAGATAACAATGTGGAAAAAAAGCGTGGCATTATGACGTGGCCTTGAAACTACACGCTACTTTTTATTTTGTCTTGATAAACCAATAAATGACTCAACCAGGATCATTTCAATTCGATGCTAAATAAACTTTTACGCACGCGTAAAATGTGCCAGATATAATTTTACATGCGTTACATTTTTATCAATATCTTGGCCATTTTTTGTACTAGAATGAAACGGAAAAGATTGGGAGGAAGTGACGAAGGAGGCGGAAGTTACTGCCAGAAAAAAAAGAGTAGAACAAGCCTGCACAATTCGTCCACTAGATCATTTCTGTCGGACAGTTAGTAGTTAGTAGTTCGACTTTTATAACAGTAGTAGTAGCAGTAGTAGTAGCAGTACTAGCAGTAATAGTAGTGGTAGTAGTAGTAGTAGTAGTAGTAGTAGTAGTAGTAGTAGTAGTAGTAGTAGTAGTAGTAGTAGTAGCAGCAGTAGTAGTAGTTGTAGTAGCAGCAGTAGTAGTAGTATTAGTAGACGTTTTAGTAGTAGTAGTTTGAGCTATCCATGTGCTAACGTTGACGATCAGTGAGGAGGAGCAAGGAGCAGAAGGAGCAGAAGCCCTGCCTTCAACCAGTTCAGTGAGACATGGAAGGAGGGCTAACCAAGACAGGTGAGAGACTTATTATTATTGTTGTTGTTATTATTATTATTAGTGCTTTTGTTTTAGTTATTACTCTGTTCATAAAAGTTGAAAATAATGTATTTTTACATGTCATTGTCTACATCTACAGCAATGATTTGCCTGGGACATCTAGGGGGGCAGGGCGTGCCCAAGCCAACCCTAACCCTAACCCTTATTACTAGGTTTGCAGACTTTGTACGCAATATATACAGAATGGAATATTGAGTGTATATACAGTGTGTGTGTGTGTGTTGTATGAGCAGTGTCTTATATGTACAATGTGTGTGCCATTTATGTGCAGACATGATGAGCAGCCTGCTCCAGGCCGACGCAGGACAACCCAGGCCAGGCCAAGACGTCCAGCCCAGGCAGGAGATCAGGCAGGAGATCAGACGCCCTGGAAGACCGACAGTGATCCTGATCCAGACCCTCTGCCCCTCCGGTTCATGCCGTGCAGACCCCCAGGACCGCAGCTAGACCCCCATGCCACGTATACACAGGTAACACCTGTCAAAAGGCGTTACAGTTTGACAGGTGCAATATTTTTTTTGGATACGCCTCAGGCATCCTGCACTCTATATGACTGCACTCTAGTCATATGTGTACTGTATATATGTATATTGAATATCCCACAATTTAATTATTTAGTTATTTTTTACTGTACATTTTTTTTTTTTACTTTTTTTTGTAAAAAGATTTCCTTTACTGACTTTTTGTTAAAAAAAAAGCATGCTGGTGATCATTTCCAGTTGAGAATCAAAATTGCGTCTGTGTTTATTACCTGTGTATGGAGAAAATAATGCTTTGTAAATTGAATTCTGATCTGTTCTTTTTTTGTTTATGTAAATATGCTACCTGAGGGTGCATTTCCACTGTTTTATATCCTTGATTTGATATGTTTGCATTGGTTCATACTAAAAATAACACATTTTCTCAATCCGATTTTGTGTTTTGTGTTGTACATTATGCAGTATACAGTATATACAGTATTATACAATATGAAAACTAACTGTCAGGTCATATATGTGAGGCTGTGCTGAAAAAAAAGATACCAAACATACCATGGTAAAACATTTTAAAATGGGAATTATACAATTTAAATCAAAATTTGCCAAAACATATGAAATATCCCAAGACCCAGAAGGGTTTTAACCAACACCGTGCTATGACTGTTAGTGGAGCAAGACAGCAGGTTTATAGCCCTGGTATCAGCACATCGCTGCAGAGGACATCCAGAGCCGTCAATCAGCTCATCATGTTAACAGCCTCAGTCAGCAGGATGCTGCTACAGTACAGATGGAGACAGTACAGGCAGGGGGGGGGGGGGGGGGGGGGGGCAGCCAGGTTCATCACTGGTGATCGTGGTCAATGCAGCAATGTTATGATTAACATGACACAGAACTCTGACTCAACAGTCTCTTTACAGCGTCTTCCTCCTGCGGGAAGAGAGGATGTCTCATGTCTCACGTCTCATGTCTCACGTCTAGTCTCACGTCTCATGTCTCACGTCTCACGTCTAGTCTCACGTCTCATGTCTAGTCTCATGTCTAGTCTCACGTCTCACGTCTAGTCTCACGTCTCATGTCTAGTCTCACGTCTCACGTCTAGTCTCATGTCTAGTCTCATGTCTAGTCTCACGTCTCATGTCTAGTCTCATGTCTAGTCTCACGTCTCATGTCTAGTCTCACGTCTCATGTCTAGTCTCATGTCTAGTCTCATGTCTAGTCTCACGTCTCACGTCTAGTCTCACGTCTAGTTTCATGTCTAGTCTCACGTCTCATGTCTAGTCTCACGTCTCACGTCTAGTCTCACGTCTAGTCTCACGTCTCATGTCTCACGTCTCATGTCAAGTATCATGTCTAGTCTCACGTCTCACGTCTCACGTCTAGTCTCACGTCTAGTCTCACGTCTCATGTCTAGTCTCACGTCTAGTCTCATGTCTAGTCTCACATCTAGTCTCACGTCTCATGTCTAGTCTCACGTCTCACGTCTAGTCTCATGTCTAGTCTCACGTCTAGTCTCACGTCTCACGTCGTCTCACGTCTAGTCTCACGTCTCACATCTAGTCTCACGTCTAGTCTCATGTCTAGTCTCATGTCTAGTCTCACGTCTAGTCTCACATCTAGTCTCACGTCTCACGTCTAGTCTCACATCTAGTCTCACGTCTCACGTCTAGTCTCACGTCTAGTCTCATGTCTAGTCTCACGTCTAGTCTCACGTCTCATGTCTAGTCTCATGTCTAGTATCACGTCTAGTCTCATGTCTCACGTCTAGTCTCACGTCTAGTCTCACGTCTCACGTCTAGTCTCACGTCTCATGTCTAGTCTCACATCTAGTCTCACGTCTAGTCTCACGTCTAGTCTCACGTCTAGTCTCATGTCTAGTCTCATGTCTAGTCTCACGTCTCATGTCTAGTCTCACGTCTAGTCTCATGTCTAGTCTCATGTCTAGTCTCACATCTAGTCTCATGTCTCACGTCTAGTCTCACGTCTCATGTCTAGTCTCATGTCTAGTCTCACGTCTAGTCTCACATCTCATGTCTAGTCTCACGTCTAGTCTCACATCTCATGTCTAGTCTCACGTCTAGTCTCACGTCTCATGTCTAGTCTCACGTCTCACGTCTAGTCTCACGTCTAGTCTCACGTCTAGTCTCACATCTCATGTCTAGTCTCACGTCTAGTCTCACATCTCATGTCTAGTCTCACGTCTCACGTCTAGTCTCACGTCTAGTCTCACGTCTAGTCTCACATCTCACGTCTAGTCTCACGTCTCACGTCTAGTCTCATGTCTAGTCTCACATCTCATGTCTAGTCTCACGTCTAGTCTCACGTCTCATGTCTAGTCTCACGTCTAGTCTCACGTCTAGTCTCACGTCTAGTCTCACATCTCACGTCTAGTCTCACGTATCACGTCTCATGTCTAGTCTCACGTCTAGTTTCACGTCTAGTTTCATGTCTAGTCTCACATCTAATCTCATGTCTAGTCTCACGTCTCACATCTAGTCTCACGTCTAGTCTCACATCTAGTCTCACGTCTAGTCTCACATCTAGTCTCACGTCTAGTCTCATGTCTAATCTCATGTTTCATGTCTAGTCTCACATCTAGTCCCATGTCTAGTCCCATGTCTAGTCTCACATCTAGTCTCATGTCTAGTCTCATGTCTAATCTCATGTTTCATGTCTAGTCTCACATCTCACATCTAGTGCCATGTCTAATCTCATGTTTCATGTCTAGTCTCACGTCTAGTCTCACATCTAGTCCCATGTCTAATCTCATGTCTAGTCTCATGTCTAATCTCATGTTTCATGTCTAGTCTCACGTCTAGTCTCACATCTAGTCTCATGTCTAGTCTCATGTCTAATCTCATGTCTAATCTCATGTCTAGTCTCACGTCTAGTCTCATGTCTAATCCAGGGCTGTACAGTGCGATGATCTCGTCGCAAATTGCCCCTTAATTTGGCCGTTGCGAGTTGGAAATATTATTTGGGAGCAACATTGCGAGTTGTGATTTCAACCCTTCATTCGCATTTCACTCCTAAATTAATCCATACAAATTGGATACATTTTTTAAAAAACATTAGCCTACAACCAGGGCTGTACAGTGCGACACAATGTCGTGGTGCTATGAAAGAATCTGTCGGCAATGAATGAACTTACTGCGATCACCGATAGCCTGAGTGAAAAAAAAGATTTGCGTGTGGAGTGAATCTGGGTGACGCTATATACAGTATCTGGTACGTGTAGTCTATCGTGCGATTAAAGACCATGTCCCTATCTGCGTAGTCTATACATCCAACACCAAATCCCATAATTCCTAGCAAAACGAAACTGAATGTGGGCTCTCTTCCTTTCAATATGGGCTATTGCATCGCCAAAGAAGCACCTCATTTCAATACATTTAAGACGCAAAAAATAACAACGGAGTGGATATCAGTCCATCTTATGACAACCACGTCCGATGTGGAGAGATGATAAGATGATGATGATTGACGTGATGATGTGATGATTGATTGACGGGGACACGGACACTTCTAACGTTCAGGTTCAGCTATGCATTAGGTGAGTAGTCCTACCGTAAGAGCCTCATACGGGTCAATTAAACCTTTTTGATTAGTCTTTCCTTCCAGCTAAGTTGGACTGAACATTTCACTGTCAAAAGCGCAAATGTAAATAAGGTTGCGTCGCAACACGGTTTTCAAAATAAAGGTCACATATACAAATACCTCTCAATTCTTATTTAAAAAAAGTCCTGGATATACATAAACATTAATTGGCATAGATCTCTATAAACGGCCCAACACATTGATCACTTTAGGCACACACTGAAACCAGTAACATCACAAATATGAAGCAGGTAATTACCCATACAAATAAACCTTTCATGGGGTTATTTATAATAATAATTCATTTGATTTCTAAAGCACTTTTCATTGTGAAACAAATGTATTCAGAGTTTCTTGTCCTCCTGATTAATGCAATGGTGTGTGTGTGTTGTGGTGATCTCATTCAAGGAGCACTACACAAGCGCGCGCACACACACACACAGTTTGTTGTTTTTGTTCTATTAGTGATTTACACACTCTCAGTTGGTTCATTATAAAAGATACAAACCTGAAAACAAACGCACTTAAATGTTAAATAAAAGGACCACAGTAATGAGGCAGGAGGAACATATTTTTTTAATAATGGTAAAATTGTTATTAAAAAATGTGCCCCTAAAAAATATTTTTTTCAAGTGTGCCCCTAGTGAAAAAGCTTAGCGTACAGCCCTGGTCTAATCTCATGTCTAGTCTCACGTCTAGTCTCATGTCTAATCTCATGTCTAGTCTCATGTCTAATCTCATGTCTAGTCTCATGTCTAATCTCATGTCTAGTCTCACGTCGCACATCTAGTCTCACATCTAGTCTCACATCTAGTCCCATGTCTAGTCCCATGTCTAGTCTCACGTCTGAAGATACACAGGTGAAGCTCAGGACTAGGAACAAGACCATCAATCACCCCCTGAGACCGATATGAAGATAACTGTTTCTTCTTTACTGTGCACGTGAAATAAATTTGTACTGTAGATCGATGGAGCCGGAGAGAGAGTGGCCGTCTCCATTACTCAAAAGTGACTGTGATTGTCGGGGACGCGCGCGCGTGTGTGTGCGTGTTTGCGGGGCTTGAATTCATCAAACGCATCGCTTTGGATTTACATTGCCGACGTTACCCCCGCGATCTCGTCTCGAAAACTCCTAAAAATAAAAACAGCAAAACAAACCCCCCTCGACCCCCAGCAGCAGCGGCGTCAACAGAGTTCCAAACAGAATTAGCATTCCTCCACCCGCAGGTTTCACAGGGGGTTAGAGGGAGTCAGGCTTCTGCAGTATCACTTCAGACGAGCATGCAAAGTTTTAAAGGGAGAGAAAAACAAACTGGAAGAGGAGTGGCAATTATTTCTCCGCGGTGAGTAATTCCTGTTTTCCATATACAAGACAACTTTGACAAGATGGCTGAATGCCAGCCTAAACCACCCCACACACACACACACACACACACGCACGCACGCACACACCCACACACACACACAAGCACACGCGTGCACACAGAGAGCCTTTGACGTTCTTTGTCGCTCTGCAACGCCTCCCCCTGCTTTGTATTCCGCGTGCCGCTAAATCACACAAACACACCGCAGATCAAATCTGAGGGCGCGCACATAATTACATGCTTCCGACTCTCCGCCATTCATGTTTTCCCAGTCGAAGGGGTTCAGAGACTTTGGGAAGGCAGGAACAGGGGATACAGACTCGGTAAATTGGAGTAATAGATCGCCACAGGTAAAGTAACACACGTGCACTTCGGAATATATAACCGAGGCGGCAAGCGAGCCGAGAGGAAATGCCGAAATGAACCGTAGCCGGGAAATAATTGAACCTCTTTGAGGGCCGGGATTGGAAATAAAAAGGAGAATCGTGTGGAATTTGCAGGGCTTTGAAGTTGGCACGATATCCGCCTCATCCATTCCGTGGGCTACGGTGAGGGAATTAGAGGAACGCGACGGCCCTGCGAGGATGCTTTCACATCGTAATCATCTTCATCTACAATCGACTCGTCACATCTTTACTCCCCCCCCCAAACGCGGTGACTCAGCGGTTAGAGGCTCCCACTCTGGCGCGGCGCGTGGGGGCCGCCGTACCTCGCAGCTGTGCCGACGCGTCCCGTGAGACAGACGCCTTCCGGGCGGGACAGGATGAGAGGAGCGACGGGGGGGTGAAACTCTCTCACCTGCTCCACACCGTTCCTGTGCACCGTTATGCAATCAAACACACACACACCTGCATGCACACACACACACACAAACACAGAGAAGATGAGAAGAGAGAGTGGATGGGTGGGTGGCGATGAAAGGACCTTGAACTTGTTAAGAGTGGAATCCTAATCACGACGTGTGTTGAATTCCGGGCCGGGAGCAAGCCGCCACGCGACGATTAATCATGGATTACAGCGCAGTGGTCCGGATAGTAGAGTGCAGGCAGACAGGGCATCAGGTAAATTGAGACATAGAGCGCACGCACGCACACACACGCGCACACACACACAGGCCTCATTAAGTATACATGATGTATCCTCTGCTCCCTTCCTCTCCAGACATCCAGGATGACAGAGGAGGGGTGCGTAACGAGCAGCACCTGTCTGCCGCCCCCGCGCTCCAGTCGTCACGGCGTGTGAGAACAGCGAGAGGGTGCAACAAACCGCCATCACCCCCCGTCTGTCAGTCAGGGTTGTTCTGCCCCAATCAAGAGGCACGTCCTGTACATTCGTACAAGGAAGGCTCTGCAAAAACACAGTCGTCTGGGCTGCCGGCTCCTCCTCCGACCTGCCGCACCGGGAGACCTTGGTGGTGGACTTCATGAATGTTGACGAGGAGTTTGAGTAGTTGTTTGTCTGTCTCTATTCACTAAGGCAAAGAGGCGGGGGAGAGGGAAAGTGTTTCAAGTTCTCCGTGAGCGTTGCTCATCATTCCAGATGATTGGCTTTGTGGCGTTTCCAACCTGACGCGGCAGGTTAATCAGACCAGAGAGAGAGAAAACACAATGGAGTCAGGCTAACGGAGAAAGGCACACACAAAGACAAACACAGGCACTTTAGGAACACACGCACGAACACACAAACGCAGACGGTTTTGCTCAGTTGAATTCTGATGTCCTGTTAAAACAACGGGGCGCAGGAGAGGAGGAGGAGACACCTCCAGGAGAGAGCCTCCACTATTCTATCAAGCTCCGCTAGGCTGCAAACTAGAAGATAAAACAAGTCACAACTTTTCCTCTTTCTCCTGCAGAATATCCCAGTTCTAGAGACGTAATTCTCCTTCTCATTTGGATACTGGGCTTGAATCCCACGCAGAACATTCACCTGTCGGCACATCACCTCCATTTAATTTATGTTGGCGCCTATCCATTATCTTTGCCAGGAAAACCGTTCACATCGGTGTCCATGGTGGCACACACTGCCAAACCCTGTCCTGCCCTGTCCTTCAAACCTTAATGAGGAGGTAGATGGGATTTCACCCCAGACCCATGTCTTCCCAACGTCCTCTCCACTGGTCTGATCTCCTGTTTCACAGCTGGGCCTGGTGAATGCTCAGATGGTAGTTGCAATTAGTCTAGTCTCACGTCTAGTCTCATGTCTCACGTCTAGTCTCATGTCTCACGTCTAGTCTCATGTCTCATGTCTAGTCTCACGTCTAGTCCCACTTCTAGTCTCATGTCTAGGCTCACGCCTAGTCGCAAAAAAAGCATCATGGCATTATACGATGATGGTAGTGACCACGACATGATGGAAATACCATGATATTACCATCGGTGTCGTGGTTTAACCTGGATTATACCCTGGTAATATTTAACACAAGAACAGATCACTGTTTTTTTTATTTTAGAATACAAATAACTTGGAACAAACAAAAAAACTCCTTCCTTGACTTTCATTTAGACATATGCAATGTTAGAATTTAGAAAAAAATAAAAACATGCAGAAAAGTTATATGCTGTTTATCCCTTGAGCGTTGTGGTTTAAGTCACATAACAGCACCCTCTCATGCACCCCCCACCCACTCCTCTCGTTATTTCACCAAGAGCTCAGAGGAGAAGAGAGCCTTCACTGACTGCTGCGAATTTCATGAATATTATTTATTGATATCATTTAGGCCTATCTATTCAAAAGTTGTCACAGTATGACAAATAGAAAATGCAATTACTGGTATAATACGAACCATTTGTGTGCATTTTGTCTAAATTGTTGACAACAATAATATTTCATTCGCTCAGTACAGAACAGAACTGAACACAACTTCTGCACGCTGTGGAACTTAATCATGCAGTCGATTCATATCATGTATATAAATGTTTTTTTTTAATCTACTTTTTCTCCCCATTTTTTATTTTTCTCCCATCCCAATTTTCGTATTATCCAATTCTCCCCTCCCCTGTCTTGAACGTTGCTAGACTATGCCTCCCACTGGTCGGCTGCAATGTGGACAAAGCCTTGCATCACTTGTCCCCTCCGGTACACACGAGGAGGCAGCCGTCGCATCTTTTCACCTGCACAGCGCGATCTCTCAGTGGCGAGGAGTAACGCGTGGGAGGCTCACGCTGCCCCCGATACTTCCTGATTCTGCTGTACAGGCGCACCAACCGACCTGTAGGAGTCGCTGTCCACAACGTCCGATCCCCACCCACCGGCTTTCCCACCCCCCAATACTGCCAATTGTATTAGTATGAACGACCAGCCAAGCCGGAAGCAACGGCGAGAGCTGGGCTCGAACCCAGCATCTCCTGCGTTAGTGGCGAGCGCCTTGCCCACTGCGCCACTTAGCCGCCCTCATGTATATAAATGTTGAACATATATTGTCTTCCCTTATTTGGAACTATGTAGGTTATAATATAGGTTATATAGATATATATATATACATCTGTTCCTCCCTCCCCATCAACCTGGACCCCCTGCAATTTGCATATCGCCCCAACAGGTCCACGGAGGACGCCAAGAGGCAGGGGAACTATGTGAGAATGCTGTTCATCGACTACAGCTCAGCATTCAATACCATAGTCCCCTCCAAACTCATAGCCAAGCTCAGGGACCTGGGCTTGAACTATGACCTCTGCCAGTGGGTCTTGGACTTCCTGACGGGCAGACCCCAGGTGGTAAGAGCAGGCAACTGCACCTCCTCATCCATCACGCTCAACATAGGGGCCCCCCAGGGCTGTGTTCTGAGCCCCCTCCTCTACTCCCTGTACACACATGACTGCGTGGCACAGCGGAACAACAACACAATCATCAAATTTGCTGATGACACAGTAGTGGTGGGCCTGATCTCTGCCAACGACGAGAGGGCCTACCTGGAAGAGGTAGAGAATCTGTCACAGTGGTGTCAGGAGAACTGCCTCTCCCTGAACGTCAGCAAAACAAAAGAGATGATTGGGGACTTCAGGAGGTCGGGGGTCAAGGACTACAGCCCCCTCAGCATCGACGGGGCACCGGTTGAGAGAGTGAACAGTTTCAAGTACCTCGGAGCCCACATATCCGAGGACTTGACATGGACCACACACATTGACAGTGTTGTGAAGAAGGCATGACAACGCCTCTACTTCCTCAGGCGCCTAAGGAAGTGTGGGATATTTGTAGATATCCTGATGAAGAATGTTCTCAGTCAACCGAGGTTTGGATAATAACAAGGTTTATTAACCAAACAGATAGAATTACATAGAGAAAATGGCTGAGGGCTTCCCCCCAGGTGATCAGCTGAAATCCCCCAGGTAAGAAGACCCTGGATAGATCTCGGGAGGAGATCTATATAGGTAACAGGGGGGGGGTGTGGTCCCATTTGATAGGTCAGATGGGGGGGGGGGGGGGGGGGGGGGTACAGGTAATGGGGAGAGGAATGTCTTATTCCACAGAGAGGGGGGGGGGGTATTTACATGAGGACATATTATACCACAATACTCACTTTTCTTTCTTATAATGTGGGTGAGATTAATGTATAATATACCAGGATTGTTTGGAACAGGTAAAAGTGAAAATAGAAAACAATTAAAATAATGAAAATGTTGGCCAATGTGATCTGGTTGTTGGCATAACAGTTTAAAATAGAATTATTTACATACATGATTCATGACATGATCGACTGGACTGAGGTCTGTGTTATTTTGATATCAGAGATGTGGGAATAGATATCACCCTTTTCTTTTATTAATTGCTCAAAATACCTATGTCAATGAGTGGTCCTCAACTCTGATATCAAACAACAATTAACATAATCATTAGAAGCTATCGCTGTACAAATATCTTGGCATACCTTCAGTCGTTCATGTCGTGACTCAGGGGAGCTAATGTGATGGTTGTGCATACAGGCATTGTAATAAACCAATTAAATACATGCACTGTCTCTGTGTGGTCAGAGTGCACAGGGTGAAAACACAAAATCGTGTGCATAATTATTAGGAATAGGATTTACACATAAGCATTAACTTAGTGGCTAATGTGTACAAAAACATTTGAACAACCGTTAACCTAGTGGTTAATAAAACTAACATGATTGATTATGGGAAACTGTTCAAAATTATATATATGCACAATTTATAATGATTTGGCGAAATTACTTAGGATCCAGTTGTATTTAACCTGAGTTTGAGTGTCACTTTCATCTGTGATTGAAAGATTGATCTTTACTTAGAATCAGGCAATTTTGTAACCTAAGTAATTCAAATGTGATGTAATGTGATCATGTGACCACTTCTTCCTTCAGCAATATATTTTAGCTCATTATTACTAACCATTGTTAATGCTTTCTCATTGATTTATTTTCATCACATCCCTAGTTCATCGTTTTGCAGATACATACAATTGTGTGAAAAGTTTCCTGCTTGTGAAGGTATTAATCTGAATGATGTTGCGTCGTTGTTGACAAGGTGTTCTCTGTCGGTCGTGTGGCAGGGCCAAACAAAATTATATATATGCACAATTTATAATGATTTGGCGAAATTACTTAGGATCCAGTTGTATTTAACCTGAGTTTGAGTGTCACTTTCATCTGTGATTGCCTCAGTTTTGTTGGTCTTTACTTAGAATCAGGCAATTTTCTCCATTTCTTCTCTATAAATGAGGAGATAAAACGTCTTATGCATCGCTTCTGTATGTAATTCTAGTGCATATACTATCAATGGTTCACCATACAGGTGCAAAACAACGTTACATGTCCTCTTCTATGAGAGAATAAAACAACTGATTCTTTCTTGTCTGACAATACAATTTTGTAACCTAAGTAATTCAAATGTGATGTAATACAGTAACACAGTAAAATTTAAATAAATACATAATAATGTGGACAATGTGGCGTTCAGAAGTCTCTTGGTCCACAGGTCTCTGATGTGTCTCTTCTTGACGATGCAGTCGGGAATATTCACTGGTCGCCGTTCATTCCCTGTCAAGGGTCACCTGTAGCAGTCAACTATAGTGGTCTTGCAGACTCTTTTCCTGGAGCCTGCGTTGTTCTCCATCACCACCACACATCCGCCACTGTGCTCACGCTTGGCCCCCATCAGGCCCAGAGACATGGCGGTAGGGTGGTCTTGAACGTGCTGTGTGGTGGTTGGTCCCCCGCTCCCCGTCATCGCGGTACCAGAGGGGCGAGGGTTTGCTGGTGTAGTGGCCTGTCTGTAGGACGCTCTCTCTCACACGGATGACAATCTTGTCATGGGAATCCACCTTGATGGTCGGGGACTTCAGTTCCCTTTTTCAGATGGTCTGCCGCGGGTCGCCGGGGTGAGGCTGCATGTCGTCCTTTCTGTCTCTGCTCCCCTTCCTTTGGGGACGTCTGTGTTGTGTGGGCTGGTGGTTCTCCCACGGTTGTTGTCGTCGCCCTGGTTGTGTCCGCAGCTCCTTGGCGGTGTCCCTGGTGGTAGTATGCTGTCGTGGGTCGCTCAGGTCGCTGGGTTGTGTTCCTCTCTGCCTGGTCCTGCCGTCGTTCGTGGTTCAGGTCACGCGTCGTCTCACTCCTTCTCACTTGTCGTGTCCTCTCACCAATATGATCTGAGGATGATAAAATTGCCTTAGAAAACCTCCTCACATAAATTATTCAACGCCTTTCTGCTAAAGAGGAAAATCATTTTGAGGTTAATTTAATTCATTGTATAATACCATCATGCATTTGATATCGTTTGGATCCGATATTTGCATGGAATCAGAAACATTTCTTTTTATCTTTATAATCTGTGATTCCAAATTGAAGTTGACCTTACCTCAGGCCGCGTACGATGGTGTGCTTCTTCAAGATACTTACCTCGCCATGACTTCTCGGTTGTTCTTCACATCTCAGTGTGGCTCATCATAGCATAGGAAAAAAACATAAAACCTAGACAGCCAGTTAATTTTGCATGAAAAACAATCATTCGTTTTGTCATCTAACCCTAACTAACCTTACTGTCATGCACTCGTTCTAATAAAACTAACCTACACTGTAGCACTCAACACTCTGATGAACATTGTTACTCAGCTGATAGAGTTGTGCCCTGCCTGATGTCCTGTCGTACAGAACCTGTGAGTCGCTTTGGATAAAAGTGTCAGCTAAATGATCAATGTTGTTGATATCTTGTACATTTAGATAATTGTGTTTCAATTTTGGTGGTTGATAATTTGCAGTCATGGAAAGTACTTGAAATTGCAAGGAGTTAGTGGTTAAGCAGAGAATAGAAGGAGGGGATAGTATGTTAAATTGTTTTCATCATTGATCTTTCATCTCAGGCACTTCTACTTTGTTTGGTGTTATTCAGACATCATATCTCTAATTTGTGTGCCTTCTTGAAAAGAGAGAGATGAAAACAACTGGTTAGTTATTCTGTTAGTATGGGAAATATGGTAGCCTTTCATAACTGCAAATTCATCACCTGTGTCTAATTCATGTTAATTAAATGAAGGGGGCATGTTTGTTTTAAAACATTTCATTCAATGCATTTTGTGGTTCCCTGTTGTTATCCATTGTCAGGTGAGTCTCTGTGGTAACAAAGAGAAAATCTGCATCTAAAGCGATACTTCCTACTATACTAAGTATAGTGGAGATACTAAGTTGAGTCCCTAAAGGTGTGGTCAGAGTCCTCTCTAGGCATTTGCATTGTCTTTCAGCTCCACATCATCTTCGGTTGAACCTTGTGTTGACATGCAAATTGTTGGAATTTCTGTCTTTTGTGATACAATTTGGGTGTAGGTCTCTGCATCTCGCCTCAGAGCCTCACTGAAAATAAAAGCACATGTTAATTGTCCACTCCTAAGACCATTTGAGTGGGTTCTTTGTTGATTGTCTGTGAGCTTAACAAAACATCAGCTATTTTTCATCCATCCCATCCTAGGATGTAATGATAGTGTTATAATTTATCAATCATATCGCATATGTACACAAGCATCATATGAATGTGGAACCACACATTTTGAATCATGTTTAAAAATGTCTTACAATGGAAAGGGCTAGTTATCTTTCATTGGTTCTTTAGATAAACACATTAACTCAAGTGAATATAACCTAAACATCTTACTTTTAAACATAATCTATGTTGTTTGTGTTCAAGTTTTCAACATTAAAAGCTTATAAAGTCTAATCTAACGCTGTTCCCCTCATTGGTCAGTATGACCGGTACGACCACAGATGTATTATAATTCTGAAACAGACATTGTAATTAGCTTTATGTGACTTATAATGTGTAAATTAAAGCAACATAAACACTCAAGTGATCTGAGATAGTTGTAATTTGCTGTAACTGAGATGATAGTTGTGTATGTACAGTTTCTACGTCAAATGACTCCCTTTTCTTGACTCCTTTTGTATCACAAACAGTACTGAATTTGCGAATCTGGTATGTCATAAATGTATAGATGTAGCAGTACTGTCTATCTGTCTGTCATGTATGTCCTAATATGTCCTGATGAATTGAAAATGGGGGACCCTGATGTAAACAAGACAAAAGTCTTTCTCTGGTCTGCATCCCCTTAACAATTTGTGTGTATTGAGCTGTACTGTATTGTACCCATTCTGCAATCTGTTAATAAAGTTTTCAATCAATCAATCAAAGCATCTATATTTATGATTTTCATACTCACCGGGGAAGGCTGTTGTGTTGACGTCGTATATTATAATCGAATAGTGGTTCCAGAGGCTGTAGCACGTTACGTGTCGTCAATGCAATCTTCGGCTCGTTTCTCCGGTGGTCTGGGATAATGCAACCCGCATCTCGCCACCGCAACTCAACATTTTCCAATAGCAGCGCGCACATACATATACAAATAAAACATATACTACACGTGGATTTCACGCACCTTCGGCCTTGGGCACATTAAACTTTACGTTCGCCTATGGATAGTTTAATATAAAATCATAACTTCACGGCGCGCATAGCGTGACGTCATCGCTCCATGCGACGTTCGTGCGTTCTCATTCGCCTCGGAAATAACGCTTTGCAATTCATACAGTATTTTTCCCACGAGCTCTCAATAGCCTGGAATTCCTAAACCAGCGTTTTGTTACCGAATGAACGCGCCTGTGCATATGTGAAAACGTAAACAAACTGAAACGATAAAACTATACTTCCCCAAATGGTCGTTCCCGTGGGCCGGTTTTGTTGATTCCGGAAATTACTATCCTAGTTTGTCGCGTGAACTGCACTTCAATGTTATTCTCTATATAACGGTACTAGTCTCTCAATGCTCGGCGCGATATCAGTCGGCATATTGTGCAAATACAAACAAGACTTTAAACAGACAAACAAACATTAATACATATAAGTTAACGTGTGTGAATATCTGACTGTATTGGATCGCTGTACGTTTAGTCGACCAGCATCTGCTGCGACAAGGCATTTATCCCTTGATATAACTACACATCGTTATTAAAGTCATAACGACCGAACCTGACTTCGAAATTTACCAGCGATATATTAAATTATATATACCTTTTAATTATACTCACGGTCCCTTCGACCCGCGACTAATGTCCCGTTAAATGTACATTCACGTACTGCCGAGGCATCGCCGGTCATCTTCCCGCTATCTGTATTAATCAATTGGTTAATTCAATCCAAATACATCGTTTTCAGGAATGGAAGAGATTGTGGGCTTAGTTTGAGGTTGAAACAATGAATATTATGACGCTACTCTGGTAATTAATAGGTTCCAATAGAGTAGCGTTTTCCAAGGATATCACATCATAATAAGCCCACGTTTCTTGCCTTGTTGCCTATATTTTAGCCTGCATCAGCTAGACTTGGGTTAGCAAACCAACAACCTTATTTTGTGCCCTAACTTTCGGTTTGGCAACAGCTCAAATCCGGGAATAGCACTAACAACCCATCCTCTCAGAACATCTGTCCAGATAAGGACCCAGGTACACGCGTTTCCCCGGTACGATTCTCAATACAGATCAGATATATTAATGCACATTATTCTTACTCAGCCATGATCTCAATATTTGACAACATTCTGTAATATTCACCTGGCACAGAGAAAAGCGGGAAGGTTTTAATTCCTTGCCATGCATTTTTGGTCGACCATCCTATTATACTCACTTTTCTCTGTATAGCTGAAACAATACAGCACGCCGGTAGGACGCAAGAAGGTCCGTCACAAGTTCGTAGACGCCAATTGTGGGATATTTGTAGATATCCTGATGAAGAATGTGCTCAGTCAACCGAGGCTTGGATAATAACAAGGGTTTATTAACCAAACAGATAGAATACATAGAGAGAATGGCTGAGGGCTTCCCCCCAGGTGATCAGCTGAATTTACCCAGGTAAGAAGCCCCTGGATAGATCTCGGGAGGAGATCTATATAGGTAACAGGGGGGGGGGGGGGGGGTCCCATTTGATAGGTCAGATGGGGGGGGGGGGGGGGGGGGGGTACAGGTAATGGGGAGAGGAATGTCTTATTCCACAGAGAGGGGGGGGGGGGGGGGGTATTTACATGAGGACATATTATACCACAGAAGTTCCAAGTCAGTCAGAAGATCCTTAGGAACTTCTACTCATGTACAATAGAGAGCATCCTGACTGGCAACATCACCTCCTGGTTTGGGAATAGCACTGCACAAGACCGTAGCAGACTACAAAGAGTGACACGTTCAGCCGAACGCACAATAGGAGGGGGGCTTCCCACCCTCCAGAACATTTACAACAAGCGGTGCAGGGGGAAGGCTAAGAGAATCATCAAGGACTCCAGCCACCCGTACAACTGCCTCTTTGAACTGCTGCGGTCAGGCAAGCGATACCGGAGTCTTAAGGCGAGCACACAGCACACACACCCACACGCACACACTCACTTAAACAAACAACACACTGCAGCACCCACTCTCCACACTTTAGATCACACAAACACACTTTATATTTATTGATAAAGGATTTGCACTACAACTTGTACACCTACTGTAAATTGTACCTAAATTGCACCTCATCCCATTTCTGCCTTGCACTATATAGTATTGTATATTAGTACACTGCATAGTATATTGTATATTATATGGTAACTCAGTTACGTCTATTCTGCATCGAACATTGTACATATGTCTATACTGAACACTGTGACCTCATTTTTTACTTCTAATTTACATGCTATACTATGTTATTTTATTTCATACTTATCTTGTCTTGCACAGTCTCTGGAGCGTAACAGTAAGAAGCATTTTGTATAAAAGTATTCTGTACTTCTGTATGACAACTATTAAAGAAACTTGAAACTTGAAACTTGAACTTGAACTTGTTAACACTGTCCCCTCACAGAAAGAAGGTCCTGGGTTCAAATCCCGCTGGGTTGCTAGGTACCCAGGTGGGGTATCTCCCGGGTCTTTCTGAGTGGAGCTTGCATGTTCTCCCCGTGCTCGCAAGGAGATAAAACCAAGAGAAAAACGTGCAGAACAGATCGCTAACGCCGTCACGTCAGCCTGACGTGACAGGAGCACTTGGATCGGTCCCCGGGCGCGGCCCCACGCCGCAGCCCATGACTGCTCCCGGCTGCCCTTGGGAGTGAAGGACGACGGGATGGGTCAAGTGCAGAGAGGAAATTAAATAGGCGACCCCAAACAAATGCATGCGTGTGTCGCCCAACTTGCATTTGTGTGTTCACTTCTATAAATGTATATTACATACAGCTAAGATGAGCTGATGAACTGTGTGTCTGGATGCCACTCTGTGGCTTTTGCCCAGGGAGCTCAAAAGGTTTGCTGATTTTTCGTGGATAAAATAATACAAAGTAGCCCGAGAGGACGCCTTCGCCTTCGCCTCCACTGACGGGCCGATTCCATAAATATGATGCATGGATATAATTTATCTGCTCAAAAGTTGCCACGGGTTGTTGTGTTACTGTATGACAAATAAAAATATAATTACTGGAACAATTACATAAAATGGATAAGCTGCCAGCGAATACCTATTATCTATTCTCTTCCTGTGCGTAAACTGCCCAACGCTGTGTGACTCAATCAGGGACATGCAGAGTCTATTTTACATTGTTGTATTATTCTTGTCACGACAGGTGTGCATCTCCTCCAAACTACCCGCCTCACGTTTTTGAAGTGCCGCTTTTTCGGGCACACACCAACGTCAATGTCTTCATCTTCGATGGACCAATCAAATCAACCGAGGGGAGGGATTACAAATCTGAGGTATCTGAAGAGAAATTGACGGCAAAAAAACCAATCGATAAAGGAGGAGAAGCTCATTTTGGCAGTTTCCAACAAACCTCGTTTGTACGACCAGGTCTTACCACGACCGAGATATGAACAGCAACGCCTGGAGACTAGTAATTTATGAAACTTATGTAACGTTAGCTGAGGTAGCAATGGTAATCGGTGGTATCGCTTATTGCGCCCTGTGCACCTTTATCTATGTACACCACTGTGCCTCGCGTTTGAGTGCAGGAAAAAGGTGTCCAATGTGATCACAGCCTAAAGCCGATTAAATTGTCTGAAAATCAAACAAATATCATGGGCAGCTTACTTATATTAGATTATCCAGGCTGTGTGAAAGGAACAGACCCAAGGCGCCAGAGTCAGAGAGCAGTGAGAGAAGGTATTAGTCTGTATGCTGACCACGTTCCACAGAGGTGCACTAGGCTGTTATAGTGTTAAAGCTGGTCTATACGATTGTACCCCGAAACACCTTTTGTTATATTTGTTGAAATGCTATTAATATATCATGACAGCCCACTGTAATATAAGATTAATCAAGAAGGAATCAAAAAGATACATTGTTCCATTCTCCTCTGATCCTAAAATAACCTTGACCAATCATTTTGTTCAGACCGAATGCCTGTCTAACAAAATTATAGAATAAATAAGTGAAAAAAAGTTATATTTACCCGTTGTTAATAAAGGAACTTTTCTGGTATTAATAACTTAACTACTACCACTCTCAACAAACAGACCAACTACTACCACTCTCATCCTAACTTACAAAAATAAAATGTTAACCCTTTCACTGCCACACGACAGAAGGTTAACCCTTTACTATCACACAACCGACGGTGTGGCTGTCGTGTGGCAGTGAAAGGGTTAACCTTCTGTGTGTTGTTGCAGTGAAAGGGTTAACCGTTTTGGTAGTGCGGCAGTGAAAGGGTTAAATAGAACATGAGGCAGTCCCCCCCCCCCCCCACTGTCCCATCGGTGCCGTGACCTCACCTGTGCAGTAGAAGGTGAGGAAGAAGAGGAGCAGCCCGGTGACCAGGTTGCCGAGGAAGGTGACGAGTCCACACGTGATGCCCTCGGGCGCCGGGTACACCGTCTCGATGAAGAGCTCGAAGAACATGGGCACGCTGCTGTTGATGAAGATGCCCACCAGGATGCAGGAGGTGTACAGGGTGGCTGCGGAGGGAGGACAGGGGGGGGGGACTTTAATCACCACAAACCCACCGACACAGCCGGGGAGCAGAATGGGTTTTGTGTTTGATTTGTCGCTACGGTGCCCTTTCTGGGTTGTAAATGGACTGCATGGTAAATGCACTGCATTTATATAGCGTCTTTATCCATTTTACATTTAGTCATTTACTTGCAGGTTCTGTACAACAAGTCAGCAAAAAGCGGTACAACTCCTGCAGCTAAGGGTAAGTAAGATTGTTTGTCGAACAGTGTCGAACTTGAGTGCTACAGTCTTGAGTGCATAGTAGTATAGACATAATATTATATTATATTAATTATATCAAGGTAGATTCCTAAGTAGCGCATAAGTAGACTGTTATCAGCAGACATAAGAAATTAAGCTACTAGGCAGGTTAGTGGACTGAACAGCAGAACAGTGTTCTGTCGCATTTCACTGAACCAAGTAAATAAGCACACGTCCTTCAACCCCACTGGTTCTAAATCTGGTCATCCATCATCATTCAGGCATTGCTTCCCCTCCTAGCCCAGCTACTGGTACCTCCTCCCCTCCTAGCCCAACCACTGGTACCTCCCCTCCTAGCCCAACCACTGGTACCTCCCCTCCTAGCCCAACCACTGGTACCTCCTCCCCTCCTAGCCCAACCACTGGCACCTCCTCCCCTCCTAGCCCAGCCACTGGTACCGCCTCCCCTCCTAGCCCAACCACTGGTACCTCCTCCCCTCCTAGCCCAACCACTGGCACCTCCTCCCCTCCTAGCCCAGCCACTGGTACCTCCTCCCCCTCCTAGCCCAACCACTGGTACCTCCCCTCCTCCTAGCCCAACCACTGGCACCTCCTCCCCTCCTAGTCCAGCCACTGGCACCTCCTCCCCTCCTAGCCCAGCCACTGGCACCTCCTCCCCTCCTAGCCCAACCACGGGCACCTCCTCCCCTCCTAGCCCAACCACGGGCACCTCCTCCCCTCCTAGCCCAACCACGGGCACCTCCTCCCCTCCTAGCCCAACCACTGGTACCTCCTCCCCTCCTAGCCCAACCACTGGCACCTCCTCCCCTCCTAGCCCAACCACGGGCACCTCCTCCCCTCCTAGCCCAACCACGGGCACCTCCTCCCCTCCTAGCCCAACCACGGGCACCTCCTCCCCTCCTAGCCCAACCACTGGCACCTCCTCCCCTCCTAGCCCAACCACTGGTACCTCCTCCCCTCCTAGTCCAGCCACTGGCACCTCCTCCCCTCCTAGCCCAGCCACTGACACCAGTAAAAGACTGTACGATGGTTAGTCTGTTTTTTTTCTTCTTCATTTCAGATCTTGATTGAAGAACTGTTCAGCCAAAGTGCTTTGCAACTTATGCCTCAAATTCACCCATTCACTCACACTTTCACACGGCGAAGGCGACTGTGCAAGGTGCCAAGCTGCTCATCGGGAGCAGTTAGGGGTTAAAGTGCCTTACTCAAGGACACTCACGGAATCAAACCGAGATACTTGTGATTACCAGACGACCACTCTACCTCCTGAGCCACCGACACCCTGGCAGTGTCCTCGAAGCAGCACTTTTAACCGAGGTCCATGAGCGAGGCCACCTTTTACTGAGCAGCAGTCGTGTAATATGTCACTTTCACAGAGGCCTCCGGCGCCAACCAGTGTTCTTTCTCTTTCTCTCTACTGTCGCTGTCCATCATCCTTGGGCGTCTAGTCCTCCGCATACTCATCCTGTACTAATGTTTTAAGAAGAGGGCATGGATTGGGGTGTCGTGGTGGCTCGCCATGCTAAACACGTATTCCTGACACTCCGCGTTGTGAGCGAGCGGCAGAGCGGCAGGGTTCTATTTCAGTGGCATTTCGCTGGAGTGTCGTGCCTCCAAACTGTGGCTATTAGTGGACTTCTACGTTTGATGCATCTCTGATACCAGCACCTGGGTTCTCGCAGTATGTCAGGAGCCGGTGTACGGCTCATGCCGTGTCATCACAACATCGTAGGTTTACTTCCGGTGTGCCATGTTGCATGTCATCCCCCTTCTCTCTCCCCCATTGTCCAATATAATTAATCAGAAAGGCCCAAATGGAAGTCAATTGAGTTGAATCTAGTGGAATCACTCAGCACATTGATCTTCTCCAGATATAAAAAAGCACAGATCAAAATACACAATTACTCTATATATAACACATTTAAAATCTGGAGGGAAATATGTAAAATTAATAAAATTAAGGAACAAGAAATGATCTGCTTAAGACAAATAGCATGGGACCCAGATTTTTCTCCAAACAGTATTGACGGTTTTTTTTAAGACATGGGAAGCTAAGGGTCTCATACGTTTCTATCAAATGTACAATGAAGGAGTGGATTCTTTTGAAAAATGTAGCTAATAAATATGCCTGTCCTAGTAATCACTTTCACCGATACCTGCAAGTAAGAAGCTACTTAAGAGAAAAAGTCCAAATTAAAACTCTTGAAGATCTCCACCCCCTACTGAAATACATGATAAAGACTCAACAAAGCCATAACCTCAAAAACACAACTGGACAAATCTACAAAATGCTCCAAGAAAACAAAATTGAAGATTTAAGCTATATTAAAAATAAATGGGAGAAGGAACTGAAAACAAACATACCAGATAAGGAGTGGAATCAAAGCTTTAAAGATATCTTCCATTACATAAAATCACCCTTTTGGCATGAGTATGCTTGGAAAATAAATATGAGGTACTTTAGAACACCATCGAGTATGTCCAAATACGCACAAAATGATCCCAGCTGCTGGAGGGAGTGTGGGGAGAAGAATGCTGACCATACACATATTTTCTTTACATGTAAAAAAAAATTCAAATCTACTGGTCAGATATTCTAGACATAATGGAACAGATGTTTGAGGAAGTGGGTATAGAAAAACATGATATACTCTTAGGAACACGCCCCAAAAACCTACAAAAAGAAGAACTATACCTTTTTTTTATTTTGAGAGCTGCAGCACTTAAACAAATTACAAGAGCTTGGAAAAAACTTGAACCCCCGAAAGTAAACAAATGGTTAGAAACTGTAGAGGACATATATAGTATGGAAAAGGTAACCTACAAAATCAATAAGAATGAAAATATGCTGGGAAAAAGATGGGGTCTCTTTAAACTATGGAGGGGTACTAGTTGACAGACAGATCAGTCTTTAAGGAAGATTTTAAGTAACATGAAACAGTGATGATCTACTGATCAATTGTTGGGGAACACCCCTTAGGCCTACAGCTATACCTACAATGAAAATTCAAGCCTTTTTACTTATTATTATTATTATTATTATTATTATTATTATTATTATTATTATTATTATTATTATTATTATTATTATTATTATTATTATTATTATTATTATTATTATTATTATTATTTTATTTAAATTTTTAGTTTTTTGGTTGGTTTCTTTTTTCTATTAATTTCTTATTTGTTTGCTGTTATTATTGTTGTTGTTGTTTGTTGTTTTTCTTGTGTGTGTGTGTGTGTGGGGACGGGTAGGGATGGATGTTGGATGTGTGCCGGTCCGGGATCTATGCTGGTGCTCGCCCCTTTGTTTGTGTTTTTGTCTCTTGTTTTTTGTATGGGTGATGGGTAAAAAAAAAAAAGGTGTCAAGATTTGGAATATGCGTATGTACATTTGTGTGTGTATGTACGTATGTAAGTATGGACAGGTGCAGTTGTGTATGTGGGTACACTTACTATACCTAAATGTAAAATGTTTTTCTTTGACACAATAAAGTATAAAAAAAAAAAAATCAGAAAGGCCCTAAGGAAGACGCGTTTTTTGTGGGCATCCCGTAGGTAGTGGTTCATGGGGCGTGTTCCAGGCAGATGGGTATGTATCAAAGATTTCAGACTAAAGCCTCTTTTGCACATGGACTGGTATGTGCAAACGCAAACGTTGAGTTTACCCTCCCAGCACCCAAGTCCTATGTCTGCGTATTGACCAACTGAGCCCATGTGGGAACAAAAGCAGATCATTGTTTGCAGAACTCACACAGCGAGCGAGGGGGCGTGTTGATTGACGTAGACTAACCATGTTCATTACACAACGATGTTGCATACAGTTGGTATTTTCCCACTGATAAGTTAAATGAAAAAGTTAAATGAAAATGTGTGGGTTGTGGATAAAATATAATATCTGTTTATCTTCATTCTCTTCATTTTCATTCCCAACCTAGACACACAAGGTGTTCATCAATATTTCAGTGGGTTTGTGAGGTGCGCCCGATATGTTCCAAAAAAGTTACAAAAGGTGTGGAGAAAACTGCAGTCGTACATTTATATTAAATGTGTGCTTCTCACAGTGTTTTAGCCTGTCTGAAACCAGTATTAAGTGGGCATCATGTGTTAAATAGGTCAGCCTTTGCTCAATAATGCTTTGAAATTGGAGATGGTTGTGGATTACAGAAGGAACCCAGCCCCACTCAACCCCATCACCCTGTGTGACTCCCCAGTGGACACTGTGGAGTCCTTCCGCTTCTTGGGAACCATCATCTCCCATGACCTCAAGTGGGAGCTGAACATCAGCTCCCTCCTCAAGAAAGCACAGCAGAGGATGTACTTCCTGCGGCAGCTGAAGAAATTCAACCTGCCAAAGACGATGATGGTGCACTTTTACACAGCCATCATTGAGTCCATCCTCTCCATCACAGTATGGTACGCTGCAGCCACGTCCAAGTACAAAGGAAGGCTGCAGCGTGTCATCCACTCTGCTGAGAAGGTGATTGGCTGCAATCTGCCATCCCATCAGGACCTGTACGCCTCCAGAACTCGGAAGCGTGCAGGTAAGATTGTGGCCGACCCCTACCAGCCCGGTCACAACCTGTTCGAGCCACTCCCCTCTGGCAGGATATATTCTATTCTATTGTGCTTAACTTAGCTCATATTTCATTTTACTTTACTCCACCACTTTATTGTATTATCTGTCTGTTAATGTCTGTCCGCTAGGGCTGGACGGTATGGTCTAAAATTGGTATCACAGTATAATTTGAAGCATAGATGGTAACGGTATATATCACGGTAGGGCTGAACTATTAATCGATTTTAAATCGAAATCACGATTTGAAATGATGCAATAAAAAATCGCAAAGCCTGCATTTTTTTTAATTTTTGTTTTACTTTGATATTTTTCTTTGATCCCTGTTCTATACGGTCAGCCGGAGCCCTCTAGGTGTCCCTGGCTCATCTGCCTACGTTGGAATTGCAATGACGATCGAATCTCACCAGGTGGCAGTGTCACCTACCTTTTGAACTGGAATGGCTTGGTGTGGATACACCTAATCTCTTTTTTTTGCAAGGGCTCCTCCTCCTCGGAGACAGACCGACACAGCGATCGCCTCGAGAATTTATAGACGAGTATAGACATATACACGGGTAATCGTGATGGCGATCACTGGGAATTATTCTTTTTGTGTCGTTACCGGACGTAAAACATACTCGACAAACACAATCGCAGTTTCTAGTTGAAACGACCCCCCCGCCCCCAACCTTGATGATTTTGTGAAGGCACATATGTACATGGTATATACCTTTGATTTGGGAGTATTTGGGGTTTCAGGCGATCAACCAGAAGATTTTGGGCTTATTGCATATAACTCGTCATATCTCGCGATCTATGGAAAAAGACTGGATTATTTTGGAAATGGGCGATGTTTAGCGTGTAATAAACTTCAAACTACAGTGTGTAGAAATGAACTGATTAGTCATATGGTCAATAACGCTGGCGCCAGGCGGTACAGATGGGTTAAGTGGGTGGCCACCAAAGAGTTAAGGGAGCTGATCCAGGATCAACAGGACTCTGAAAAAGGCTCGATTAACACAGGCCCTGGATCCGCATCATTAGAGCGAAGCACAGAGACACCATGAGAACAAATCCCACCGCAGGCTCCTCTCCGCGGGGCTCCTCGCCGTCACGTATGCAGCACCGGTATCAACAGGCCTGGGCTTTGATAATGAGCACACAATGGTGTTTCGGCAGCGGGGGGTGGATGTGGGAAAAAACGGCAGGCTTAAGTCCCCGCTGTGAAGCCTGGCTCCGTCGCTCGCTTTAATTCTCACAAATAATCAATTCAGGTCATCCGTTTCAAAGGCGTGTGGAAATTAGCAGCGATGCCATACAATAGAGCTGCCAACGGTGCTTCTTTATGAGAGAGTGTGTGAGTGAGTGGGTCTAAAAGATTGTGTGTGTGTAAAATATTGTTTGTGTGTATTCATGTTTGTGGAGTGCTACAAGTGGGTTCAATGTGTGTGATTTGGCCACTCTAACATGGTCTGTTCTCAGCTGTGGAGCCTGGGGTATAGTATAGTATAGTAGAGAGAGAGAGAGAGAGAGAGAGAGAGAGAGAGAGAGAGAGAGAGAGAGAGAGAGAGAGAGAGAGAGAGAGGGGGAGAGAGAGAGAGAGGAGGAAGTCATGCACAAGATGAGCTCCTGATTTAATATCTAACCTGTGATTGTTAAGAGAGAGATAAACATTTTGGACAAGATAAATACCATCACAAAGAAGGCAAAATGGCATCCAATGTAATAAAAAAAGTCAACCAACGAACGCGATTCTTGTACCGGATCTCCGCTCTGGTAAACAAGAATACCCTGAAGACTCTAGCAGGAGCACTCATTCAAGGGTACTACGACTATGCTTGCACCTCATGGTACCAAAGCACCTCAAAGGCACTAAAAAACAAATTACAAACATCTCAAAACAAGCTAGTCAGACTACTACTTGACCTGACTCCTAGAACCCACCTCACCCCTGCCCACTTTGACAACCTAGGATGGCTTAGAGTAGACGACAGAGTACAGCAACTTGCAATGGGCCTGGTCTACAAGATACACTACGCGACCAAGGTACCCATGTACAGTACATGTCAAAATACTTCCCAAAGGTCAGTGAATACCACGATCACAACACCAGAGGGAGCTCCACAAATCATGTAAAACCCAGATTCGGATCAAACAAGGGACTAAACACGTTTCGCAATTATGCCACATCAATGTGGAACGCCCTGCCTAAAGCTGTAAAGGAATGTGAATCACTACCCACCTTCAAAAACACTCTCAAAAAACACCTACGTGAGACTGCAATTCGAAACTGGCCCCTACAAATGTCCTAACCTAGTTGTACAGTAAATGACCAAGTAAGGCTTTGTCAATATTCCAATGTACAGTGTAAAATGTGTGTGTGTCCCCTTCCCAACCCCCCCCCCCCCACCTCCAATGTACAGCCCTCACCCAACCCACCCAACCCCACCCCACCCAACCAACCTCCTCCAATGTACAGTTTCTATGCCAAATGTATATACACTCCTTTTCTGGACACTTTTGTATCACAAACAGTACTGTATTTGCAAATCTGATATGTCATAAATGTATAGATGTAGCAGTACTGTCTATCTGTATGTCATGTATGTCATATATGTTATGATGAATTGAAAATGGGGGACCCTGATGTAAACAAGTCGAAAGTCTTTCTCTGGTCTGCATCCCCTTAACAATTGTATGTATTGAGCTGTACTGTACTGTACCCATTCTGCAATCTGTTAATAAACTTTTCAATCAATCAATCAAGGCTGTTATATTATATATATATATACATGTAGCTGGGAACCTCAGTGTGTGTCTATTTAGCTAACTTTGACCTGCTAAGTAAAGCTAGCTAACAGTACTGGCTAGCTAGCTAGCTCCAACCTACACAGGCTGTTTCCTACACCTCGAGTCCCAGCCTCCAAACCAAAAGAAAATAATAACACACTGCAAAGAGCAAATCGATTTTTATATCAAACCAGGTAGGAAATATAACTGTAAGCTATAAAGCTGAAATGAATGTACTTTATACTGTTAGCTACTAGCTTAAAAATATCGTTTTTGCTAGCTATAAGACTGTTTCTATAGCATATTTAGCTAGGAAACCTCAGGATAGGTTTACATATCCACCATAAATAAGGCTGCTATATCTGTATAGATCATATTTAGCTGGACAACCTCAGGGTGGGCTAGCTAGAAAAAGATCGTTTTTGCTAGCTATAAGGGGATCATCCCTATGTTCCCCGGGTCCTATGTTCCCCGGGTTCTATGTTCCCCGCTTTGATTGATTAATAGATTGAACATTTTATACATTTTTATTATTTTATTAATTATTAATGTCCGCCTTGTTTCGAATGGTTAAGCTTAGGCCCTCGTTCGAACTGGTTAAGGTTAGAGTTTGGAATCAGGGCTGGTGGTCTAAAATTTTCAATCTATCAATCAATGAAAGCGGGGAACATAGAACCCGGGGAACATAGGACCCGGGGAACATAGACATGCTCCCGCTATAAGACTGTTTCTATAGCATATTTAGCTAGGAAACCCCCAGGATAGGTTTACATATCCACCATAAATAAGGCTGCTATATCTGTATAGATCATATTTAGCTGGACAACCTCAGGGTGGGCTAGCTAGAAAAAGATCGTTTTTGCTAGCTATAAGACTGTTTCTATAGCATATTTAGCTAGGAAACCCCCAGGATAGGTTTACATATCCACCATAAATAAGGCTGCTATACCTGTATAGATCATATTTAGCTGGACAACCTCAGGGTGGGCTTAGTTACGAAGTCGTCGTCGTTCCCCCAACAGTTTTTTTTTAAACGCTTTATTGAAAGTGCATAAATTGTTTTTAACTTGTTTCTCTGCACATAACGTAAATTGTTAAACTAGTGCTTCAGCTTCTGTACCATCAAGTATGGTAAAGCAACAGTCTATGATGCTCACAGCATTAGAGCAACCAGCCAGTGGTTTTACAAAACCAGTGTATCACATCTAACAAATGCAGGCTGAACTATTCAATTATATCAACTGTAACTATTAAATTGTTTTTATAAATGTCTCTCTATAAACATACAATCAGTCTCTCTTTAACATGTAAATTAACTGTAAATCTGGCAAATAAGAGCTTTTGCTCTGCCACCATCAACCCTCCTGTACCTAGTCGAAGCGTCGGCTAGTGTTGTGATTCCAGATGCTTTCAATGCAATTGGATGTGCTGTTTTTAGCGGTAGACAGTATTTTGTTTCCTCCGCCGTGAAGTAGTGACTGAGGCTACGCTTAGACGAGCGTTTTGGGGTGGAATTCTGAACAGAAACCGCAAAAGTCATCTTGCGGTTTCACTTTTAATTTTGCCAAGCGTTTTGGGGTGGAATTCTCCGACGACGGAGCCCTGCTGTCACACGATTGGCGCATATGTCACATGACGTGCTGTGAAGACCCGCCCTACTCTGCCTCTGATTCACAGACTGTGGATGGGGAATGTGATTGGACCAAAACAGAGTCACTCACAGACAGAGGGACCAGTCACGCCGCGGGACACATTCTTGTATTTAACCCTTTCACTGCCACACCACGTCACTCCCAAAAGAAAAACAGCTCAAAATGTATTTTTGACTGTCGAAAACGAAATTAAATACTGCATTCCGCCTGCATTATGAATTTATGATGAGATAGTAACGAAATAGTAATGCACAGCCACTTGGACAAGTAACTGCAATCAGATTACTGGCTTTTAAAGATTAACGCGTTAGATTACTATTTTCGGGGAAAAGTAATCAGATTACAATAACGCGTTACTTAGTAACGCGTTACTGGCATCACTGGTTGTTAGCTGTTGTGCGTAATCACGTCATCACGTAACGTTGGTTGTTGTTAGTGAGTGTGCTGAGCCGAGGCTGAACGGAGCCAAGCTTGGAAAATCGATATATCGAAACTTTGCGACCACGTTTCATGTTTATTTCGAGGAAATAATTTATCGCGATAGTTATCGTTATAGTTTTATCGCCCAGCCCTACCCTCACCCCTCCCAACCCTCCCCCACTGAGCCCCCACCACCCAGCGAGGATGCAACCGAGAGAGGCCTTCTAGCCCCCCGGGCCCCCTGCTCCCCCAACCCACTCACCACCGAGCCCCCACCACCCAGTGAGGATGCAGCCGAGAGAGGCTCTCAAGCCCCCCAGGCCCCCTCCTCCCCCAGCATCTCACACCGTCAGCCCACCACCCTGAAAAAGGACACTGAGGTTGCTATCCTAATAGACTCAAATGGCAAGTTCATCCAAGAACAAAAACTTTTCCCCAACACAAAAGTGTCCAAAATCTGGTGCCCCACATTAGAGGATGCACTGCAAATCCTTGTGCACCCCGAGTTTGGCACACCAGGCCATATTATCATCCACACTGGCACCAACAACCTGCGGGAGGAACAGGAAAAGGTTGGTTGTCTGGTCACCAGAGTAGCAGAGAATGCAGCTGTGACCTTCCCAGACTCACGCATCACCATCTCAACCTTGCTACCCCGCAGAGACTTTCACCCCAAGACCATCAATAGGGTGAACGCTGACATCACCAGAGGATGTGCCTCACTCCCAAATGTACACGTTGCACATCATATATATATAACGCCTGAGCACCTGTACGACCACTCCCACTTAAAAAAGCAGGCAGTGGGCATGTTTACAAAAACACTAAAAGATGTGGCACTGGGCCGTCAAAGCCTCCACCTTACACCAGCCAGAGGACCTCCCAGGGACCCCCACTACGCCTCAGACCCCATCAGGAGCCAAAGACCTCCCAGGGACCCCCACTACGCCTCAGACCCCACAAGGAGCCAAAGACCTCCCAGACATCCATCCAGACCCAGCGCACCCCACAGACCCCCCGCTTCACCAGAACATCACCAGCTCCAGCAGCACAACCAGACTGGCCCTGGCCCAGGCTACTACCCCTCAACAAACCAGAGACTCTACCAGAACCAAGAGCCTGGCCCTCTGCCCCTTCCCAGCCCACAGCATGAAGAACCACACCAGGCCCCACGCAGCTACGCAGAGGCCCTCCAAGGAAGAATGAACTATGAAGGAATGAGTGAGATTAAACAGCTCCTCCAGTACATCTGCACTAAGCTGAACTAGTCTCATAATATACACACACACACACACACACACACACACACTACTCGAATCATTTACGCATTACTTAATTAAGACAACATCTGTTAGTTAAAAAGAAAAGCTAGTTAAAAGCCGAATTAGTATTGATACTTTATATTGCTGAAAGAACATTTTACATATTGTTCAAAATGCATCAGCTCTAACATGTTCTCAATAGCCAAACACACACATTTACAAAATACAGTAAACACCGCATTTTATACAGTTCAATGTCCGTACAGTACCTCTCTTGACAATCCAGTAGTTACTGTTTTATATGCTGTAATATTTGATGTTTTATTTTATGATGATATTTTGTATGTACTTTGATATCTGTTTTGTAATCCATGTCTATGTTTAATATTAATCATTTGCTTTGGCAACATGTAGAAGTACGTCATGCCAATAAAGCCATTTGAATTGAATTGAGAGAGAGAGAGAGAGAGAGAGAGAGAGAGAGAGAGAGAGAGAGAGAGAGAGAGAGACAATACATCAGAATGTATACTGCAAAAAACAGAACAGCAACTCAAATCAAGAAAAATAAGACAAACTTCACATCAGAACAAAACCAAAAACCAACTCCAACTCCTCCACAACTGTACACAACACCCACTTGTAACATTATCATCTCAAACTCTGCTACATTGCTGGTCAACTTGTAAAAATGAAAATCCGTTCGTAACCTTGCCTTTACCATACCTCTAAACAAAATAGTGGTATCTACCAGCACTGAATCCTCAATCTTTTTCCTCCTACTTAGATAAATGGCCATTTTTGCCTGACCCAGCAGGAAGTTGAAGAGCTGACATTTTAACCTCCTCTTCCTGCTGTACCTGTACCCCAAAATAAACATCTCTGGAGTAAGATGTTCATCAAACAGCACAAACATGCGGGTCAGGAACTGAAAAAAAACCAAGAGCCTGTCACACTTTAAAAAACAGTGAAAAACTGTTTCCCTCTCTGTGCAGAAAGGACAGGTGTCTTCAACATCAGAATTAATCACAGAGACAAAAGCGTTCACAGCAACTGCACCATGTAAAATTCTCCATTGTAAATCCCCAACCCTCTTAGTTAACGGTGGTTTGTACAGTGCTCTCCACTCAGGCCTCTGAGCCTCCTGTAGGCCCAGATGAGCTCTCCATGGAGTGTCAACCCTATCCTTCAGCCTGTTTTGGTTCAACACTTTAACACACAGGTAGTACATAGCTTTGCCCACCATGGTGCTCAGCCTGCAATCAGCAGCACTGCTCACCTCTAACAGACAACCATCACATTTAAAAATAGGGATAAGTTTCACCTCAGGAAAAGAATCATTTACAGCAGGCAATAACTGACCATTACAATAATCAACACACATTTCCAGTTCATTATCAGTCAGCTGCTGTTTCCAGCCTCCCAATAGGCGGCCCATCACCCTGACAGACCTTGTGCCCAGCTGTGAGGCCAGACCGGCAGCATTATCAAAAAGGGGACCGCACACCTCCAGCACATTACCCAACATGAACATCTTCGCCTCACACAGCCTTTGCCTCAGTGCTGGCTCGGCCCCACCCTGAAAACGAGTCCCATGAACCACCGGCTCCCTCAGAAGTCAGTACAAAGAGCCACCGTCCTTCAGTCTCTCTTTCGTAAACAAGCCCCACACTGTTAACACTTTGGCTGCCGGAAAACGCCTAAACACGTCATTCCCGGCCATGCTCAAGTTGCCGAAGACGCTTTACAGCGTCTTTAATATCAATATTTCAAAAATCTGGGATCGGATTCATATGTGACCGAGTCCAGGGTTTGTGCCTACAAGTCTCCATTTTCATTTTCCAGATTTTTCCAGATTGTGAAAGTACAGAATGTAAGCTTTCAAATGATGTGTCATACTTTGAAATCTGAGAATGTTTTGAATATCATATATTCATTTAAATCTTGTAAAACAGTCTGTTGTCTAGAATACTCAAGGGGAGAAAACGCCTCTCAAAGATGTTCACACTTCAGCTAGTTTGGGGGGGGGGGGGCGTGGACAACTACCCTCACCTGAATGCGTCCATCGTTAACGTTAATGACTCTCTCTGTGTGAATGCCTTTACTTGGCTCTGTGAATCTGAATCCCAACGCACAGCTCTATTCAGATGCAAAAATGAACCCAGCCCCCACCTCTCCTCTGTGGAGAGCACAAACTGTGTTTCAAAACAGCCTTTTTTAAACACAGAATTCTTACAATTAGAGTTATTATATCTGTTCGCTGTTGTACTAAATATGTTCTTCAACTCTCGAACTGTAGTTATATAAAAAATTTAAAAAAAAAAATTTATTGTGTCTATCTGTCATTTCACCCTGGCGACTTGTAGGCATCATCACCAGACTGGGTCACATATTTCCCCTCCGCTGGCCTGAGATCCACCAGGAGGACCCACTGAGCTCTCTGGCGGTTCAGGAGCGCCATCTGGTGGCCGATCGGCGCAATCGCTTAACAGGAAGTGCTATGGAGATTGTGCTGGTCGGCCGTATTACTTCCGGGCACTAGCTATAGGTTCCGGGACTCGATCTCGACACACTACATAGCGATCGATTGCCAATAACTCGATAAACAACATGATTTGGACGTATATACCATTATACAAGCTGGAGATGGACCGGGTAAATCGACATCCCATAATGGTAAAATTTCTACTCTACGATGATCGCCCAACGGCGCGCGGAGACTGGGGTGAGTTTTAGCGTGTAAAGTTACCGTCTTCGATACTAACTGCTATTATCAACATTTGACCCACATTAGATGATTGGTATAACGCTGCCCACGGAATTATAAACGCCCCCTAGCCCATCCGGTCAACATCAGATGACGTGTAGTAACTTCTAGAAGTACGTCTAGTTGGAATTTTTTATATCGCGCTGATTGCCATAAAACTGTATTGCATCATCAATATAATGTATTTGGGGCTATAGATCACGTTCTGGAGAAAGCTGCAGAAAGAGATGAAAACATACTTATACATTAGACCATACTTTACTATGAATATGTGAATGAAAAAGTTTAACGTTGCTACACAATGAACAATACATATAGGACTTTGAATGGGCCCTAATAATGGCAATGTAGCAATAGAATTTAAAAAGTTATAGCCCTGCAAAGAAGGGGACTTTCTCTATAGACAAATAGAGCCGGCAACCTACGGTTGATAATGAATTTAACCCATGGCAGCCAAAGTGTTAACAGTCCCTTGTAGAAACGGGGCAGGTTTTTCATTGTACATCCCTTTAAATCCATGAGGAACATCGGCTCAGCCAGACTTAGCCCACCACACCGCTCCAGTATGGCTCGGGCCACAGGTCTCCAGACCAGATCAGCCGGTCCTGTCAGGAGTCTCTGAATGAAACGGAGCCTGAACGCAGCTCCCCTACTTGCCAAGTTGACAAGCCCCTGTCCCCCTTCCTCCTTGGGCAGGAAAAGGACACTCTGCGGGACCCAGTGCAACCGGTCCCAGAAGAAGTCCACCATCAACCCCTGCACCTTAGACAGTAGGTTCAGCGGCGGGTCCGTACATGCTAGCCGATGCCACAGCATGGAGGACACAAGATTGTTGATAATAAGGACCCGACCTTTCAGCGACAGTTTTGGAAGAATCCATTTCCATCGCTTCAGCCGGCCCTCCACTTGCTCCACCACACCGTCCCAATTCTTGGAAGAAAATACCTCATCCCCAAGATAAATCCCCAAGTACTTTAGGCCTCCCCTCTTCCAAGTCAGGCCTCCAGGTAACACAAGTCCATCAATTGGCCCTTTACCCACTGCTAAGGCCTCACTCTTCTACCAGTTCACCCTAGCAGAAGAGAGAGTACCAAAAGCCCTCACATTTGAATGTACAATATTAATATCGTGCTGGGACTTTACCATAATCATGACATCATCAGCATGCAGACAGTTTGAATTTTATGTCACAACCCGGAAAAGAAAAACCCGACAAATGAGTCCTTAATCTGTGTAACAGCGGCTCTATGGCCAGACAGTACAACATTCCTGATAAAGAACAGCCCTGTCGGACTCCCCTCTGAACCTCAAAAGGCGCACTTAAACCACCGTTAATCTTAAGTACACTCTCAATGTCTCTGTACAAGACCTGGATCATAGCTATAAGCCCAGAGCTGAAACCAAAAGCCTGCATTGCTTTCCACAGGTACTGATGTTCAACTCGGTCAAAAGCCTTTTCTTGATCTAGAGAAATCAGACCAAGTTCACAACCCAAAACACCAGAGAGGTCCAAAATATCTCGAATCAACGTAATGTTGTCAGATATCAACCTGCTGGGCACACAGTAGGTTTGGTCCACATGGATGACCTGCTCCATCACCTTCCTCAGTCTCATTGCCAGTACCTTTGAGAGCACTTTATAATCGGAGCAGAGTAAAGACACTGGACGCCAGTTCCTGATGTTCTGTAAGTCTCCCTTCTTGGGCAGGAGAGTGATGACCGCTCTCCTACAGCTCAGAGGCAGCCTCCCCTTTCTCAGACTATCACTGAGGACACTCAAAAGATCCTCACCAATCACAGACCAGAGAGACTTGTAAAAATCAACCGGGAAACCGTCAATCCCAGGCGCCTTCCCACTCTGCATGCTCTGCAAAGCCTCTAGCAGCTCTTGGCCTGACAGCAGTGCTTCCAGCTCTGCGCCGTCCTCAGCTGAGACTCTAGGGAGGCCCTCAAAGAAGGACCGTGCCACCTCCGGCTCTTCTTGGTACTCAGTTCTATAGAGCTCTTTGTAGAAACCAACCGCACACTGACGGAGGTCGGCTGTCTCATGCAGCATCTGCCCAGTGTCTGACCTCAGAGAGTATAGCAGCCTCTTTTGGCCATTCTTGCTCTCCAAACCAAAGAAAAAGTGAGAAGGAACATCCATCTGGACCACGTTTTGAAAACGGGATCTAACCAGAGCGCCCCTAGCAGAGATACCCAGCAGGTCAGACAGAGCTGATTTTTTCCTTTTGAAAACTTCAATATGTTCTCTTTCTCCAGTGGAGCCTGCCAACTCCTGCATCTCCATCACCTCTCTCTCCAGAGCTCTCATAGATCTGGCCATGTCTCTTGTAACATTGAGAGTGTACTGTAGGCAAAGCTGTTTTATATGTATTTTACCTACATCCCACCACTGTTGCAGTGAACTAAAGTCACGTTTAGTTTGCCTATAGTCAGCCCAAAAAGAACCAAAAGCATCCTTAAAACCATTGTCAGCCAACAGAGAGACATTAAAGTGCCAATATGGACTTTTACACTTTACATTTTTTATAAAAATAGAACACTGGACAAGGGAGTGGTCAGATAAACCCACCGGACTTATGGAACAGCTTGTGACCACACTCATGTGATGTTCAAAACAATACAAACGATCAAGCCTGGCTAACGATAAATAATTATCCCTGGAATGAGCCCAGGTATACTGCCGCTGATTACTGTGGAGATATCTCCAAATATCACACAGTTCAATGGTTTCAACCAGTCGTATTAGACAGGCTTTAGAAGCCGCATGCGGCTCCTGATGATTCCTGTCTAACACGGGATCTTCAGTGCAGTTAAAATCACCACCCACAAACAGATACTCCTCACTACTACAAGCACTAAGAGTATCTTTTAATTTATCCAAAAACAATAACCTTTCCAACCCCACCGTTGGAGCGTATACATTTACAAAACACATCTTTACATTTTCAAATACAGCACAGAGTTTAAGCAACCTGCCTGGAATGATCTCATCAACAACACATGAAGCAGGTAGAAAATCCCTAGAAAAAAGAAAGCCAACTCCCCCACTGTTACTACTCTTATGACTGAAGAAAGCTCCCCCACCCCACTCCCTCTTCCAGTCAGATTCATTTTCAACCGTGCTGTGAGTTTCCTGAAGAAAAGTAACATTTAGCTTCTTGCCCCTGATCAGGCTGTACAGGGCAGCTCTCTTACCATCTTCTCTAGCACCATTAACGTTTAAAGACCCCAGTTTAAATTCACACATGTTTAGTATACAGCACAGCAGCAACCAAACAATAGCAAAAAAACACATTAGGCCTATACATCATCAGGACCAACAGCCTCCTCATTGATTTTTGCTCTGACTCTTGATAATATTTTCTTTAAGCGGAATCCCTCTTGGTGAGAGAAAAAAGGTAGCCCTGCGTCCTCCCCACTCCTCATGTGTATTGTGACAGAATCATGAAACTTCCTTAAATCAGGGAAAAGTTCCTCTAATTTAATAGATTTACCTTTGGTATTTTTCAAAAATGTTTTTATCTGTTCGAAAGATAACTCAGGCTGTGATAAATCACTCAAGAGCACATCCTCCTCTTCCTCACTGCTGTTACTACTGTCCTGTGACTGTGCGTCCTGTCCTTTCTTTCCTGAGCCTTGCCTCGTTTGAGAGGGGGCGGGGCTCTGCTCCTTCCTAGCTGCCTTCGCGTCCTGCCCGCCAGTAGCCCTCGAAGTAGCCCTGCTTTTCCTCTTTCGTACAACTTTTGAAAAATCCATCTCTGTCTCATCCTCCTCAACCAGTACAGACTCCGCTATCCTGGTTGCTGTACTCTTTAAATCCTCTCTCACTTCGACCTGAGTATCACTGTTCAAATCAATTAGCAGATTCCCCTGAATAGTGCTGATGCTTTGCGCGGCTTGCGCCTGCACAACATTTCCCCCGCTCTCTCCACTGTGTACCTGAGCTTTTGCAATAATTGCAACTGGCCTCTCACTCACACTTGTTTGCGCTGCTGTGCGTGTAACAGTAGGTGTACTCGCTTCAGTGCGGGCAGCTGCCGAAGGCTTATTCGCTGCTGGCTGACTGCTATCTGCGGTCTTTGTAGCCTCCGCGCCAGCAGTCGGCTGTTCACCCCTTTTCGCTGGGCATGCACGAATTAAATGACTATCTTCCCCGCATCCAAAGCACTTCATTCTGCCTGAGCTCACATGAATGTCGTAGTCAAAATCGTCCAGCCTGAATTTGAAAACTAAACTCAGTTCCTCATCTTTCTTCTTCAGAATCATATGTACTTGTCTCCTAAAAGACACGACATGTTTAACGTGACGAGAGGTCCCCCCGAGAGAGAACATTGTAATCGGTGAAACTAACTGCCCGTGTCTTGACAGTTCTTTCTCCAAAAGTCCATTTTTCAAAAACGGGGGGACATTAGATATTATAACACGTTTGGCTGGGTTCGGGGGGGTGACGAGTGGAAACACCGTAGTAAGCGTCTCCCGAATCACCACTCCACTTTCCACCATCTGATTCACTTTAACGGTAGAATCAAGGAAAATTACAACTGCTCGATTCATCCTAGAAGCTGACTTAACGCTCGCATATCCCACGACTGCGCCGATAGCCAAACAACATTCTTCCACTGAGACACCGTGGTCTGGAGAGAGTCGCAAGCCGTGTTTGCGTGTAAGTCTCTCCAAACCGGAGGGCACTCCTCCCTGCTCCGCCATGCCTGTGTAAAGGCACGACGCAGCGGCAGCACTCACCAAACAATTGTCACTTACTGTAGATACTACGGCTAAACTCAACCGAAACAACTAAAGCCAACACTCTCGTAAAAACAAACAATAAATAAGCAAT
>NC_140167.1:181286082-181406082 GCF_963971535.1 Notolepis coatsorum
CGGTACTGCTATCGGTACTCGAGAAATTATAGAGTTTTTTTTTGAGAATTTAAACGTCGCAACTAATCTTGTTGTCCGTTGTCTAATCTCTCCTGCTATGTGTCTCTGCCTGCGCGGGGAGCGGGCTGCCTGCTCTCTCCTCTCTTCCCCTCCCACACACACACACACACACACTCACTCACACACACGGGTGCTGCGCTGGAGTACAGACAGCTCTGCTCTCATAATGGCGGACAGAACGAAATGTTCAAAAGTCTGGGTCTATTTTACTAAAGTCGATGCTGACAACGCTCGTTGCCACAAGTGCAACAAGACATTTGCCAGTAATGTATAAGCGCTGGTACTTGTCAATGTGGCTGGCGGGGAGATAACGTTAGCTCCGAGTAGAGTAATGGCTGACAATCCGGAGGTAAATAAACGAACGAGAGCTTCTGATTGGTGGTAAGAAGAAGAGGTGGGTGCAAGCCGTGGGACGTAATTGGCAGATCGACTGTCTGTCTCCGAATGTAACGTGACTACGTCACAGCCAAGAAAGGGAGCGCTGGATTTGTGAAAAACTCCCTGTTCCTAAACCACACGCTATCAGTTTTACCACAGTACTGGCAAACTGGAGGAGGCTATAATAAAAACAAGCGCCCTTCATCCAAATCCACCCACACCGGATTTCTTTTAACCAAAAAATGTATTATATGTTATCGGAGCTATCAATAACGTTATCGAGTTTATCGGGATGACGTCATAATTGCTGATATCGGCCCGATAATTATCGGCCCGATAATTATCGTGCATCCCTAATAAAAAACACAGAGACCCCAATAATGCTGATGTACGCTTTCTCTACTGTGAGACCCTAAAACTGTACAAACGTACACTCAGAACCAAAAAACAACAATATGACAAACAGCAACTGACACTAATTGAGGAGGCAATCAATACAAACAACTTTTGGCAACATTGGAAACACATAAACAAACACAAAAACAGGAATTGGCTATACAGAACAGTGATATATGGACAACCCATTTTAAAACACTATACCACACTGTTCAAATTGATGGAACACAGAACAATCTCAAATTCTTGATAAATTGACTAAATTGGAGCTTGCCATAAAAGACAATCAAAACCCATTAGACTCCCCAATTATTGAGCAGGAACTGCTTAAGAAATTACAAACTCTTAAATCTAAAAAGGTTGTGGACCTGATGGCATCTTGAATGAGATGATGAAAAATATGAACAAGAATTCCAATTGGCTATATTAAAACTATTCAATTTGGTCCTGAGTGTAGGATATTTTCCTGACATCTGGAATCACAGACTCATAACCCCAATCTATAAAAGCGGAGACAAATTTGACCCTAATAACTACAGAGGCATCTGTGTGAACAGTAATCTGGGGAAGGTTTTCTGTAGTATTATGAATACCAGACTTTTAAACTTCCTTACCAAGCACAATGTCTTGAGTAAAAGCCAAATTGGATTTATACCAAAACACCGCACAACCGATCATATTTACACCCTACATACCCTAATTGATAAACATATAAACCAAAATAAAACCAAAATATATGCCTGTTTTATTGACTTCCAAATGGCTTTTGATTCTATTTGGCATACAGGACTGTTCTATAAAGTTATAGAGAGTGGTGTAGGGGTAAAACATATGATATTATTAAATCAATGTACTCTGGTAATATGTGCAGCGTAAAAATTGGCAAAAAAAGAACAGAATTCTTTACCCAAGGGCGAGGCGTTCGTCAGGGCTGCAACCTCAGCCCGGCACTCTTCAATATCTATATTAATGAATTGGCTAATATACTAGAAAAGTCCTCTGCCCCCGGTGTAAGTCTCCACAATCGGGAAGTGAAATGCCTGCTCTTTGCAGATGACCTGGTTGTGTTGTCCCCCACAGCAGACGGCCTACAGCAGAGCCTGGACCTGCTAGAGCATTACTGTCAGACCTGGGCCCTGGCAGTAAACCCCAAAAAGACCAAAATAATGATATTCCAAAAAAGATCCAGATCTCAGGACGTCCTACCAAGTTCTCAATTGGTACAAAACATGTACTGCACACATTACACCTATTTAGGCCTAAAACTAAGTTCAACTGGACATTTTAAGGAAGCAGTCAATGAGCTGAGAGGAAAGCACGCCGGGCTTTCTACGCCATAAAAAGAAATATACAAACAGAAATACCAATTCGAATCTGGTTAAAATTAATTGAATGTGTTATTGAACCAATTGCACTCTATGGCAGTGAGGTGTGGGGTCCACTTACAAAACAAGACTTTACCCAATGGGACAAACACCCCATTGAGACCCTGCATGCAGAGTTCTGTAAGATTATCCTACATGTCGAGAGGAAAACTACAAACAATGCATGCAGGGCAGAATTAGGCCGTTACCCACTAATACTAAAAATACAAAAAGAGCAATTAACTTTGGGACACACCTAAAACGAAGTGACCCCCTCTCGTACCATTATCAAGCCCTGCAGTGCCAAGAGCTGAGGAGCATCAGGAACCCCCTTACCCAGCTGGTCCTGAGGCTGAGTCCACAAACCTGCTCTCTTAACACACCTCAGGAACAGAACACATCACCAATCAGAATAAATCAAATTACTACACAGCTAAAACAAAACTACATCACCTATTGGAAAACACAAACAAAAGCACAGAGCAAATGCAGTGCTATCTGGCTCTAAATCGACAGTACACCATAGCAGATTACTTGAGCATGGTGACTGATCAACAACTAAAAAGAACCTTGACAAAATACAGACTGAGTGAGCACAGCCTCGCTGTTGAAAAGGGGAGGCACAGGAAAACCTGGCTCCCTGCAGAGCAAAGGCTATGCAGTCATTGCATCCTCAGTGAGCCTGAAACTGAGTTGCACTTCCTCAACAAATGTGAAAAATATAAAGATATTAGAGAAACGCATTTAAAAAAAATTGAACTAATAACAAAAGGTTTTCTTGCACTACCAGATACAGGAAAACTACCAGTCCTACTAGGGGAGGGACTCAACAAGCTGTGAGCTAGCAGCAGCCTATGTTGCTGCCTGCCACAAACTGAGGGACAGTGAGTGACAGTCACCTGACATGTTTATGCCGTAATATTTTATGTTCTATTTTATGATGAACATTTTTGTATATACTATGACATTAATATGTGTTTTGTAATCCATGCTTATGTTATCAACCATTTGCTTTGGCAACATGTACAAGCTGCGTCATGCCAATAAAGCCACTTGAATTGAATTGAATTGAGAGAGAGAGAGAGAGAGAGAGAGAGAGAGAGAGAGAGAGAGAGAGAGAGAGAGAGAGAGAGAGAGAGAGAGAGAGAGAGAGAGAGAGAGAGAGAGAGAGAGAGAGAGAGAGAGAGAGAGAGAGAGAGAAGAGAGAGAGAGAGAGAGAGAGAGAGAGATAGATAGATAGATACTTTATTAATCCCCTTGGGGAAATTCAGGGTATCTCGCAGCTCACATAGTATACAGACATTGACCGTTCCCATACAGTTATTGCACGTTATGTCTGCATCATGAATTAAAAATAAGTACATGATAAAATTCATTAAATCATACCCATCAATATTAAATATGAGCGTGATTAGATAAAAGCAGGTGTATAAAAACAGGTGTAAAAACAGATGTAAAAAAACAGGTGTAAAAACAGGTGTAAAAACAGGTAAAACAGGTGTGTGGGTCAGAGGTCAGGTCCCACACACTATAATACGCTGTTGTACAGTCTGATGGCTGTGGGGACAAAGGACCTCCTGTGCCGCTCAGTCCGTGAGTGCAGGAGATGAGCCGTCCGCTGCGACTGCTGCTCTGCCCCACCAGGGTGTGGTGGAGAGGGTGGTTGGTATTGCCCATGATGGCCAGCAGCTTGCTCTGAGTGCGGCTCTCCACCACAGAGAGAGAGACAGAGAGAGAGAAGAGAGAGAGAGAGAGAGAGAGAGAGAGAGAGAGAGAGAGAGAGAGAGAGAGAGAGAGAGAGAGAGAGAGAGAGAGAGAGAGAGAGAGAGAGAGTGTGTGTGTGTGTGTGTGTACGTGTTGGAGTGTATCTGCGAGTGGATTAAGCCATCACCCCCGGAGCATCACGGCTCCTCCCTCAGCCTCCTTTATCACAGCAGATTGAGCTCCCCCATTAGCCCGCACGTCCCCTTAATCACAGGGCCTCAGAGGGCCCGCCCGCCTGCCTGCCTGCCTGCCTGGCTGCGACAGGGGGAACTGAGGCATCACTCATACAGCCATCAAAGGCCGGCGACTCCCCCCGGTGCTCCTAACTCACCTTAATGAAGCGTCGGTATCAAGCGGTGGGCTCAAGTGGCTCACCCGGTGTCCTCTCGACCTCATTACGTTACATTCCCCACGGCCTGCGATGGGAAGGATTACACTGTTCTGTGTTCCGGATCACCTGTTGCTATGGACCTGTGGATCTTTTTAACAGGTGGGAGGGCATCGGAGTGTAAAAGTATTAAAGGTTGGACCAACATAAACTACCTTTATGTTTACGGCAACCGCGACTCAAATGATCATAGCTAGGGATGCCCCCCGGACCACGGTTTTAAACGGGAACGGTACTATATTAGAAAATACCGGAGTATTTATAAGCTCCGACGTCCTCGGTACTGCTATCGATACTCTAGAGAAATTATTATTATTATTATTATTATTTAAAAGTTGCGAACGATCTCTCCTCTCTCTGTCTCTGCACGAGAAGCGAGCCGCAGCGAGTCATTTACACACACTCCTCGCGAGTCGCGCTACACATACGGGTACTTCGTTCTTATACATACGGGTACTCCTTAATGAAAGCTCTGTCTCTGTGCTGAAGCGCGCTGCACACAGACACAGACAGCTCTGAGTCTGCATGCACTGAGTCGTGTTGGCGGATAGAGCGAAGCGTTCTAAAGTATGGATATACTTTACAAGGGTCAATGCCGACTACGCACGTTGCCACAAGTGCAACAAAACATTTGCCAGTAAGGGTGGCAATACGAGCAATCTATCAAAACATTTGTTGGCAAAACATGATATTAGTGTGCAGAAATGCGCCGTATTCAACTACCTTGCGCGCAGTGGCCCATCTGCATCCACGTCCACTGCAGCCGGTAGCCAAGATACGGAGTTTCCTAGGCTAATAACGAATTATTACAAATAGGCTAATAAACAAAATAATTGTTTAGCTACAAATACTACAATCTAAAAACGTTTTATAGATGGTCAAGCTGAGGCGTCAGCCACCAATGTGTCCCAGGCCAGTGAGCCCAGGGCCACCACACATCCTCCCTCTACCTCCACAACCCAAAGTCTTTTCTCCCTAGCAGCTAGAGGAAGGATGACAGAGGATAGGTGAACAAGTGTCACAGGGCTGTGACAAAGTTTGTTGTCAAAGACCTGCACCCCTTCTCTACAGTGGAGTCCAAGGGATTTAGGTAACAACTAATCATTCAGTGTATATCCGTTTTTTATATAGTTGTCTAACTTGTTTGTTGTTGTTGTTGTTGTTATAATATAAGTTATTATTGAAGCAGCTATTCCCACCACTCCACACAAATTTACAATAATTCAATCATTTCTAATCTTTACTGTAGGGAGATGACCAATGCTCTCAACTGCAAATATACCCCTCCCTGCATAAATTATATTTATTTATAATACTTATTTATAAAGTTGTATAAATAATAAAGCAATGTCGATTCTGTTCTTAATTAATTGTCTTGCAAAAAAAGTATCAAAAAGAACCGATAAGAGTATCGATAAAGTACCGAACCGTTAAGCAGTATCGATAAGAGTAGTAGTATCGATAAAATCCTAACGATACCCATCCCTAATCATAGCTACACCTCGAGCACCATGCTGTCCCTGTTGACACAAACCTTAAAAAGGATTATATTACATGCTTCTAAAAGACGACACTGCATGGGGTTGACTGGGGAGGGGGGCTGGGGCTGTGAACAGGACGCGTGAACATTAAAGGCAACCGACTTGTGTTCAGCCTTTCATTCAGCGTTTCTCTGATTGGCCACACGGCCACGTGACCGCGCTAGCACACGCCCTTATCCTCGCCGCGCCGCTCTGTGTGTTGTTGCGCCGCCCACGGCAGAGAGTGACGCGTCGGCCGCGCATGCACATGAGGCTCCCCCAGGTGCTTGTTGGTTAATGCCATATCGCCATATCAGCAGTGTATATGACATAACTGTAGCATATAGATTGATAGGCCAAGTTGTCCTGAAAAAAAAATTGTATATCACTTAATTTTGCAATACAGGGTTGAGGTTAGACACATGTTGTGCATGAACCTTCAAGTTCCCTGGTGCAAAATATAACATTTTGGCAGCCCATGAAACAAGACAAACAATACAGTAACAGTAATAATCAACAATTATTTGTAAATAGAAGAAAATTCATTCATTGTCCTTGTGTTACATAAAACCCATCTGTGGCCTCGCATAGAGGAAGGGCGTAAATACATGTTAAGATATTCAAAATCGTCACAGCAGTATAGTTTGTTTATACTTCAGAAGTATGATATTTGAACATGGTCCCCAAAATGAATGGAAGCGAATGAGGAGCCTGACACCTGGGAGGAATGCGGGTGTTGCAGCGTTGGGGATGTTTAAAAAATATAATTTAATATATAATATAATAATTTGTGCTTCACCTAAAAATCTGGTCAGCAGCCTCCACTGATGTAGCGTGATTCAAACCCCCTCAATGTGCAGTTTCTAGTTAATCAGTCAGCAGCCTCCACTGATGTACAGTGACAAGTGAATCTGGTAGTTGGTTTATGACGTTAAAAACGCGAAATAACGAGGCGGTTAGGTGGCCGAGCGGAGATTGCGTTCGTCACCAGCCCCGGAGCTGTGAGCTGGATTCGCCTGTTCGAATCCAGCTCACAGCTCCGGGGTTGTCACCAGCTTGGCTGGCCGTCTGCACTAATACAATTGGCTGTATTAGAGGGTGGGAGAAGCTGGCGGGGTGGGTCCGGGTCGTTGTAAACAGCGACTCCTACAGTTCGGTCGGGGCGCCTGCTAAGCGCGGATAGGACTCGAGGGGGATAGTGTGGTCCTCCCACACGCTACGCCCTCTCAATGAGAATCCGCGCTGCCAGGTGAAAAGAAGCGGTGATTGGCTGGACGTGTGTCGGAGGAAGCACGTGGTAGCCTCCACTCTCCCAGATGATCTGACTGTGGGGGGTAAGTGCGCAGCGACCAGGAAGGGACTGGGAATTGGCATACGACTAACATTGGGATGGGAGAAAATCGGAGGAAAATGGAGGGGGAAAAAGACCAAAAAAAAAAAAAAAAAAAACGCGAAATAACATATAACGTTACAGCATACAGTTTCTAGTTAATCAGTCAGGCGTCAGCCTCCACACTGATGTACAGTGACTGACGTTAAAAACGCGAAATAACATATAACGTTACAGCGTACAGTTTCTAGTTAATCAGTCAGGCGTCAGCCTCCACTGATGTACAGTAGTCAGGCGTCAGCCTCCACTGATGTACAGTGACGCGAAATAACATTATACATTATATAACGTTACAATGTACAGTTTCTAGTTAATCAGTCAGCAGCCTCCACTGATGTACAGTGACGCGTGAATCGCGTAGGTGTTTTGATAAATGCGTTGTGTATTCGCGTGATTCGATTCGGACAAAGATTACAGCTCCGCATTTCATTTCCGGGACCTGCCGCTCGCAGGGACCTCTGCCGCGCTCGCGGCAAAAGGGGGCGGGCTAGCGGCGTGGGGTCGTGGCCAATCAGAGAAAAGCTGAACACAAGTTGGTTGCTTTTAATGTTCACGCGAACAGCGTAACGTGCACCACCCACTGAAGGTCCCCGCCCGGAGCGCAGGCTGAACTTTTGTTTTAGTGGCCCGACCTCTTGAAAGGTCTTCAACACACACTCAAATATCTATTCACTGCTAACTGGCCCAGAGTCACGTAAATGTTGAATAAAAGGTATGACAGTTGGACAGGCAAGGCTGTAGTCTGCTAGTTGTACAATGCCAGTGGCTGGGGTAGGACGGGAGGAGGTGCCAGTGGCTGGGGTAGGACGGGAGGAGGTGTCGGTGGCTGGGGTAGGACGGGAGGAGGTGCCAGTGGTTGGGCTAGGACGGGAGGAGGTGTCAGTGGCTGGGGTAGGACGGGAGGAGGTGCCAGTGGCTGGGGTAGGAATGGAGGAGGTGCCAGTGGCTGGGGTAGGACGGGAGGAGGTGTCAGTGGCTGGGGTAGGACGGGAGGAGGTGCCAGTGTCTGGGGTAGGAAGGGAGGAGGTGCCAGTGGCTGGGGTAGGACGGGAGGAGGTGCCAGTGGCTGGGGTAGGAAGGGAGGAGGTGCCAGTGGCTAGGGTAGGACGGGAGGAGGTGCCAGTGGCTGGGCTAGGAGGGGAGGAGGTGCCAGTGGCTGGGCTAGGAGGGGAGGAGGTGTCAGTGGTTGGGCTAGGAGGGGAGGTACCAGTGGTTGGGCTAGGAGGGGAGGAGGTACCAGTGGCTGGGCTAGGAAGGGAGGAGGTGCCAGTGGCTGGGCTAGGAGGAGGGGAGGTACCAGTGGTTGGGCTAGGAGGGGAGGAGGTGTCAGTGGCTGGGCTAGGAGGGGAGGAGGTGCCAGTGGCTGGACTAGGAGGAGGGGAGGTACCAGTGGTTCGGCTAGGAGGGGAGGAGGTGTCAGTGGTTGGGCTAGGAGGGGAGGTACCAGTGGTTGGGCTAGGAGGGGAGGAGGTACCAGTGGCTGGGCTAGGAGGGGAAGCGCTGCCTGAATGATGATGGATGACCAGATTTAGAACCAGTGGGGTTGAAGGACGTGTGCTTATTTGCTTGGTTCAGTGAAATGCGACAGAACACCTCCTAACCACTAACCTGCCTAGTAGCTTTATTTCTTGTGTCTACTGATAACAAAATAGTTCAGCTACATTTGAATGAAATATACAGAGCAGATGTAGCTATTTGTAACCATAAGCTTAATGGTATTCAATAATTCAATAGGGCTGAGCCACATTTGGCAAACAATCTGATGTAATAGCACTGAAACCCATGCTGAGCCAATTGTGGCTCTATAGGTAGAAATCTCTTGTCTTCCGCTTTCACTGTTTTAATGATCCTTAGCTGTGTGTCACCAGCGTGCAGCACAGCCGACCCACCTGCAGTGGAAGGGAGGTGAGTCAGTCTGGTCAGACAGGTGAGCGTGAACCAGGTGGAGGACAGAGAGGCTCCGGCCAGCATCAGCACCAGGATCAGCTTCAGCATCCCCCGGATGGAGTCCGCAAACCTGCACAAAGCAAAACGACACAAAGAGGTGTATTTTCAAAGTGCTCTGAATAAACCTTGAGTACACCAGGAGAGAGAGAGAGAGCAGACAAAAGAGTGAGAAGCAGTGGGTAAACATAGCACCTCCGGAAGAGAGAGAGAGAGAGGCCTCTCTGACAGGCACAATGACCGGTGGTTACAATCTCCCAGCGCCAGCTCCTTCTGTGACTGCGTGTCATAATCTATTACCGGAGATGCACGTTGTTTCACAGGCAGCGGCAGACCGCTTCCGCCCCCTTTTGTTTCCCAGAGTGTCTCCCGCCTCGCTGCTTGTCATTACATACAGACACCGTTCCAACGGGTGATTTAATGCGCCACGCCGACGCAAAAACCGTGTTTTTTGACGGGTGAAGTTAAGTGGGTTTTGTCTGACGGGTGAAGTTAAGTGGGTTTGGTAAAGTAGAAAACTCATCTTTTGGACGGCTGCCACCAATGTAACCGAGTGGATTTTAACCTGGGACCATAGGATCCACTGGCGGCCGCACTAACCAGCTGAGCTAAAGGATCAGACCCATTAGCAGGTGCTGGTTGACTGTGACCGACTTGTTAGTAGTTTACACTATGCGAATATGTCTATACTACCATGCACTCAAGCATGTAGCACTCAAGTTCAACACTGTTGGACGAACAGTGTTACTTACCCTTAGTTGCCAGAGTTGTACCCCTCCTGCTGACTTGTTGTACAGCACTTGTAAGTCGCTTTGGGTAAAGCGTGACTGTTGTGAAGGGCCAGATTAAACCGAATATATATATTTATTTATATATATATATTTAATTGTATTTGTATATTCTCTAATATTCCTTGATATCCCTTGTATATTCCTTGTACAATATGCATTGAATATCCATTCTAGCCTACTGAACATCCCATAATAGTCTCCATTCTACTATTGGTCGAGACCTTGGTGCCAGGCTGCCATACCCCCCAGACCCAGTTCAAACGTACCGCTCAACATGTACGAACAAGTCCTAGTTCCGCGTAGGAATCTGGCTACCGCACCACTAATGGGACTATTTGTTCATAGTGCGTATATATACTGCGCTACTAAAGTAGGACTTCCTTTTCAGTCCAGTTTCTTACCCTCCAATAGAGTCACAGACGTAAAGCCTCCCCGCGACGCCACGTGTGGGAGTAAGGCCAAGTTCGGCTTACCATCGGTATTGAGACATCGTGTATATTAATATTTGAATAGTCATATTTGGCACTATATCGTCGAGTTGGACGTAGTCTATTAAGCTAATAATAGTCTGTTAATATATAGTGCTTCGTGCGGTGAGAATACTACCGTAGTCAGTACCCCATCGTTTCGGGCAGAGAACTGGCTGCTTATCCAGGGTGGTTGACCCCACGTGAAGCTGCACCCGAGGAGCCCCAGAGCCGACGAGCGAGTGGACCTGTATACCGGATTATTCTACCGACTACAGCCCGCCTTCCCCGGCACGGATTATGCTTTGTATACGTTGATTATTCCATGGATAAAGACCCCCGACACTGCCGTGTGTTGGAACCCCCCCCCCTGGAGAGGACGCAAGGTGAGGAGACGCTCTGCAAGACGAGGTCGCTTCACGTCTCTCCTCCGTGGACCGGAGGACGCCGGCCCACAAAGAGTCCACCTGCTTTCATCTGTGGTCCAAGGATCGCCGGCGCATTGAACGGCACTACAGTGGGTTCACCTGGGATACCCTTGGCCGGATGAGGCAGCCGGATTCTACCCCCCCCCCCCTTCCTACTCCTGTCGGCTTACAAGCGACCGGATTAACCCCCCCTAGTGTATCCAGTCTATAATCATTCAAGTATCATTGCTGTTATTCCTTAAACTATTCCAGGTCGTATATGTACCACCTGCGCCTTCAGAGATTGGACATTCTCTATTGATATACCGACGAATACTCTTGCCATAAAAGTGCATACTAATTCCCATTCATAAATGTGATTGATTTGATTAAGTGCTTGCTCTACACACCATCGGTGTAGAAATAAAGACCTATTTCTAATTCGTACATTTGTGTTGGATCCGTTTCATCTACGTGACAGTGTTCATCATAATATATTTATGCCGAGTACTGGGTGGCCGAATATTAAGTACAAAGGTAGTGGTAGTAAGTATCATATCTAGTAATACAGTCAGGGAATTGTACCCCTCAGTTACAGTGACTAAATGTAAAATGTACTTCACCAAATCGCCTAACAAATATCTGTCTGTGTACAGCAATACCTCGGAGCTCTACTCCATATCCATACGTCCGGGCTCTGAATCTATTCTAGCCTGAGGGTTCAAATTGTACTTGAGAAGGTTACAAAGAGGTTAGAGCTTCTGCATGACTGAGAGCATGCCAAAATGTCCAGTCTCAGGAATGCAGGACTTGAGTTATGCATGCATAGCCCGAACGTAAGTGTTTACATGCTTAAGACAGAGGGTCAGAAGATCAATTCTACCCAGAGCAGTCTGGTCTCTTGACCCCACAGCTACACTCCTCAGATCCTTATCTCCAATCCACAATCCTTCCTCCATCCCCAGAGCCAGGGAGGGACACCCAGGTAGGGTGATATAGCCTTATAATATAATAATAATATCACAATGTTTTAGGGTAATTTGCAGTAACGATATTCATGATGCTATATAAAAGAATCCTGAGCATTGTTTTATTGGTGATTGCAGCAGCATTTATTAATGTGAATAGTGACAGCTAGGGGTGTAAAGGTACACGTATCCGTACCGTTTCAGTGTGTACCGTACAGAACGGCTGTGTAGTGTACCGAACGAATACAACGGTATGTTAACCACTAACGACCGCCCACCAGGGGCTGTTTTTTTCACAATGTAATATAATAATTATTATAAAAAGAATTTACAAGTCGATTATTGATTTCAATATAGAATATTCGTTGACAGCCCTACAAGTACAATTAGTTACTGCACACTACATCACCCCTGAGTGGAACATGGAAAGCCAAACTTTCCCCCACTGTACCGAAAACCCGTACCGAACCTTGACTTCAAAACCGAGGTACGGACCGTACCGTGGTTTTTGTGTACCGTTACACCCCTAGTGACAAAGTCAAAATATATGCTGCAGTGCTGGATAGATGTGGATTATTAAATGTTACGTACGAGTTGTACGGATTGCACAAACATCTAATAATGGTAATGATCTTACTGGTTCCCGGCTGTAGGTGTAATGCTATGCTACATTAGCTACTATGTGATTTATTTAGAGTTAGTGTAGCATTTAGGGCTGCAACGATTCGTCGTCGACGTCATCGACCATGACATTTCGTCGATTTGCATACGTATTCATGATCGACGCATCGTATTGTTACTTGTATGTGCCTTTTGAGATGGAAATGGCAGATGTTCAAAGTCATAACATGTGCAACGTGTAATCTAATTAGTGTGCGCAATGAATCATGTTCAAAATAGAAATAACTTCTCTTAAACCACTATTCATGATTCTGCCTAGAGCCAGGACTCGACGCGTGCACGTTTCGCTCGCACTTCCATGTTTCACGTCAACTCCCTGCGTTCTACAGTTTTGTTCCCTGTTTTTCAGCATTTAGCTACAGGCATGGATATATTGTATGTAATGATAAACAATGTCATAGTAATGGGCGGGTGTTATATTATTTCAAGATAATAAAGTAATTATAGTGAGTCAATAGATAAAAAGCAGTAATGGCATGTAGGTTACTCACCCCACTCATGTACAGTAGTCATCCACACTACACAGCATTTATGGACATGAATAAACTTCCTGGCTCGTCTCCTACTCTGGGTATTCAGTAGGTGGTGTCAAAGAGGCAATGTGACCCGAGGATACTAGTAAAACAGTTTGAAATATTAAATTGCAAATAGAATCAATTGTTGTTGATTTCTTCTGGTAAATTAAATAATCAACAGATTAATCGATAACAAGCCCTAGTAGCATTACATAATTACAGCAGGGGGAACCAGCAGTGATTACGTTCCAGGAATTAGTCCTGTCCTAAAAGTACTACATAGACATAGACTATAAACTAGATAAATAATACATTTATAAATGTATAAATAATAATGAATAAATTAGGGCTGTCAGTTTATTGCGTTAATTAGATTAATTAATTACACAGCAAATTATCGCGTTATGAAAATTAACTCAAAATTAATTACAAAAAAAAATATATATATGTCTTTTTTTTTATCTCATTCATTCCATAATAACGTAGAATACACATTTACAGAAATTTTTTTATATGGTCCATTTGCATGCTCTTGGTATCTGATTCTGGGACATCTATGGATCTCAGGGAATGTATTCCCAGTGTCAGAAATACTGTGTCTGTTACTAGGCTTGAGTAAATTGTAATGAACCAAATGAGAATATCAATAAATTATTTTTTATCTTTGACTGTGAATAACACTATGCTCAAATTGACCAGACCTGAAAAATCTAATTAATATGGAAGATGATTAAACAGAAGGGTTTGTAGATACAGTACTGAATTCTGCCATCCGGACACATGCAATTTGAAATATGATTATAGAATATAGAATATCAGGCCTAAAATGGTTATGCGATTAAAATGCGATTAGATTAATTAATTACAAACCCTGTAATTAATTAGATACATTTTTTTAATCGCCTGACAGCACTAGAATAAATGTATACCAGTATTATCGGTGAGCGATATTATATGGCACAGCCCTAATCCCAGGCCTTGCCCCAGCCAAGATCTCCCTGGGTACAGAGGATCACCACTCACTCACTCTGTATTGCTCCCAATCTGATCCCAGGAGGGGAAAAGCCATAAGTAGCTTATTTCCACAATTCTATCTCTGACAGCCACTGAATCAACTGATAAAGAGTTTGATTACTACTTGTCAAGCTGAATTGGGCTCACTGGAGCTTGAACTAAACCAACACCGTTGCATGGAGTTTGGAAACCATGGTCCGATAGCGCCACCAGCAATGGCACTCCGGTATCATAAGTCTCGTGCTCATATCTCCCCCGTCATATCTGCGCATGGATGGAGGCCTGCTATAAATCCTGTGTGTCTGCAGAGGTGTAATTCAAGGCTTTGTTATACCCCACAATGTCAGCTGACAGCTCACGTTTTATCGTGAGGTAATGTCTGAATTAAAAGCCTATCGTTTACACTCCCGGAGCGTGATTTATTGGACGTGGAGATAACGTTACTTATTTCATGTCACATCGCATTCGATTTTATATATCCTCGTCCGCCCGGCTGCAAGGAATAATTCAATAGTCATTCGGTCTGATAGTATCAAAGTCTCCGCTTTCTAGCGAGGGGCATGTAGAGAATTACAGAACAGATGTAGATGGTATAATGAGGTATAGTCACAATGGTATCGCAGAAAGGCTCCTGCCTATTGTCAAAACTAATTCGGCTATGGCTGAAATCCATTTCTAGTTGCTCTATAAAACCTCTCATTAACCTAAATCATGCCTCTCTGAAGTGAATGAATATAACCCGTTTTATTTTGTCTGCATTCTCCTGCTCTTCCTCCTCCCTCTCTCCCCCTCTCCACAATCTCCTCACTCTCCTCACTCTCCCTCTCTTCCTGGGGCAGGTAATGGGACTCTGTTTGATGGAAGATAACAAGTAGCACTATTTTATTTATTCTTGCAACCCTTCCTGCTCTGTCCAGAATGTAGCAGTAGTGGTGCTACTGTCATCTCTGGCTCCAAGCCGCCTCTGTCTGGGACTCAATTAAAGAGCCAGGGAATCATTTGTCAAACATTCCTGTGACACACGCCACACCCTGGAGCGCCCGCCGCTAATTGACCCCGCCGTGCCCAGCTCCTTGCCATCCATCTGTGCATTGCAGGCAGCAAAAATAGTGTTATTTTGGCAAGGACGACCACTATCCTTCCAGAACACTAAGACCGGGGACACGCTGCCAGCGGAGTGGCTGCCTCGCTGAACTGCTACCTCGCTGAACTGCTGCCTCGCTGAACTGCTGACTCGCTGAACTGCTGCCTCGCTGAACTGCTGCCTCACTGAACTGCTGCCTGGCTGAACTGCTACCTCGCTGAACTGCTGCCTCGCTGAACTGCTACCTCGCTGAACTGCTGCCTCGCTGAACTGCTACCTCGCTGAACTGCTGCCTCGCTGAACTGCTGCCTTGCTGAACTGCTCTGGCTCGCTGAACTACCACCTCGCTGAACTGCCGCCTGGCTGAACTGCTGCCTGGCTGAACTGCTGCCTTGCTGAACTGCTGTGGCTCGCTGAAGTACTGCCTCGCTGAACTGCTGCCTCGCTGAACTGCTGCTCTCGCTGAACTGCTACCTCGCTGAACTGCTGCCTCGCTGAACTGCTGACTCGCTGAACTGCTGCCTCGCTGAACTGCTGCCTCACTGAACTGCTGCCTGGCTGAACTGCTACCTCGCTGAACTGCTGCCTCGCTGAACTGCTACCTCGCTGAACTGCTGCCTCGTTGAACTGCTACCTCACTGAACTGCTGCCTCGCTGAACTGCTGCCTTGCTGAACTGCTCTGGCTCGCTGAACTACCACCTTGCTGAACTGCCGCCTGGCTGAACTGCTGCCTGGCTGAACTGCTGCCTTGCTGAACTGCTGTGGCTCGCTGAACTACTGCCTCGCTGAACTGCTGCCTCGCTGAACTGCCGCCTCACTGAACTGCCGCCTCGCTGAACTACCACCTCGCTGAACTGCCGCCGCGCTGAACTGCTGCCTCGCTGAACTGCTGCCTCACTGAACTGCTACCTCGCTGAACTGCTACCTCGCTGAACTGCCGCCTCGCTGAACTGCCGCCTCGCTGAACTGCCGCCTCGCTGAACTGCTGCCTCGCTGAACTGCCGCCTCGCTGAACTGCCGCCTCACTAAACTGCTGAACTGCTGCCTCGCTGAACTGCCGCCTCGCTGAACTGCCGCCTCACTAAACTGCTGCCTCGCTGAACTGCCGCCTCGCTGAACTGCTGCCTCGCTGAACTGCCACCTCGCTGAACTGCCAAAACTATCGCTGAAGATTGGGAGTGGGCCAGTGTGAACGCTTCAATCTGTTAACATGGGCACCGAAAGGAAACCGGGCTGGCACAGCCGGCGCTTTGGCATCCGGTGCGTCCCTGGCGTAAGCGCCGCAAAGGTTCAAACCGCTTCAAACACCTGCAGCTCAAAAAGCTTTTAATAGGAGCCATTTTTCTGTTCCTCGTGGCACGCGGTGCCGATACGTGGCGCGGTACTGTGCTGGCCGCGGGGAGAGATGATGGCGGATGATAACTCACGTCCCAGCATGACATCTCCGGGGAGGCTACTGCGACATAAGGAGCCTTCCTGTTCGGTAACTCACTGAATCCATTAGCATAAGATAGACAGGGATAGGAGAAGCGGTGATGGCACGGAGGGGGCCTAGTGTTGGGGATAAACTCAGGAGAAAGATATGTGATGATAGCTGGGCGGAGCCTATAGTGTTGGGGATAAACTCAGGAATAAGAGATGTGATGATAGCTGGGCGGAGCCTATAGTGTTGGGGATAAACTCAGGAATAAGAGATGTGATGATAGCTGGGCGGAGCCTATAGTGTTGGGGATAAACTCAGGAATAAGAGATGTGATGATAGCTGGGCGGAGCCTAGTGTTAGCAACAAAGATAAGATAAGATATTCCTTTATTGATCCCCTTGGGGAAATTCAGTCATAGCAGCATGGGGAGGGGGAAGGGGGGAGTACAGGTATGGGCAGGGTAATAATAGAAAGACATAAATAGGTAATAACATTTTATCTGAATATAAAAATATGAGAACAAGTAAACAATATAATTAACTCAGAATATAAAAAAATATGAGGAGAAATAAACAACATAAAGTCATTGGCTGAAAGTTAAGATGAGGTGTGTACAGAAAGTAAGAGTGTGAAAGGAAAGAAGGAAAGAAGAAAGTAGGGAATAGGAGAAAAACATGGCAGCCCAGACCAGGGTGCACCCAGCCCCCAGTGAACGTCCCAATCAAGGCAGAGATGTGAGGGGGGGGGGGGCAATCAGCCGGGTGGCCGAGGACACATAATGAGCTTGTCTGTCTTCCTGCTGTGCATGTCCCGGGAGCAACTGCCACCGAATCAAGACAGGTTAACGCTTTCATTCATATTCCGTCTTACCGCTACATTCTATCATCAAATTAATACAGATCATAATGGCTCTACCAATAGAATAGAATATAGAGGGCGGCCGGGTAGCGCAGCGGACTATGCGTCTGTCTACCACCACAGAGACAGTGGGATCGAATCCAGCTGTGGTGCTTCCGGATTGGCCGACCGTCCATACTAACACAATTGGCAGTGTTAGCGGGTGGGAAACCCGGCAAGGGTGGGTCCTGGTCGTTGTAAACAACGACTCCTACAGTTCGGTCGGGGCGCCTGCACAGCAAGGGAAGGATCTAGGAGAGGTAGAGTGACCTTCCACACGTTACACTCTCCCAGTGAGAGTCCGCGCTGCCAGGTGAAAAGAAGCGGTGTGCTGGGTACACATGTGTCGGAGGAAGCATGTGATAAGTCTCCGCCCTCCCGGACCGACGGTAGGGGGTAGAGTGCGCAACGACCAGGAAGGGGATTGGGAATTTGGATAACGACTAACATTGGGATGGGAGAAAAACGGGAAAAAGAAGGTGGAAAAATATTTAAAAAATAAATAAAAAATTGAATATAGAATAGAAATCCTTTATTTATCCCGAGGGAAATTTGGCAGTAAAGAATGCTCACAGTAAACAATAAACATTAAGGCAGTCAGTAGGAATAAAATATGAATAAAAATAAGGATAAAGAAAAAAATACGGTCCGGGATATACATTCTGGTATGTATATATACACCTTCTAAAATCTTAAATATATGCTATATCAACTCACGAAGCCAAGCTCAAACCTTCACCATACCTAAAGCTTTTGGCCGGTTAGTACATTTCGGTACACATCGGTGAAAATCACTATGATTCCGGGCTCAACGTGATCTTGTATACGATTTTCAGTTGTTTTGAATGAGGACTATACTCAATCTGCATACAAATAGTGGAATAAGGGAGAGAATAAAGTGCATCATTGTAAAAAGAAAGACCACGTAGAGCTACCCATTAAAGATGTGCTTTAGAGCGCAATTTCCCTAATTTGCCCTCATTTGCGCTCAGATTCATCACTAATGATAGATACGACACTAGTAGGAGAAGGTTGGTTGGTGTTCAACCTTGATGTAGCAATTGCTATGATGTAGCAATAATACTACATGGTTATTGGAATGGAATTTTGGAACATATGGAACCCAACCCGTTATATTATCGTATAGCTTACGCTCTGCTCTCTTGGAACTATCCCTTTATCCAGTCTAATATTGAATAATTTTCTCCACATGCACACACCCATCCGCCTGGCCACACCCACATCCGCTCCTCTACATAAGCGGGGTCGTGGCCACACCATCAGCCACACCATCAGCTCCTTCCCTATTTTCACCACCGTAAAGTGCCTGTATACACCACTTTAGTTTAGTGCTGAAATAGTTATTGGAGAAGAGGAGCTGCATTGACATTATATCTTTCTTTTCTCTCTCACTATTTTTCGAGGAAATACGGCGATAATGTCTTCGCCACCGGAGTGTCTAGAAGATGACTGGCTGGTCCTTAACACTTTGACTGCCACGCTATTCGGTTATCATTACCCTTAGAATGCCAGCCTTCTAGTTGTTTTTGTGGTGGTTGCACTATGTTTGCGAAGCTGTGTATGTGTTCTGTATTATAGCTGTAGAGACACAGTGTGGCTCATTTTGACAAACATTACTTGTAGTCCAGCATGGGAATAAGTTTGTTTCCACATGCTGTAGTTTGTAGTTTATTACACGCTAAACATCGCGCATTTCCAAGATAATAGTCTTTTTTCATAGATCGCAAGATAAAACGTGTTATGTGCAATAAGCCCAAACCGTTCTGGCTGATCCCCTGAAACCCAGAGTAAATTTTAAGTTCAAAGTTCAAATCAAAGCTATATGACATGTATATATATACCATCACAAAATCATCAAGGGGGGTCGTTTTAACTCAAAACTATGATCGCGTTTGCCAAGCATGTTTTTCATCCGGTGAAACCCAAAACTGTGATCGTTAGAAAAACACGTTTCAGATTCAGTAAAATAGACATATAATTGACCTTACCTTAGCCAGAAAGTATTCCAAGAAAAATAATTCCAAGTGATCGCATCGCCATCGCGATTACCAGTGTATATGTCTATACACGTTTCGATGGTCAAATACACTTAGGCGATGGAATTTCTAGGTGATCAATGTGAATCTATGTCCCAACAGGAGGAGTGGCCACTGGCCAAGCAGAAATGAAGTGCGATTCAACCCAAGCCATCGCAGTTCAGACACGGACGATACCGCCACCTGGTGATAGTCGATCGGCATTGCAGTTCTAATGTGTGGGGATGGTAGAAAATTATGCAGATCGCTCTGGGCAAGTCTGTAGAGCGGGGATCAAAGTAAAACGATCCAAAACTTACTTTTTACGTTTTTGGCACTCAACCGTCGGCACCCAATAACGACTTTTTACATTTTTGGCACAGAAAGTGTTAAGATCCCCAGAGTTTGCAGGGTAAATCTGCATTTAGTTATGACGCTCATGGAATGAACTCCAACAGTCCATAAAGCCTGAGATTATCCCGTCTGTTGCAGAGTTTAAAACCTCGATCTCCAACCTTTGTCAATCAAGTTGTACATGTTTTAATTGATTTGTTATCCTTGCTCTTTGCCTCATCTTGTTGTCTTATTGTTGTAATTTTATATGCTTTTTTGTTTTTGCTCATTTCTGTATGTACACTCACAGTGACTGTAAATGAGGGAAAGCTCAGTTGCCTTTTCGAATTTAAATAAAGGATTTTAGATTTTTCATTTGGCCAAAAAGATAGCATCAAATAGCTACAAATCCCTCTAGATGTCTAGTTTCCAATGATGCCTCCATCTTTGTTGTGCCAGCTTCAACAGCCAGCGCGCCGCTACTCCCTCTGAGACTCAGTGATGTTTTCTGTGTCGCTACTCCCCTGTCATTGTTCATCGGTTGTTGTTAGTGTTATTCTGACCCCACTGTGTGCTTTAACCCTTTAGCGGTTACCGTCGGTAGTGTGATAGTAAAGGGTTAACCTTCTGTAGTGTGGCAGTGAAAGGGTTAACCTGCTGTCGTGTGGCAGTGAAAGGGTTAACCTGTGTATTGTCGCAGTGCAAGGGTTAACCGTTTGGTAGTGCGGCAGTGAAAAAGCCTATATCAGCTCAAACATTGTCCTCTTTTCTTGATCCTTCAATCACAGCTGTTGCTTCCCTCTTTTTTTTTATCACATTTTTTTTTTATTACTTACATGAAACAAGACAACACATTAATCACAATCACAATACACAGAACTTCACAGGAAAATAACAAAAACAATAATAATACAGAATATAACAATTTATAAATTATAAAGACAAAAAGAAAAGAAAAGAGAGTTCAACCTTTTTAAATTTTTAATTCAAAATTCCAGGGGTACTATCTAATAGATGACCAAATAGTGAAGAACTAGCTAAATAGCTGCCCCCCAATAAAATCCCTAGTTAAATTCAAGACATCACAAAAGACAAGACAGACAAGACATTTCCTCCTCCCCCTCCCACGAGACCGCCGGACTCCCCCGAACAAGCACCCCAACCCCGCTCAGCCGCACACGGCGGTCCTGACCTTCTCAGCTGCTGCGAACCATAGGTCAATCCCAGCCTGCCCCACCCCAATCACCCGCGCCGTGGATATCTCAAGATAAATCACATCCAACAGTGTTAGGGACCAGTTAATCACTGTGAGCTTCTCAGGTTCCTTCCATCTCATTGCTATTAGCTTCTTCGCCGCTGTGACGCCCGCTAGGACAACCCTTTTCAGTTGTACGGATGCGGGTAGTGTTGTTATATCGTTCAGGAGTAGCGTAACAGCTGTGAATGGGATAGTTAAGCCACACAGATCTGAAACTTGAAAGTTTGTCCGCTATTGACCTCCAGAAGCGGGCCACTGGTGGGCAATCCCAATACATATGCATATAAGTGCCAGTGGCCTTTTGAGAGCACAAAGTGCACCGAGAGTCGGTTATCAGTCCCATAGCAAATAGCTTCCTAGGTGTAAGATAGGTCCTATGAATATAATTAAAATTAATTTGCTGGTGATTGGGGTTGCGGGAAGACAATGCCACATTTGCCCAAACATCATCCCAGTCAAACTTGGGGTCCAACTCCGGGATATCCACACGCCAGATTGTATCCAATGATACATTTTTATACGTGGACTGAATTAAGAGCGTATAAAAGTCTGAGACAAACCCTCTGGAGGTCGTCCTGTCCACTATGAGCCTGAGGAAGGGGTGTGGTTGCAAAGCTTGAGCCCACGGCACGCCATGCGCCCTCAGCGCTGACCTTAGTTGAAGGTTAAGAAAGAAGGACTCGCCGAGAAGATCATAAAATTCTCTTAAGTCCTGAAACGCACGGAGGCCGTTCTTATCATAAATATCCTCCAGAGTATGAACCCCCCTCCTTTGCCATTGAGGCATATTAACCGGCTTGTGCCCAACAAGTAATTGCTGGTTATTAAAAATTGGAGAGTCCAGGTGCCATGGGCATTTAACCCCACACGACTTCTGTACATTACGCCACGTCTGGATCACGTGAGTTATGATCGGTCCATACCTCAGTCGGCATTTCGAAATAGGGACAGTGGAGTACACCACATCCTGCAATCTTAGCGGTGAGACCGCCGCCGCTTCTAAGGAGCGCCAAGATACAGCATCTACAGGGTCTAGCCAGCACATCAGAGGTCTCAGTGAGAAGGACCAGAAATAAAGCTTAAAATCAGGGATTGCGAGGCCCCCATCTTGTTTCCTACGTTGAGTAGTAGCTCTTTTGATTCTCGGGCGTTTGTTATTCCAGATAAACTTAGATACCATCGATTGTACCTTGCGCCAGTGGTCTATTGGAGGGGGCAGGGGGAGCATTGAGCTAACAAAATGTATCCTAGGCAGGACGTTCATTTTGATTATGGAAGCTCGGGCTTGTAAGGAGTTAGGAAGGGACGACCATCTGTCTAGATCCTGGCGTATTTTATCATAAGTACCCGTGAAGTTGTACTTAGTAGTTTGACTCAGCGTGGGGAATATCTATATGCCTAAGTATTTAAAATGTTCCACTATGGGGATATCAGCTGGTAGTCGCACCGCCTTGGCCAGCTCATTAAGAGGTAGGCAGGCTGATTTGTTCCAGTTAATCTTAAAGCCTGATAATTTACCAAAGTCGTCGATTATTCCCAATAATTTTGTGGCCGACCGGGAAGGGTCATCCATAAAAATCAGTAGGTCATCCGCATAGAGAGCAATTTTGTGTGGTGTATTATTGATCATTATGGGGACGATGTCCTCCGATTGCCTAATAAATTGGGCCAATGGTTCTAGGGAAAGCGCGAATAGTCCTGGGCTCAGAGGACAACCCTGTCTAGAAGATCTGGAGACTGGGAAAAGTGTGGAACAGTTTTTGCCTGTCAGTATCATTGCCGACGGCGAGGCATACAGGACTTTAATCATATGAATAAAATTCTTTCCAAGACCCATGACCTCAAGTACCTTCCACAGGTATGACCATTCTAGTCTGTCAAACGCCTTCATGGCATCCAAAGACAGAACTGTGGAAGGAGCTGTATTGTCTTTACTGTTATCGACTACATGCAACAGCCTCCTAAGATTATCTGCAGCCAGGCGCCCCGGGATAAAACCAGTTTGATCGCAGTGTACCAATACCGTCATAAATCTCTGCAGGCGGCGGGCCAGCACCTTGGCAAACACTTTTAAATCGGCCCTGAGAAGACTCAAGGGCCTATAGCTACCACAATCATTGGGATCTTTGTCCTTCTTGAGAAATAAAGAAATCAACGCCATGTTGACATCTCTTGAGAACTCCCCTTGTTCGATAGCGTAATTGATCATATCGAGCATCAATGGACCCAGTTGGTCCCAGAAAGCTAAATACACCTCGGGTGGAATACCATCCCAGCCTGGTGCCTTACCCCTCTGCATTTCAGCAATCGTCTCCCTTAGTTCCATAAGAGTGATCGGTTTCCCCAGTTCCTTAGCCTCTTCCTCAGAAATGTGGGGTATCTCAAGCCCGCCAATGAACGATTCAAATTTAGAGTCGTCGAGATTAACCTCTGAGCTATATAACTGTGAGTAAAACTCTTTAAAAGTGTTGTTGATCTTTTTCGAATCAGTAGTGACTGTACCCTGTCGCGTCTTGATCGAGGGGATATCCGAGAAATGATCATTCAAGCGTATTTTCATTGCCAATAGATGGCTAGGCCTGGAGCCGTGAAAGTAGTAATTTTGCCTTGTCCTATGTATCAAGAACTGTTTAAGTATGGAGTTTATTTCTTTCTTGACTATCTTACGTTGTGTGTTTAGTCGTTCACTATAGTTAGTTTGCAAAGATGCGTATAGGTCTGCATATAATGTTTCCAGTCCTTCTAGTTTTTTTGACCGGAATTTATGCAAATTGGAGGCGAAAAGTGTGACATGACCCCTGATAAATCCTTTCAATGCGTTCCATAGGACCCTGGGGTCATCGACCGTGCCAACATTGATCTGCAAGAATTCAGCTAGTTTACTCCTGAACTCAGAACAGAAATCATCGTTCTTTAATAAGGTTGAGTTAAAACGCCACCTGGGAGCTCTCGTGGAGAGCCTGCCAAAGGTTGCCACAAGGAAAATCCCCTTGTGGTCCGAGAGAGCCAGGGGAACCAATGAGACGTCGAAACTATCAAACATATTAGGGGACGCGAATGCATAGTCTATTCGAGAGAAGGTTTTGAGTCTGGCTGACAGGTGAGAGTAATCCTTGAGGGTGGGATTGGATAAGCGCCATGTGTCCTGGGCCCACATCCTGAGGGCCTTAGAGGACCGTTTTTGGTCGCTTGTTTCAGAGGACCCGGACCTATCCATCTCCGCATCCCAGCACGCATTAAAATCGCCACCCACAATGAGAGCGTATCCAGTAAGTTCCAACATATTCTTCGTGATTGTATTATAGAACGCTGAATCAAATGTGTTAGGGCATACAATGCTATTATTGCCATCTTCCTATGAGAGAACTCAACTTTTGCTATAGTAATCCTTCCCTCCGTGTCCGACCACACATCCAGGACTTTGATATCAAGGTTACGTCTTGTAACTATGACGACTCCTTTCGTCTTATCATCGGCTGAGGATGAGGAGATAACGTGATATTGTCGATTTGCTAGCCTTGACACATCACCCACCAATAAATGCGTCTCACTAAGGAGAGCAATGTCAATATTTCTTCTCTTCAATAACCAAAGGACACTGGCACGCTTGTGTGGGGCGTTAAGACCCCCTGCGTTCCAAATTAAAATATTCAATTTAGCCATGGTCGAGTTTGTCTAAATGCGTAGAGAACATACCAGTGCAGCCAGGCTGAGTACAGAGGCGCTGATCCAGGCGGGCCCAGACGGTCAATCCCAGGAGTTCAGAGGAGGAACAATTACACACATATAAGACAACAGTACATAAAACACAGAAAAATACCACCCCAGTTACAACCCCCCCTCCTTCTACTCTAAACCCTAACCCACCGTCCTATTATTAACCCTCCTATACCCACTCTCCAATCCCCTCCCTATGCCCCATCCACTAAGGATGGTCATCTTCCTATCATTTCCCACTGGAGTCATGGATCCAATAAGACGCTCTCCACTCCGACCCCCCTCTAGATAAACCCCTGATTAAACCCCCACTAGTCCAATAAACACAAATAAAAATTAAATTCAATAAAGATATCGGTCGAAAACCACGTGAGCCTTGGCCCTAACATGAGACAACTATAATGGAAAAAATAGCCATTATTATATAATAACTCAACATCAACCCTGTAACCATCTACTTCAGAGTCTGCGTATTAATGTCGCAATGTTATAGCATAAATGGATAAAGGAAAATTCAAAACAAAATCAAATTAAAGCATACCAGCAGATAGTCTAAGGCAGGATCGGATCACAGTTAAATTGCGCAAACAGATGTCATTTAAACAGCGACAATAAAAAGAAAGGGAAAAAAGGGTTATGGTCAAAGTGCACGCATGTAACAGCCCCTCTGATCAGGCACAACGGCTGGAATGACATAACCTATGTAAGAATAGAATTAAACACCTTCATTAACCCGGGGATAGTAATAAGCTATACCTGACACAACCTGTTATCATATATTGTATATATATATTCAACCGACCTTCTACTACTGGAGCCCAAGCTCAAAACAGCCTGGATATAAAAATAAAAGCATACAAGAAGTTAGTTAAGGACCCGATCACCGTTGAATTGTGCAAACCGATGTCACTTAAACAGCAACAACAACCAAAATACGTAATCATTAACGGGTCTCGAATGTCTCGGCGCGGGCGATAGACACAGCCTGCTAGCTAGCTCGAGGCTAGCGCGTAAGCTAGTGATGAATCCGGCTAGCACGCTAGAATCTGTTTTGTACATTGTTCAGCTAGCTCGCTAGCTTTCATAGAGGCGACACACACGTACGACCATGAGGTCAGCATTAGCAAGTAACAGAAGTCATTGGGATGCCCCACTAGTTTGGATGGGCAGTGGACAGTTAGCATGTCTGGGCATGACAACAAGCATTTGTGAGTAGTCCGCCCCATCAATGTATTCAGGCCCACATCGCCAAGTCACTCACCCGACATAGATATCAAGCTACAGTCTCGGCTATCCCCCCGAGATATTCCTTCGCTTTAGCCAACGACCAAAATGAACGCCGATCATCGTCCTTACCCAGCACAGATAATTTCGCGGGAGCGAATAGCGTAGGCCTCAGGCCTAGTTTCCATAGCCTGGACATGACCACTTTGTATTCGCCTCTCTGTGCTTGAACCTCCGGTGTAAAGTCTTCGAAAATGGCCACTTTGTGATCGCCAAGACTTAGTTTACCCCTTCTGGCACGGGCCGACCGCATGATGAGCTCCCTCTGCTGAAGCCTGTTCAGCTTGACAATGATGGGCCTCGGCTCTTTGTTCACTCCAGGACTGGTCTTGCCCGCTCTGTAGGCCGATTCACATACGGGAGGGCTGGGGAGGACATCTTTCCCCAGTATTTCCTGCAGCAATTCCGGCATGGTCTCCGAGAGACGGCCTCCCTCGTTGCCCTCCGGTACACCAACAATCCTGATGTTGTAGCGTCTCTCCCGGGACTGCATTTCCACAATTACCGACTGTAGTTTGGCAACTTCAGCCTGCCTAGCCAGCAGGGAGGTCTCCAGACCCGCCATCCTCTCGCCTTGTAGTGAGACCTCTGTCGTTAGCGTGGCTAGTTCGTTAGCATTAGCCGAGGAGACAACGTGCAGCGACTCCATCTCGTCTTTCAACGGGTCGACCGCCAACCTAATTTCCTCTGACATCTCTCGATGAAGGTTATCAAGAAATTCCGCCAGCACTTTTCTTTGTGTTTCAGCGAAGCGTGTCTCAAAGTCTGCATGGAGTTTGGTCATGACCGAGAGTACAGCTTCGCTTATCTCACTGATACCGGGCGACGGCGAGGTTAGGCCCGGTGGCAGTTTGCCGGCTGGGTGCTCATGGATCTGGTCTCCACCACCGACATCGCAGAAAGTTGAAAAAAGTCGACGACAGTAGTTGAAACTCGACGACTCAACAAGCAGACAAATAACAAATAAAAATAAAATAAAGACTAATGGGGAGAAAAGTATATTTCGCACGATAGAAGGGAGCTCACGTGAAACACGTCTACTCCATGATCGCCTAGCTCCGCCCCTCTTGCTTCCCTCTTTTTTCACCTCACTTTACACAGTTCAAAAGCACAATTCATTATTTGGTCTTTTATACATACGGTACATATGATGGCTCAGAACTTTTTCATAGGTATTTAGATGTAGGCGTTTCCTGCCTTAGTTTACACACTTTGCCAATAAAATAACAATTAAAATAACTGGCAATGTCTAAAGGTTTAGTAATGAAAGACCTGATCTGATTAAATGAAAGATGGAGTCGAGTTACTCTTCTTCCCACAATATAATTTATTCCAGAGCTTTTTTCTATCAAGCTTTATAATATTTATCATATTGTCATGATGCAATTTCCTTTTGTTCAGTTTAGTCACAGTTGTTATTTTACAGCACGTCTGCCATTCAGACGCACAGCCAGACTTATTTCCCACTCGTTCCGCTTCATCTCTTGCAACCGTGCTTTTCTTCAACTCCTCATCGATCCACAGTTCTAACAGTGATTGTCCCGACAGCCAGGTGCTGTGTATCTATAACTGGAACGTTTCATAAGTACATAAAGTGCAGCATCTGGGTCCCTCTCTCTACTTACATCAGCAAATGTGTTTTAATATCATCCACATCATCCCCTGTATGATCTCCAGGGGTGACAGTGACTCGGGAGGTAGAGCAGTCGTCTGGTAATCCAGAGGTTCCCGGTTCAATTCCCGCTCCTCCCGGGCAGCGTGCCAAAGTGTCCTTGAGCAAGACACTTAACCCCTAACTTCTCGCGATGAGCAGGTTGGCACCTTGTATGGTTGACTCTGCCGTTGCCCGTCGGTGTGTGAATGTGTGAGTGACTGGGTCAAATGTGAGGAACAAATTGTGAAGCACTTTGGATAAAAGCTGCTATATAAATGCAACCATTTACCATTTAACCCTTAGAAGTCAACGGGGCCTATTGCTCCCGTGGGCGGAGAACAAAAGAATTAGAATCTCTCACAAATGCTCAGGAAGTCCCGTTTTTCAAAAATCTGTAAAAATAGCACAAAGACAATTTCGAGTGCATAATAGTGTAATCTATATGTATCCTTACTTGCTAAACGTAATACGACTTGTAAATATGTTTAATTCTTGCTCAATTGTATAGTTCTAAATATCCCTGTATTCCCCCGAAACTACAACGCGTCACGTACATGCACGCGCGCACACACACACAGCGCATAGGTGTTAATCACTGAGTGATCTAATATGCATATTCTTCAGCGCGAGAGGGGGGGGGGGTTGTGTTTCTCACTGTCTGTCGTTGATAATATAATCTGAAGAGGTCCTGCATTATTATTATTATCATTCTCGAGAATACACGCGGACCCGACGGAACGTTAACTTATGAATAAAAAGTAGTCTAACATGCTTTTCATCCTCGCCCGTGTATATACCCACGTCGCGCTAAAACATCAACTACTGTATGAGTAGAGACAGAGTGCTTGTGTGTACGAGTTATGATGAGTTATCTCGCCGTTTTCTAGAGTAGAAAGGTGCGCCCAGTAGAGCACACACACACAGAAGGAATTTCTTGTACAGCGAGTTGGGCGTTTTATTTATTTTATCACTTGTAGGCTACCATAGCGAAGGCTCATGGCAGCAACGTTAGTGGTTGAAACGTGATTCGAGAGTGATACCAAGTGGAAGGAAATATATCCTGTCATCAGTGCGTATAGCAGGTATCCTCGAAATTCTCCGCTATCTCCTCTGCAAGCTCCTGTCTGTCCGCCTGCACTGCTCCAACTGCCTGTGTCTGTCTACTGCTTTGGTCCAATCATATTCAGAGTCCCGTCAGAATCCCGCCCCCCCACCCACAGTCTGCGAATCAGAGGCAGAGTAGGGCGGGTCTTCACGAAATGCGAGTTGTCTCTTTCAACGGGTTGGAGTCAGAGCGAGAGTTGACAGCGCATATACAGGTAGTCTAATCTGCAGGTACTGTAGCGAGTAGCATAGTTTTGCCAGCAGGCAGTTAGTAGAAAAATATGGCATGTTCAAAGATGGCCAGTAAAATAAAAGTCAACAGTGAAAATCGCTGCAATAATAATTCTTTCTTTCTCTTTCTCTTTCTCTTTCTCTTTCTCTTTCTCTTTCTCTTTCTCTTTCTCTTTCTCTTTCTCTTTCTCTTTCTCTCTCTCTCTCTCTCTCTCTCTCTCTCTCTCTCTCTCTCTCTCTCTCTCTCTCTCTCTCTCTCTCTCTCTCTCTCTCTCTCTCTCTCTCTCTCTCTCTCTCTCTCTCTCTCTCTCTCTCTCTCTCTCTCTCTCTCTCTCTCTCTCTCTCTCTCTCTCTCTCTCTCTCTCTCATTCTAGAGAAATACAACCACAAATTGTTATTGGTTTGCTTCTTTTTCTTACAGTACTATATATACTGTACTTTACTGTATATACTGTACCATCCACTGTACTGAAACATCTCAATATAAGTAATCATGGTATGCTGCAAAAGGTGATATGGTATGTGATATGGTACAGTACTGTAAATACCATCTCTCTCTCTCTATCTCTCTCTCTCTCTCTCTCTCTCTCTCTGGCTTTATTGAGGAAGGGCACACCTCTATCAGCTGAGTAACAATGTTCATCAAAGTGTTGAGTGCTACAGTGTAGGTTAGTATATTAGGACAAGTGCATACCTACATGTATGACCTATATCTATCTACTACTTTTGGATATGAGCATTTTTTCAATACCCAACTATGTAGTGGCCGCTTGTCGCTAGGCTAGGCCTCCTGCTGGGTCCATTCACTGGAATAACAAAGGAATGACTGGGCCTTTGCTCCAGGTGTGAAATGGTTCTAGTGACAATGATCACATTGAATTCTGGGAGTGTAGTTCTCTCATCAGATAGCTGAATGAACTTGGATCTAGTTCAAAGTCCTATACTGAAAAGGTGTTAGGATTTTACCAGAATGTTTGATAGGACATTGATTGAAAACTATCGTCTCAAATTTGACAATTGATGGCTTATTTTGAAGGTATGAATCTGTAATTTTATATTATGTAACAAAAAAAAGGGGGAAATTCTCAGGAGGAGGAGCTATTTAGGTTAGACTTCTAAGGGTTAAACACTATTTCAGGCCCAGCCTTTGGAACTCTGGATATCGCCACTAGATTATGATCGCCAGGTCCAACGGGTACAGATACAGCTTTGGAGCAATGTTCTCCAGCGTTGGTATGAATGTGATCAATGATATGCAGATGATATGATTCCTGTACCGTTAGTAAACACACCCTGGCAGGTTGATAAACGACCTGAAGCAGATTACAAGCACTAGTTACAGTCAGAACTTTCAGCAGCTTGATAAAAGAAAATGAATGTTCAGCTCTCCCAGGAAATATCTCTATTCACATCACATACTCTGATCAAGCATTTCACACAAATTATCTAGAGACACCGTCGGAACTCGGTGGCCTGTAGCAGCATCCCGACAGCAAAGGCTTTAAATGAGGCAGGCGATGCCGCCAACACCGCGTTTCAACGGCGCTTGACATTCAGTGCTCTCTGAGCTTAACAGGGATGTGGCTCTGAATGTATATCGCCACTCCTCCCCCACAGGTATCCTTGTCCCGTCTACAGACGTCACACAAAGGCGCTAAAAACAAGATTACAAACATCACAAAACAAACTGGTCAGACTACTACTTGACCTTACTCCTAGAACCCACCTCACCCCTGCCCACTTTGAGTACCTAGGATGGCTTAGAGTAGAGTCGACAATTACAGCAACTTGCAATGGGCCTGGTCTACAAGATACACTACACCACACAGGTACCCATGTACATGTCGAAATACTTCCCAAAGGTCAGTGAATACCACGCCCACAACACCAGAGGGAGTTCCACAAATCATGTGCAACCCAGATTCGGCACAAACAAGGGACTAAACACATTTCGCAATTATGCCTCAACAATGTGGAACATCCACAGCCGTAAAAAGATGTGAATCCCTACCCACATTCAAAACCGCTCTTAAAGAGCACCTACGGGAGGCTGCAATTCTAAACTGGCCACCATAAATGTCCAACCCCCCACTCCCACCTAATAGACAGTCCCCTCCCCACCGTATGTATATATTCTCTCCCCACCGTATGTACATTTCTCTCCCACCCACCCACCCCCTCCTAATACAGTCTCCTCCCCACCATATGTATATATTCTCTCCCCACCGTATGTATATTTTTTCTCCCACCCACCCACCCCCTCCTAATGTACAGTCTCCACCCCATCATATGTGTATATTCTCTGTTAGAATCTATGGGTAACAGTACTGTATATTTGCATATCGTATATGTCACAAATGTAACAGTACTATATACCTGTATGTCCATATGCCATAAATGTCATGATGTCATGTATGTACTACAAAAACCTAGGGGTCCACAAAGACGACTTCAAACTTGAAATGGTAACAACCGATGAGGTACTCAAAAAATTGAGCGCCATCCAACCTACCAAATTCCTCAGAGACGCAGCAGCCGCCATCACCCCAGTCATCACACACATAATACACCTCTCTATAAAACAGGGACACGTCCCCAAGGACTTCAAAATTGCGAGAGTGACCCCTCTGCACAAAAAGGGCAGCAAATTAGACCCAGGCAACTACCGCCCTGTTTCTATTCTTACCTCCATCTCGAAAGTCATGGAGAAAATAGTCTACGAACAGGTCGAAAAGTACCTGGCGGAAAAAAATCTAATCTACGAATTCCAATCTGGCTTCAGAACGTCCCACTCCACTGACACATGCCTCCTCTATTTGAACGACCACATCAAACAAGAGGTGGACGCTGGCAAATACTGCGGCATGGTCATGCTGGACCTACAAAAGGCCTTCGACACTGTCAATCACTCCATTCTGATTTGATTTGATTTTATTTTATTGATGGATTAAAAACACACAACAAGGATCCAAAGGATAACATGAGAAAGAGTAAAACCCTTATTTCCGTCATGGTCCCAGGGCTGTTAGGCCACAACAAAAAAACACGACAATAACACAACACTCATACATTTAAAACATTATAAGACTAACCTAACGCTAAAATTGTATACCCCACAATAACTAAAAACTGACAATAACACAAAACTCATACATTTAAAACATTAAAAGACTAACCTATTGCTAAAATTGTATACCCCACAATAACTAAAAACTGATTGGAAACCCATTCAAACTATAGGGGGCTATTCTTCTATTCTGTCCATGAGCCACTTCCTGACGCTTCTCTTGAAGCTGTGGAGGCTCAAGCTCTGCTTGATGGGGAGAGGCAGCTTGTTCCAATCCTGGGCTCCAGAGAAAGTAAGGGAGCATTGGCCCAGTTTCGATCGGAAAGAAGCAGGCTTCAGGTTTGCTATGCTTGCTCTAGTTCTGTGGTTGTGGGATTCGTTGACCGGGGTGAAGTAGTTTTGGAGGTATCTAGGGGACCTTTGGTTTATAATATTGTGCACTATGTTCAGTCTGAGCTGGGTAACTCTGGCCTCTATAGGAAGCCAGTTTAGCTCCTGGAAGTGACTCCTCCCTATGTAGGTGCGAGGGCCAAGACCCATTACCACCCTTACTAGCTTATTTTGGGAAACCTGAAGCTTCTTTTTTATGTTCACTGACAGGCCCTCGAACCACGATACGCTACCATAGTCAAAGTGGCAGAGTACTAGGCTATTTGCTAATAGCCTGAGGCTATCTCTGCCAAGGAGGTTGGCTTTCCTAGCTAGGTACCTGGTGCGGGCGTTGACTTTGCCCAGTACTTGGGAGGCCATAGCCTCCCCATCTAGGCTCCCGTCTATCATACAGCCTAGATACTTCGCTTTTTTTTGCTGTTTTAGGGTTACAGCTCCTAGCTGGATATTAAACTCCCGTGCTTTCCTGAGCTTGGGCTTGGAGGCTAATAGTACTGCCTCTGTTTTACCTAGGTGAAGAGAAAGCCTGTTGTCCGAAAGCCACCTGCTGACCCCTGCAAGTTCTTCACCTAGCATCTGTTCTAGTGTGTTCTGATCCTTGTGTGAGACTAGCAGGGCTGAGTCGTCTGCAAATAAAAACAAGTTACATGAGCATGCTGCTGACATGTCATTTATGTACAGTAAAAAAAGGAGAGGTCCTAGCACGCTTCCTTGTGGGACCCCACATACAATGGGCTTGGCCTCTGACATAGTGCCACTGACCTCGACCCGCTGCACCCTATCAGCAAGGTAGGAAGAGAACCATCTGACCACTGTCTCAGACATACCCAAGGCCTTAAGCTTGGAGAGCAGTATGTCATGGTTCACTGTGTCGAAAGCCTTCTGTAGGTCTAGAAGAACTAGCCCACACAGCTTACCTGAATCTATCTCCCTCCTGATACTGTCTGTAAGATAAAGAAGACATGTTTCAGTAGAGTAAGACTTACTAAAGCCGGATTGGAGGTCGTACAGGAGGTCATGGCTGCTTGCATATTCCTGGACTTGTTCATGGACTATCTTCTCTAGGATTGACAAGCTAAAAGCAATTGGTTTTGATAGCTTATCAGTGAGCTGGATGCAATCCTACCTGGAGGGGAGAGAACAGATGGTAGAGGTAAACGGTACTCTATCCCCCCCCCTCACAGTGAGCTGTGGTGTTCCACAAGGAAGCATACTAGGACCGCTACTCTTCCTAATTTATGCAAATGACATGTCGTCAGCCTGTGACTGCAACTTGTTCCTGTTTGCGGACGACTCAGCCCTGCTGGTCTCTGACAAGAACAAGTTGCAGGTTGAAAAAACCCTCAGCTCGGAACTAGGCAGAATCTGCATATGGCTCGCTGATAACAAACTATCATTACACATGGGCAAAACAGAGTCCATTCTCTTCGGTTCAAATAACAAACTCAGCAAGACCGACGGCTTCTCAGTTGCAGTGGGTGACAATATTGTCACAAGGAAAGACGAAATTACCTACCTGGGTTCCATCCTAGAGGCAAATCTTTCCTGTGACAAAATGGCATCCAATGTAATAAAAAAAGTCAACCAACGAACTAGATTCTTGTACCGGATCTCCTCTCTGGTAAACAAGAATACCCTGAAGACTCTGGCAGGAGCACTCATTCAAGGGTACTACGACTATGCGTGCACCTCATGGTACCAAAGCACCTCAAAGGCGCTTAAAACAAAATTACAAACATCACAAAACAAACTGGTCAGACTACTACTTGACCTTACCCCCAGAACCCACCTCACCCCTGCCCACTTTGACAACCTAGGATGGCTTAGAGTAGACGACAGAGTACAGCAACTTGCAATGGGCCTGGTCTACAAGATACACTATACGACTAAGGTACCCATGTACATGTCAAAATACTTCCCAAAGGTCAGTGAATACCACAACCACTACACCAGAGGAAGCTCAACAAATCATGTTAAACCCAGATTCGGCTCAAACAAGGGACTAAACACGTTTCGCAATTATGCCACATCAATGTGGAACGCCCTACCCAAAGCTGTAAAGGAATGTGAATCCCTACCCACATTCAAAACCGCTCTTAAAGAGCACCTACGGGAGGCTGCAATTCGAAACTGGCCACCGTAAATGCCCAAAACCCCCACCACCTCCTAATAGACAGTCTCCTCCCCACCGCATGTATATATTCCCTCCCCGCCGTATGTATATTTCTATCCCACCCACCCACCCCCTCCTAATGTACAGTCCCCTCCCCATCATATGCATATACTCTGTCAGGATCTAGGGGTAACAGTACTGTATATTTGAATACCGTTTATGTCACAAATGTATCAGTACTAAATACCTATATGTCCCTATGCCATAAATGTCATGTATGTTGTGTATGTCATAAATGTCTATATGAATTGAAAATGAGGGACCCTGATGGAAACAAGACAAACGTCTTTCTCAGGTCTGCATCCCCTTAACAATTGTGTGTATTGAGCCGTACTGTATTGTACCCATTCTGCAATCTGTTAAATAAAGTTTTCATTCATTCATTCATTCATTCATTCATTTGTGTATGTCATAAATGTCACTATGAATTGAAAATGGGGGACCCTGATGTAAACAAGACAAACGTCTTTCTCTGGTCTGCATCCCCTTAACAATTGTGTGTATTGAGCCGTACGCATTCTGCAATCTGTTAAATAAAGTTTTCATTAATTCATTCACACCCCTGTATTCCCACTGTAGCGGTAGCAAGTGAGTCATCCAAGTGGGTGTCGGAGACGGCCAGACAGCTGCCAGTGATGGAAAGTAACTAAGTATTTTTACTAGGGATGCTCGATATTGGCTTTTTTACCAATACCGATATACCGATATCAACCGATACCGATATATGCAGGGTCCCCCCCCCCCCCCCCCCCCAAAACGGAATAATTTCAGGTAATTAACATTACATATCTCTTGTTGTGGAATTAACACAACATTATGCATACTTTTGACAATAAATAAAATCAGAATTTGTTCTTACTCGCTTTCCTGGGTAAATAAAGGTTATAGAAATGTTAAAATAAAAAAAAACAATACCGATATTTTCCGATATCACATTTTGATGCCAATATCGGCCGATAATATCGGTAGGCCGATAATATCGGACATCCCTAATTTTTACTCAAGTACTGTACTTAAGTAAATTTCAGAGCTACTTGTACTTTACGTGAGTATTTTCATTCAGGGAACTTTATACTTTTACTCCACTACATTTCAAGGGAAATATTGTACTTTTTACTCCACTACATTTACCTGAACCCATCAGTTACTAGTTACTTTGAAGAAAAGGTTTTTGCATAGAAAACATAATATATAAAAAATAAAAAATATATGAAGATATATATATATATATACTTTCACATTTTAAGCCCGTCAACTTCAAGAGGACGTCATCAGAGCAGCATAACTGGACCACACACCACTTTAACATAACCTATAGAGGTCAATGGATACACAAACGTTATGTAGAATGTGTACTATTACTTTAGATACTTAAGTACATTCAATAGCAAATACTTCTCTACTTTTATTTAAGTAGAATTTGAATGGAGGACTTTTACTTTTACCAGAGTACTCATTTATCTGAGTATTTCTACTTTTACTTAAGTAAACGAACTGGGCCAAGAAGAACCCTGACGCGCCCGAGGCTTTACGGTCACTATTCACCGTGGGTTTCAGCTGCCAAGACCTATCTTACCAAAGTGCAGCCATCAGAATGAATAGTATGGAACTATTTACTGTTGCAACAATGAGAGTCGAATCAAGCCCTCCACCGACTCGGGAGTCTATGCAAACAACGCCGATAATTCAACAACTCACAGACTGTACACCTTCCGTCTGCGGCAGTTTCATTGATCAACGGTGGGAGTTATGGGCTCGTTTTCCTAATTACAAATGATGCCTGCACAAAAACAAGGCTTGTACATTTCCATTATCGACCACAATAGAACACGCTAATGCTTCACAAATGTAATTCCAAGTGTCATGCTTTGCACGTTTGAAATGTAGACGAATGTAAGCAGCTGCCAAGCTATTTCTTAGTCTAGAACAGGGGTCTGCAACCTTAGGCACGCGGGCCACCGTTGGCACGTTGTAGCTTAACCGATGGCACCCTCATAAGCGGAACTTTTTTGGAAATGAAGTGCTCTCTCTCGCCATTGGCAGTTGCGCAGCCTATTATTTATAGTAATTTGATTGATATATCAAAATATATCAGAGTCAGAGCCAATCAGAGGCAGAGTAGGGGCGGGGTATATCGATGGTAGGCTGCTAATTAAGAAGGATAAAGTAAAGGAGAGGCTCGGTAGATGATGGCAGGCTGCTAGCTAAGAAAGATAAAGTAAAGGAGAGGCTCGGTAGATGATGGCAGGCTGCTAGCTAAGAAGGATAAAGTAAAGGAGAGGCTCGGTAGATGATGGCAGGCTGCTAGCTAAGAAAACTAAAGTAAAGGAGAGGCTCGGTAGATGATGGCAGGCTGCTAGCTAAGAAGGATAAAGTAAAGGAGAGGCTCGGTAGACGATGGCAGGCTGCTAGCTAAGAAAGATAAAGTAAAGGAGAGGCTCGGTAGATGATGGCAGGCTGCTAGCTAAGAAAACTAAAGTAAAGGAGAGGCTCGGTAGATGATGGCAGGCTGCTAGCTAAGAAGGATAAAGTAAAGGAGAGGCTCGGTAGATGATGGCAGGCTGCTAGCTAAGAAAGAGAAAGTAAAGGAGAGGCTCGGTAGACGATGGCAGGCTGCTAGCTAAGAAAGATAAAGTAAATGAGAGGCTTGTTTTATGTCTTAAAATGCTGTTTACCAAATGTCAAGTATTTCAAGGATGAGGCAGACTGTGACGGTGCGGCTCCGTCACTGACTGCGGGCAGTGCGCATACTGTACATACACACACACTCATTGTCTGTCTTTCCATATACCATAACCGTATAATGTAATGTGGTGCGTTTCATGTGGACAGCGCACATGGAAACACACACACGCCATGTGCCGCGGAGCAACACACACACACGCACACCAAACATTCCCTCCTGTCAGCTTTCTTAGGATGTCCGAATGCGCACAATCATTTCATTCCGTTTCCGTTGTTATAGCAGAATGACGTTCATACAGCAAGACATTCATTCATCACATCACATTTATTACTCACAGTCATGATGCATTCGCTTCGCTCTGCACTCCTAGGTTGACGTGTTTGGCCAAGCAGAAGCACACATATCCGCCAGGTTAAATGGGAGGGGTTGGCGCAAGGTAATCGTCACGTGAGCGATATTATTGTATTGTACTGTTTACTTGGTTATCTGTAATTTAAAACAGTTGGAAGTTATGTGATATAGTGGAGGATATATATTTTGTGTGTAGGAATTGGTTTAATGTGTTAATAAGAATAATAATATGTACATCCTGTTTAAAGCCTAGTGGGAGGGGCTATTGGATACAAGGGAGCTGCTTTGGCCCAGGGAGGTCAGTCTTGAATGGACTGAGTTACAGTGAAGGTAACCAGAATCCCTAGTAAAACGTGTTGGTATTGCTTGTAGTGGAAGTAGTAGTGTATATTGTGTATTTAGACTTTGTGTAGTGTTAAGTATTAAGTATATTGTGTTTTGTTTATTTGTTTTCTCTTTTTCCACTTTTGTTAGATATAGTAAGTATAGGGTATTTTGTTTTACGTTACTTTCACTTTTCACATTTTTTGTAAAACTATATCACCTCTGCACTTTTGGGAGGCGGGAAATAAAAACCCACCAACGAGATCTTTCCGACTACGCCTGTAATTTGGCGGTTCACCAGGATCACAGAGATGATTTAGTGGGGATTCATGAAGGAACCTATTACAGGGAGGATCTCTCACACACTAGGCTACTGAGTGAGAAACTCATCTCAAGTTATTGTAGACTAATCTTACAAGGTTGGATATTAAGACTTTTGCAGTATGAAACCGTATTAAAACTAAATCTAAGACTTCCGGTATGGTGAGCAGTGAGTAGGACTAGGGATGCCCCCCGGACCCCGGTTTTAAACGGGAACTGGTACTATATTAGAAAATACCGGAGTATTTATAAGCTCCGAGTCCGACGTCCTCGGTACTGCTATCGATACTCTAGAGAAATTATTATTATTATTATTATTTAAAAGTTGCGAACGATCTCTCCTCTCTCTGTCTCTGCACGAGAAGCGAGCCACAGCGAGTCATTATTACACACACTCCTCGCGAGTCGCGCTACACATACGGGTACTTCGTTCTTATACATACGGGTACTCCTTAATGAAAGCGCTGTCTCCGTGCTGAAGCGCGCTGCACACAGACAGACAGCTCTGAGTCTGCATGCACTGAGTCGTGATGGCGGATAGAGCGAAGCGTTCTAAAGTATGGATATACTTTACAAGGGTCAATGCCGACAACGCACGTTGCCACAAGTGCAACAAAACATTTGCCAGTAAGGGTGGCAATACGAGCAATCTATCAAAACATTTGTTGGCAAAACACGATATTAGTGTGCAGAAATGCGCCGTATTCGACTGCCTTGCGCGCAGTGGTCCATCTGCATCCACGTCCACTGCAGCCGGTAAGCCAAGATACGGAGTTTCCTAGGCTAATAACGAATTATTACAAATAGGCTAATAAACAAAATAATTGTTTAGCTACAAATACTACAATCTAAAAACTTTTTATAGATCGTCAAGCTGAGGCGTCAGCCACCAATGTGTCCCAGGCCAGTGAGCCCACCACACATCCTCCCTCTACCTCCACCACCCAAAGTCCTTTCTCCCTAGCAGCTAGAGGAAAGATGACAGAGGATAGGGTGAACGAGTGTCACAGGGCTGTGACAAAGTTTGTTGTCAAAGGCCTGCACCCGTTCTCTACAGTGGAGTCCAAGGACTTTAGGTAACAACTAATCATTCAGTGTATATCGTTTTTTTTGTATACATAGTTGTCTAACTTGTCTGTTGTTGTTATAAGTTATTATTGAAGCAGCTATTCCTACCACTCCACACAAATTTACAATAATTCAATCATTTCTAATCTTTACTGTAGGGAGATGACCAATGCTCTCAACTGCAAATATAAAAATCATAAAAAAATAATCAAAAAGAACCGATAAGAGTATCGATAAAGTACCGAACCGTTAAGCAGTATCGATAAGAGTAGTAGTATCGATAAAATCCTAACAATACCCATCCCTAAGTAGGACGCGTTTTTCCCTCTCTCCCTCATGTTTTTTTAATTACTACGTTTTAAGACTCCAAAACCTCACAATTCTTGTTTATATGCCAACATCGATATAGCTAACTAAGTATTTATCGTCGCAAAGATGACATCCAAGACTCCAAGATCAAAACGGGGCGATGTTCCGAACGAGGAAGAGTCTGACGATACTTTTAGCAAGGCCAGGCTGGCCGCCCTGCTTGATAGCCACAAAGAGGCTATGACCACAGAGTTCAGAAAAGCCATTACCGCTTTGGAAAATAAACTTGACCAAATGAAAACGGACGTGGCCGACAATGCACAGCGGGTCGATTCCCTGGAGGAGAATGCAGAATCTGTAAGCGTAAGACTTACGTCGCTGGAGGCTACATGTGCGGATCTGAGGGCCGGCCATGCGGTGCTAAAGGCTAAGGCTGAGGACCTCGAGGCTTGAGGGCGACGTAACAACCTTCGGATCATTGGACTACCAGAGCAGATTGAGGGCCCGAGACCAACATCCTTCTTCGCCACCCTTTTACCCCAAATTCTTGGGGCAGAGACCCTCCAGAATTGGACGGCGCACACAGGTCTCTGGCAGCTAAACCGAAGCAGGGTGAAAAGCCTAGGCCCGTTATCATCAGGTTTCATAACTATCAAACTAAAGAACGGGTGATTCGGGAGGCCAGAAAGAGAAGGGCGGAGATGCTATACGACGGTCAACAAATTGCTTTCTACGAGGATTATACCCCGGCTGTGTTGGAACAGCGAGCACCGTACCGCGATGTGATGGCACTACTTTACAAGCGGGGGCTGAGGCCTAGTCTCCACTACCCTGCTAAACTGATGATCACGGAAGAGAGCGGGGACAGAATACGCTTCACGTCTGTTGGGGATGCCGAAGCGTACCTCAAGGCTAAGTTAGCCTAGCGTGGACGGCTACCCAACGTATACCCAGTGGTAAGCTAATCTGACGCCGGGAGCAATGAACAATGAATGTAGAATGCGAGACTGAATTTATAGACATTGGTTGGGCTACATTGGTCGACTGCGTTAGACCTGATATTTAGACCTCATGGGGGGATGCTATTGACATTAAGCGGACTGGCTTCTGAAACTGAACTCTATGCTTCCCAAACAGCCGACGCGGATTATATTTTGCCCGTATTTCTAACGCCTTTTTGCTTTTTTTCATTATTCTTTGATAGCCCTTATCTTACATATGTCTCTCTCTCATTCAAACTGTAGACGTTTCCTCTGTTTAGGGGCTGCTAAATAAACAGAAGGGATCGGTTTGATAGGATAATGAAGGTTCTATATGTACGCGTTAGGAGTACTCAATGCGCAGTGACTGGGTCTGAATTTACTAGGCCATTTACCTAGGCCCAACGGACACTCTGGGACAGCTGAAACCAACGCCAACAGCATTAGACATGATTATGACGTACTGAGTGTTCGGCTGAACTTGTGGACCTTGGCTATATTATTATTGTGCGCAGTCACTATAGATTGTCCGCCAATGCCTCAGAAGGGGACTATTGTTATTTCAATCGGAGGGACTCCTTCAAAAGGAACCAAAACTGAAATTCTAATTATCGGCTCCAAAACTAAAAAAAGAAACATTAATAAAGAACCTGGGGGGACTAACCCCTTGGATCAAATCTGAGGTCACTAGTCTTGGGGTTGTCATAGATTCAGAACTGAACTTCAATTCTCATATTAGCAAAGTGACGAAAACATCGTTCTTCCATCTCAGAAATATAGCAAAAGTACGACCATTTATTAATCAGAACGATGCTGAGAAGCTAATTCATGCATTCATATCTAGCCGGTTAGACTACTGTAATGCACTTTTCACAGGTCTCCCTAAGAAAACCACAGAGAGGCTTCAGCTAATCCAAAACTCTGCAGCCCGACTGCTAACTAGAACCAAAAGGAGAGAGCACATTAGTCCAGTCTTAGCCGCTTTACACTGGCTTCCTGTAACATTTAGAATTGACTTTAAGGTCCTTCTCCTTACATACAAAGCTCTAAATGGACAGGGACCTAGCTACATCGCCAACACTCTAATAAATTACACACCAGCAAGAACACTGCGATCATCAGCTGCTAGACTACTAGAGGCTCCCAGAAGCAGTCAAAAGAGGATCGGTAATGCAGCCTTTATCAACTATGCCCCAAAACTATGGAACAAACTACCCCAAAACATCAGGGAAGCCAATTCGCTAGACATCTTTAAAAGACAGCTTAAAACCTATCTCTTTGCTCAGGCATTTCACTGATAGATATCTGCTACCACCTAGTGGCAAGAGGAAACATCAGGGATATCCTGACACAACTTGTATTTATTCTTACCCTGCCTACTCTTTTACACTGCCTATCAAATTCATGTGTCGGTTATTGCACTTTTTACTTCTTACTGATGACTATTTTTAAACTGAATCATTTTAAACTATTCTTATTATTTGCTATGCTCGCTCATGCCTGTATTTTTTTTTTTTTTTTTTTTTTATGTCCGTCGGTTAGTGCTGTAGCATTGTAGTAGAACCAGGTTAACTGTGTCCTGGCTGTAGTAGTAGAACCAGGTTAACTGTGTCCTGGCTGTAGTAGCATTGTAGAACCAGGTTAACTGTGTCCTGGCTGTAGCATTGCTGTAGCATTGTAGTAGAACCAGGTTAACTGTGTCCTGGCTGTAGTAGAACCAGGTTAACTGTGTCCTGGCTGTAGCATTGTAGAACCAGGTTAACTGTGTCCTGGCTGTAGCATTGTAGAACCAGGTTAACTGTGTCCTGGCTGTAGTAGCACTTTTTAATTACTGAATAGAGAGCCTATTAGGATGCTAGATCCTAATGTGAACCAGGTTAACTGTGTCCTGGCTGTAGCATTGTAGAACCAGGTTAACTGTGTCCTGGCTGTAGTAGTAGAAACACTATGCTTATGGCAGATCAATCAGCATGGATTGTCTGTAAACTTTAATACATGGCAGTTTGGTTTGTTAGAACAGACTGTAATCTTATGCTTATGGCAGATCAATCAGCATGGATTGTCTGTAAACTTTAATACATGGCAGTTTGGTTTGTTAGAACAGACTGTAATCTTCACTTGCTTATGGCAGATCAATCAGCATGGATTGTCTGTAAACTTTCACTTGCTTATGGCAGATCAATCAGCATGGATTGTCTGTAAACTTTATGCATTGTTGTCAATTGCCATATCTTGCTATGCTCGCTCATGCCTGTATTTTTTATGTCCGTTCTATTTTATAATTTTTATTTTATTTTATTTTATTTTTATTTTACTATTTTTAAACTGAATCATTTTAAACTATTTTTACTATTTGTGTTACTGAAAACTGTAAGCGGAGAGCCTATTGGGATGCTAGATCCTAATGTGAAACACTGTGATTCTACCTGTCTATCTTTTTATGCTCGCTTATGCCTGTATTTTTTACTGTTGTGAAGCACTTTGAACTGCAACCTCTGTATGAAAAGTGCTATACAAATAAAGTTATTATTATTATTATTATTATTATTATTATTATTATTATTATTATTATTATATGCCAACCAGGTTGCTATAGCCATGACCTTGTGAATGATTACGTGCCGTTTTCTTCTGCTCCCTATTTTGTATTTTTTGTTTTTGCCCCTCCCCCTTTATTTTTTTTATTTCTATTATTTTTATATATGTATATAATCTTTTTCCTTTTTTTCTTATCTTAATTTGTCTTTTCTTTTGTATGTATTTACTTATATGCATATGACTCTCTATGCAGGGTGAGCATATTCAGGGTGAACATGCTCCTCTTAATATTTGAATGTCTCAATACACATAAACCGGATAGTACCTATTGGGTAGTGGGGGTTGTGTATGCAGGTTTCAAGAAGCACCTAAGGTACTGACTGAACCAATTCAATTTGCACACGCTTCTTTTTACTGTCTTAAGGTATAGGTCTGACACTGCCGAATGTGACTAACCATATTACCTCCTTATACATATTTTAGGTACATTGTGAGGTCCCCGAATTGTGTAACCCCTGAAGCTGCATATACCTCATGTTTATTAATATTTTACTCTTCAAATGTATGTATATAATTTTTTGTTTTTTAAATAGGCAGAAGGAGAAAGGGGGGAAGAGAAGAGAGGAGAGTGGCACCTCTTTTTCAACTATGTTTTGGTTTTGCAATCTTGATATCCCTAGTGGGCTTGGTAGCAGGGGCTAAAGACACTCTTCCCGAGCTGCTGTAAGTTGGAGGCGGGCTTTGCCCAGGTTGACGGAATTATAGGCCGACCTACACACACTGTAACGCCTCGGTTTACTTGTCCACTCTTAACTTTCTATGGTCCACACTCCTTAATGCGAGTCATTGGTAGCGCTTTTTATGTCTAATCTCTAATGAATAAGCCCCGAGTTGTGTTGCAAGTATCTTTCATTTTTATCCCAGTCTTTAATTTTTGAATTTAAGCATCCCTTTTGTTGTTTTGGCTTTTATTTCTTATTTCTCTGGCAGTTCGAATGTTCTTTTAACACAATTTAAAGGTTTATACGTAACCATATTGGAGGCTTTTCTAAATTGATGGGAGAGAGGGGGGAAAAGGGGAGTGAGGATGAAGTCTCCACCGGAAGGAAAGTATCCTGAGAGATACAGAGGCTGTTGCTGTTCCCATAGGGACCAAGGGATGTACCCCCGGGTGAGTATGGTTGAGTATGGTTGTGTGGGTGTATGTGTGTGCGTCAACCCCCCCCCCCCCCTTTTTCTCTATCCCCCTCTACCTTTCTCCTCTCTTCTAATGTTTTATCTTCTCAAATCAGGTATGTATATACTTGACAGAACATGGCAGTGACAGGCAGGAACATCCGTTTCGTCTCATGGAATGTCAAAGGGATGAATAGCTCTATCAAGGCTAATAAGGTACTTAACCATCTACGACACCTCAAGGGTGACCTTTGTTTTTTACAGGAGACACACATCTGCACCTCAGATATTCCCTGCATTAAGAGAGCATGGATGGGACACGTTTTTCATTCTAAATTCTCAGCAAAAGCCAGGGGAGCTGCAATCATTATACATAGGGATGTACCCTTCGAGCCTGCCACCATTCTAACTGATCTTGACGGACGATATGTTATAGTGTCGGGCAGGCTGCAAAACATTCCAGTGGTTTTGGCCTCAATATATGCGCCAAATTGGGACAATGATAAATTTGTGTCTAACTTATTTTCCTCGATACCTAACCTTAATGATCATCACATAATTATCGGAGGAGAATTTAACCAGGTCCAAAACATAGAATTGGATAGGTCCTCGGATAGACAAACTACCATCTCCAAAGCAGCGAACATCCTGAAATTTCATATGGAACAACTTGGCCTTATAGACCCTTGGAGAGCAAAATTTCCTACCGATAAACTTTTCTCCTTCTTCTCCCATGTCCACCACACGTATTCGAGGATAGACTTCTTTTTGCTAGATGAAAAACTACTACATAATGTAGTCGCTACTAAGTACCATAGTATAGTCATTTCCGATCATGCCCCGACATCCATTGAAATTAACTTCCCCCAGGGTAGAACACCCTCTAAATTTTGGAGATTCAATTCCCACTTACTATCTGAACCTGAATTTAAGGATTTTATCCATGCACAAATAAAAGTCTTCTTTGAGATAAACGACACACCTGAAGTTGGCAGTGACATGCTCTGGGAGGCCTTTAAAGGGGAACTCCAACATTTTGGGAAATTAGCTTATTTAACATCTTCCATGGAGTTAGACAAGAAGATACATACCTTTTTTGTCTCTGTGCGTGCATTTTAGCTTTGGGAATAGACGCTCCGTTAGCATAGCTTAGCTTCATCACTGGAAGTGAGGCAGGACAGTAGCCTTACAGTGCCTTACAGTGTATTGCAAGGTCTGACATTGACCAAATTTGATATGCATGACCTTGGTGGGCTCTAGGTCAACTCCTGGGCCCTCATTCATCAATAGTGTGCGTAGAACATTTCTATTTCCACACGTAAGCACGGAATGTAGAACTAGTGTACGCACAGGGAAGTCGGGATTCATCACACGGTGCGTACGCAGGCTCTATGGTCCTCCGTGTTGATGAATACCACTTTGTTCTACCGTCAATGCTCGTGCATGATTATCCATATATGGTCATGAAAATGAGGAAACACCCCCCATGGGATGTGAAATAATGGACTGACCCGAGCGGGACTGAGAAACTCCACGAAGATTGTTCACTGCTGTCGAACCAAGAAGACACTATCGCGTATTATGGGATAAATAAAAGGCGGACTCGTAAACGGTGATGTCAGATATCAACGGCTCCCTAAGACCATTGCTGCAATTCTGCCTGGACAGCTCAAAATACTAATAAAGACCGTTCGTTGACCACTGTTTGGCGTTGGTTGTGTGTCATTATAACCGTGCTGTAATATGAATGCCTTTATTAGTTGTGTTCGATTGGCTATATGATTTTTAGAGGCATCTATTTTGTTGTCGGCTAATAAAGACCGCGCTGGAATATGACTGCCTTTTCCCGTGTTGTTTGATTAATACCCAGGGATTAAAGTTCTCCTCAATTTGATTCCAAATCGCGATGGATCTCCCATCAATTTTCTACCTGCTGCATATGATTTCTAGAGGCATACTACAATCCATTTTGATGTCAGTATTGGGTAGCCTATATAAACAATAATAGAGAGCATATACAAGAACAATGAATCTCACTGCATGTATGATGTAGCCTGCCTTTCAATACATGAACTTGAATTCCATCATGTTTGTGTGCGGGACTCACAAGGCTGTTGTCACAATGGGTGGTACCGGTACAGTAATAATTACAGTCCACACAATATCACGATCCATGCCATAGCCTATGTTCTATTAGGACATGATCTGTGACGAGAAATGTTCTAGAATGTTTGAAGATATCATACTCTGACAGCATGCCTATGATCAACAAAAACGCGAACTTGAATCCCATCATATACATAGTCTGTCCACTATAGTGTCATTGCAATGCGTTTTCTATTCTTTCTTATACAGTAAAAAGGGGGAAGAACACTATATTCATATGACTTGTATTCTGCTTACAGCTTCGAAATTCCACTTGTTTCGTTTAATGTAAAGCCTTTTAAATATAATCAAAACGTTCCCGTGTTTCTGCGGTCTGCGCAGAATAATAACGAGTTGAGCTTTATGATTTATGATGAATTGAAAATGGGGGACCCTGATGTAAACAAGACGAAAGTTGGTCTGCATCCCCAATTAACAATTGTATGTACTGAGCTGTACTGTACCCATTCTGCAATCTGTTAATACACTTTTCAATCAATCAATCAAGCTACGCGGAGCGCAGTCAGTCAGTAGCCTACACCCCGTATATTCCGATAACGCTATATAAACCATGCTGCATTCATTCTGAGAGAAAGATCTATTATTCCAAATGCTATTTATAGGGTTTTGACCATAATTACACTACTGTTGCTATTTTACAATGAACTATAATGAACTACGGTTCATACAGAACATGCCAGTGTTATTATGCACAGAAGCTCATTTCCTTGTTGTAATAATATATTCTACCACTGGGCGCCAGGTACGCCTGGTCTGACCTGTGCGTAGATGTAAGCACGGAGTCAAGTTCAAATCGAAATTGATGAATCCCACTCTTTGCTTAGAAATGATCGTACGCACAGGGTAAGCACAGATCTGTGCGTAGAACACGTTGATGAATGAGGGCCCTGAAAAGGTGGTCAATGTCAGACCTTGCAATCAAAAGTTAGGGGGCGCACTGAAATTATGGCAAGGGTTATTAGCCCCCTAACTTTTGATTGCAAAGTCTGACATTGACCCCCTTTTCAGGAGTTGACCTAGAGCCCACCAAGGTCATGCATATCAAGTTTGGTCAATGTCAGACCTTGCAATACACTGTAAGGCACTGTAAGGCTACTGTCCTGCCTCACTTCCAGTGATGAAGCTAAGCTATGCTAACGGAGCGTCTATTCCCAAAGCTAAAATGCACGCACAGAGACAAAAAAGGTATGTATCTTCTTGTCTAACTCCAGGGAAGATGTTAAATAAGCTAATTTCCCCAAATGTTGGAGTTCCCCTTTAAGGCATATCTCCGCGGACAGGCCATCTCCTTTACCTCTCATTTTGGGAAGCAGGAACAATCCAAATTAACGGATATATCAGATGAGATTAAACGATTGGACAGAGTGGAATGGAGGTACCTGTTCCATACTCTTGAGAAATTCGGTTTGGGACCGGGTTTTATTTCATGGATAAGACTCCTATACTCGTCCCCGGTGGCCTCGGTCAATGTGAATGGTACCAAGTCGGGCCAGTTTGCGCTCTATCGCGGTACTCGTCAAGGATGCCCGCTTTCTCCCTTGCTCTACGCGCTCGCAGCAGAACCCTTAGCCATTTGGCTTCGCAGTGAGGTTAGATTTGAGGGGATTGAGAGGTTCGGCCTGGTTCATAAACTCTCATTGCAACTCTCTTCGCAAAGAATTTCCGTCCTCTGCTGGAGCGCTTTAAGCTAGATCTGACGAGATGGTCCTCTCTGGCTCTCTCCCCCTCTCGCTTCTGGGAAGGGTTAACCTGATAAAGATGGTGGTCTTACCCCGATTTCTATACGCTTTTCAGCATATACCAATATTTATTAATAAAGCCTTTTTCACTTCGATTGATCAACTCATAGGTTCATTCCTGTGGGGTAATGAACCTATCGCAGCCTCTTCCGTTCAAATGCCTCATCGATGGCTTCCTCCCAGGATACTGCATAGAGTTCACTACACCAATGCGAGGTTAGCAAAGAGATATCCGGATAGAACGGATGCGTGTAATAGATGTAAACAATCTCCAGCCGATTATATGCACATGTTCTGGACGTGCCCCAAACTCACAGAGTTTTGGACTACAATATTCGATACACTGAGTAGGGTCCTGGGAGTGGCGTTAGACCCAGATCCACTCACTGCCTTTTTCGGAATCCCGAATACCCCTACAATAATATCTAGGGCTGCAAAACGAGTTGTGGCGTTTACTACCCTCCTCGCTAGGAGACTTATTCTCTTTAAGTTGATACACCCTTCCCCACCTACTCACAACAGATGGATACATGAGATACTACATTGCGTTAAGCTTGAGCGAATCAGATTCTCCCTAAAGGGCTCCCTTGAAACATTCCAAGTGACCTGGCAACCATTTCTGCAACACATCGATACCTTGACTATCAACGAAGAGACTTAGAAAGGATAGAGCTTTACACCTCTAACTACACTTCCTTATTTTTTATCGTTATTTTATTCCTATTTTCTAATCCCTTGTCTTCAAAAACCTCGATGTGAGGGGGCTGGGGTGGGTATGAAGGAGGGGAAGGGGAAGTGAAAGGGGAAGAAAAGATGAAAAGATGGAGAATGTATAATACTGACGAATGTAAATGTGCATACTACTTTTCCTGTAATAAAGAAATTAAACAAAAAAATTATCTAATTGTACATGTTTTAATTAGGGATGTCGGATATTATCGGCCTACCGATATTATCGGCCGATATTGGCATTAAAATGTGATATCGGAAATTATCGGTATCGGTTTTCAATCTTTTTTTTATTTTATTTTTTTATTGTTTTTACATTTATTTAACCTTTATTTACCCAGGCAAGCAAGTAAGAACTCATTCTGATTTTATTTATTGTCAAAAGTATGCATAATGTTGTGTTAATTCCACGACGAGAGATATGTAATGTTAATTACCTGAAATTATTCCATTTTTGGGGGGGGGGGGAACCCTGCATATATCGGTATCGTTGATATCGGTATCGGAAATTAAGAGTTGGACAATATCGGTATATCGGTAAAAAATCCAATATCGAGCATCCCTAGTTTTAATTGATTTGTTATCCTTGCTTTTTGCCTCGTCTTGTTGTTATGATTTTATACTGTATGCAATGTAATCTTATATGCTTTTTCTTTTGCTTATTTTTGTATGTACACTTGACTTGACTGTAAATGAGGGAACCTCAGTTGCCTTTTGAGTTTAAATAATACAGTATGTTGCCCAGGTCTATGTCTACATGACTGCTTTGAAGCACTCTGTGCTGCAATTCTTGTATGAAAGGTGCCAAATATAAATGAGAAATGAGCAGGTTTTAAATGCACAATCTGCTTTTTTTTCCTTTACCATATCAATGTGGGGCATATCCACATATATCTTTGATATGAATATGAAAAATATGCTTTTTGACACAACTTCTTAACCCGTCATAAGTCAGAATATAGATAGGTTTTATTCCAATGTAAAGAAATGCACAAAAATACAATAAATACAACTTTAAAATGTTCTGCTGTCTAGTGTTCATCATTGTTATAACATGTTCACATCTATAGGCCGAGAAGACTTGTGTGAAGGCAGTAGATTTCACCAGCAAAACTCCAACGCAGGAAAGGTCTTACCAGTCTATTTAAGTTAAGACTACATTAATCTTTTCCAATTAGTGTTCACCCTTGCGTTAAGAGCTCAGTTAACAGCTAGAGTACGAAAACATGTCTCCATTCCTATTCCTTAACCCGTTTGCTTACATTTGGATCGGTGAGAGAGGAGGATGGATGAGAGAGGAGGATGGATGAGAGAGGAGGATGGATGAGAGGGGAGGTTGAATGAGGAGGTTGGATGAGAGAGGAGGTTGGATGAGAGGAGGTTGGATGAGAGAGGAGGATTGATGAGAGAGGAGGATGGGTAAGAGAGGAGGATGGATGAGAGAGGAGGTTGAATGAGAGAGGAGGTTGAATGAGAGAGGAGGTTGGATGAGAGAGGAGGATGGATGAGAGGAGGTTGGATGAGAGAGGAGGATGGATGAGAGAGGAGGATGGGTGAGAGAGGATGGATGAGAGAGGATGGATGAGAGAGGAGGATGGGTGAGAGGAGGATGGATGGATGGATGAGAGAGCAGGTTGGATGAGAGAGGGGGAAGGATGAGAGAGGAGGATGGATGAGAGAGGAGGTTGGATGAGAGGAGGTTGGATGAGAGAGGAGGATGGATGAGAGACTGCTGCATGTTGCTTACCTGGCCATGGCCACTCCAAACACACAGCCACCCACTATAGACCAGAACCCTATCCAGCCTGCATCCACCTGTATATGAGAGAGAGAGAGAGAGAGAGAGAGAGAGAGAGAGAGAGAGAGAGAGAGAGAGAGAGAGAGAGAGAGAGAGAGAGAGAGAAAAGAGGAGAGGAGAGAGGGATTATACAGTGTTCAGCATGCGGTCCACGGCTGTAAGCACAGGACCAGACAGGCACCCAGTGTCTGAATTCTGCAGCGAACTGTCAATCAATGAGCCTAGTAAATTGTCAGCCAACTCTGTGGTTGCAGTGAACAAAACCGTGTGTGTGTGTGTGTGAGATTGATGTTCCTCTCTTGTTTATCCGCCCGCACGCACACGCACGCACGCACACACACGCACACACACACACACACACAATGTTGAGTACCAATGAAGGTGCTCTGCTCCCATCAATCTGAATTTTGAGGCAATAACTCATGTCCAACCAGACACGACCAGATGGGATGCCAAACAACCAGACAGTAGAATCTCAAGGATGTAGACAAAATTCTTATTGGAGACTGGAACACGGATATGCAACGAAAAGATGCACCCGTCTTCAAGTCATTCAGTAGGCTTTGTGATCTGCACGGCCTCAGCCAGCTAATCACCCAACCCACACGTGTATGTGAATCAACTCAGACTACCATTGACCTCATCCTGACCTCCGACAAGTCCAAGATCTCCAATAAAGGGGTTATAGCATGCGGGTTAAGTGATCATTATATGATATTCTGTACCCGCAAAAAGCTAAAACAAAAGGCTGGCTGCCACAAAACAGTCACATCTAGAGACCTCAAAACCTACTCTAGCGAGGCCTTTAACCTTGAACTGAAGAGCCTGGACTGGTCAGATGAACTCAATGGTACACTGGTTGAAGAAACATGGCTTGGTTTCAAAACAAAATGTTCAACAATACTAAACGACATGGCCCCCCTAAGAACCACCAGGGTAAAAAAATCGCGCTGAGCCGTGGATGCACTCCGAAATACTGGCCGCTATGAAAATGAAAACCAGAGACAAAAAATGCTCTGAGTTTCGTAAAAGTCAGTCAAAGCTTACCAAAAGCACGAGCAGTGAACTCCAAGCCCACGTGACTGAACTCAAACTAGAAAGAAACAGACTAAGAAACGACGTAAACTCCATGATCAAAACTGCAAAAAAGAATTTCATCAATGACAAAACTGAGGAAAACAAAAACAAACCATGTGAACTTTGGAAATTACTCAATAATCAACTAGGATGCAGTAAAAAACTTAAAACCAGATTCTCAAACATAAACATAAAAATGGACAACACGCTCATCACAGACAAACTGGATGTAGCCAATTACTTAAACATTTTCTTCACAAACATAGCCACAACACTGGTAAACAAACTACCCTCCCACTCAGGGCTTTATGGGGTAGAACACATAGTAGCTTACTACAAAAACCTAGGGGTCCGCAAGGACGACTTCAAGCTGGAAATGGTAACAACAGATGAGGTACTGAAAAAACTGAGCGCCCTCCAACCTAACAAGGCCACTGGCCATGACAACATCCCCTCCAAATTCCTCAGAGACTCAGCAGCCGCCATCACCCCAGTCATCACACACATAATAAACCTCTCCATAAAACAGGGACACGTCCCCAAGGACTTCAAAATTGCGAGGGTGACCCCTCTGCACAAAAAGGGCAGCAAATTAGACCCAGGCAACTACCGCCCTGTTTCTATTCTCACCTCCATCTCGAAAGTCATGGAAAAAATAGTCTACGAACAGGTCGAAAAGTACCTAGCGGAAAAAAATCTAATCTACGAATTCCAATCTGGCTTCAGAACATCCCACTCCACTGACACATGCCTTCTCTATTTGAACGACCACATCAAACAAGAGGTGGACGCGGGCAAATACTGCGGCATGGTCATGCTGGACCTACAAAAGGCCTTCGACACTGTCAATCACTCCATTCTGATGGACAAGCTAAAAGCAATTGGTTTTGAATAGTCTATCAGTGAGCTGGATGCAATCCTACCTTGAGGGGAGGGAACAGATGGTGGAGGTAAACGGTACCCTATCCCCCCCCCTCACAGTGAGCTGTGGTGTTCCACAAGGAAGCATACTAGGACCGCTACTGTTCCTAATTTATGCAAATGACATGTCGTCAGCTTGTGACTGCAACTTGTTCCTGTTTGCGGACGACTCAGCCCTGCTGGTCTCTGACAAGAACAAGTTACAGGTTGAAAAAACCCTCAGCTCGGAACTAGGCAAAATCTGCATATGGCTCGCTGATAACAAACTATCATTACACATGGGCAAAACAGAGTCCATTCTCTTCGGTTCAAATAACAAACTCAGCAAGACCGACGGCTTCTCAGTTACAGTGGGTGACAATATTGTCACAAGGAAAGATGAAATTACCTACCTGGGTTCCATCCTAGAGGCTAATCTCTCCTGTGACAAAATGGCATCCAATGTAATAAAAAAAGTCAACCAACGAACTCGATTCTTGTACCGGATCGCCTCTCTGGTAAACAAGAATACCCTGAAGACTCTGGCAGGAGCACTCATTCAAGGGTACTACGACTATGCTTGCACCTCATGGTACCAAAGCACCTCAAAGGCGCTAAAAACAAAATTACAAACATCTCAAAACAAACTGGTCAGACTACTGCTTGACCTTACTCCTAGAACCCACCTCACCCCTGCCCACTTTGACAACCTAGGATGGCTTAGAGTAGACGACAGAGTACAGCAACTTGCAATGGGCCTGGTCTACAAGATACACTACACGACCAAGGTACCCATGTACATGTCAAAATACTTCCCAAAGGTCAGTGAATACCACGATCACAACACCAGAGGGAGCTCCACAAATCATATTAAACCCAGATTCGGCTCAAACAAGGGACTAAACACGTTTCGCAATTATTCCACATCAATGTGGAACGCCCTACCCAAAACTGTAAAGGAATGTGAATCACTACCCACTTTCAAAACCACTCTCAAGGGACACCTACGGGAGACTGCAATTCGAAACTGGCCCCTGTAAATGTCCTAACCCAACCCCCTCCAATGTACAGTAATTTACCTAGTATGGTTGTCAATATTCCAATGTACAATTGTGCTTGTTTGTACAGTGTGTCCCCCCCCCACAATGTACAGTTTTGCTTGTTTATACAGTGTTTCCCCCCCCCCCCCCCAACCACCTCTAATGTAAATTACCCAGTATGGTTGTCAATATCCCAATGTACCCAACCCCCCCCACCCAACCTCCTCCAATGTACAGTTTCTACGTCAAATGTATATACTCCCTTTTCTTGACTCTTTTTGTATCACAAACAGTACTGTATTTGCAAATCTGGTATGTCATAAATGTATAGATGTAGCAGTACTGTCTATCTGTATGTCATGTATGTCATATATATGATTTTAGCTGGAGAGGATAGTTTGGAGATTGGTTGAAAATGATTTAGGTCACGTCTATCGCCACCTTTATGTAATATAGATATATGAGCTGTTTTGAAGGTACTAGCAACTATGCCTGTTGACAAAGAAAGATGAAATATATGTGTTATTTGTTCTGTAATTAATGGAGCAGGCAGCCTGAGAAAAAGGTTGACTTCCTGCCGGTATCAATGGATTATTGCAATGCAGTAGAGAAAGGCTGAAAGGAAAACTGAGAGGCATGCCTCACAATGCGCACATGATCATGATAATTAAGAGGGGGCCCTGATAATTAATTATTATCAAACAAATGACCAATGGGATGGATCCCCAGAGTGTCTGGCAAGTGAACAGACTTCAAAAGGTTTTTATGAAAAAAAAGAAATCCAATTTTGAACGTCAGGGATTTCAGATATTTCAGTATAGCGGATGTCGATGTGGAAAAGGTCAGTTTGAAAAGTTCCTCCTCCTCCCTTGTCCCTGTGATTAAGGGCCAGTCTGCTGTCTGCGCAGACCGGGGCTGAGTATCGTTAAAGTGCACCTGCTGAGGAGGAGGAGGAGGAGGAGGAGGAGGTGAGTCTGTTGCTATTGTTGTCGCATGGGGCCTCTTGGAAGTGTTCCATAAACAAACATTTAAATCCCCGGCGTCGCCCGCCACCCATCGCAGCGGCTTATTATCTCCCCAGGTTGCTCGGCACTCATGCAAATGTCTCCGCCGATTTGAGAAGCTGAACACAAATTGCTCGATTGAGTCATTTGGATTCCCGGGAAGCAAATCATCATGTTTCACGTTCAGGGGGGGGGTAATTAATCGGGAAACTGGCTGTCCGTGAATCTGCGGTTTACATGCGGCTAGTGTGAATGCACAGTGTAGACTCAACCACAATTACGTGAAATACCGTAATTCCTCTAATAGTAACCGGGTCTCAAATACAAGCCGGGTATTAATGGCCGGGTGCGCTCTTGAGCTAAGCAATTATAAGCCGGCCTCCTAATACAAGCCGGGTTACTAATATACTGAGCTGCATACTGAGCTAGTTACTTGATTTCACTTTGAAAACGTTGAAATGACCAGTGACCACCTGTAATTGCACTGTTTACTATTTCATACAGTACTTGGTTTCAATAAATGAACCCAGTACATTTTACTGGGTTCAAACTGACACAAAATGTTGATTTATTCATTATGATCCGTTTGAAAATTTGAAATATAGGCCTCCCTCTTATACAGGCCTCCTCCTAATACAAGCCTGGTACCCGCTACAGTTGAAACAAATACAAGCCGGGGTTACTATTAGAGGAATTACGGTAAGCATGTGATTTGGTTTGCATTGTAAATGTGGACGACAGAGAATTATGTAGTCACAACAACATTATGCTGCCGAGGATTTAGTCTTCTATGTACTGTAGGTAGGGGGACAGCGGTGGAGAATGAAAATGATCACATTTACATCAGCAGACATGATTTGAAGCTTAATAATGTCTGCAATCAACAAGCTGGAAATGGCTTCTGTCACAGTGGGAAGAAACAGGGACTTGAAGCTCTTTTCCTTAATTCTCTCTCTCGCTCCCTCACTCTCTTGCTCTCGCTTTCTCGCTCTCTCTCGTTCTCTCTCTCGTTATAAGCCATTTTAAGCCAATAATCACAGACCTCATTCTTAGCTTTGGCTCAACATGACAATCCTACACCAATTCAGTCAGTGTAATTCCAGAACATGCATAAAGACATATTTTAATACCCAAGAAGCTTCCTTTCTGGAGGCAAAGCCATCCCCTCTATATAACATCCACACTGCAATTGGAATTCACAAGTTTGAGAGTAGCCTGGGGAACTGATTCAGAAACAGCATGTAGCAGAAGCAGCTCGCTGGCGCTTAACACTTTGGACGCCGGAGCGATATAAAGGACATCTCTTTGAAATAAATTACATTTTATAGTTTTTTTCTGATTTATTTAAAAAAAAAAAATTTAAACCATTTTTTTTTGTTTTTGTTATTTTTTTCGATTTTTTCTCCCATCCCACTGTTCCCAGTCGTTATGCCAATTCCCAACCCCCTTCCTGGTTGTTGCACACTTTCCTCTACTGTTGGTCCGAGAGGCCGGAGACTGTCACATGCTTTCCTCCGACGCATGTGCAGCCAGCCGGCAGCCAGCCTGGCCGCGCAGATTCTCACTGGGAGAGTGTAACGTGTGGGAGGCCGCACTACCTCTCTCCAGATCCTACCCTCGCTGAGCAGGCGCCCCGACCGAACTGTAGGGGTCGCTGTCCACAACGCCCAGGACCCACCCGCCAGCTTTCCCCACCCCCTAATACTGCCAATTGTATTAGTGTGAACGGCCAGCCAAGCTGGTGACAACGCCGGGAGCTGGATTCGCACACGCGAACCCAGCGTCTTCAGCGTTGGTGACGAACGCAATCTCCGCTACGCCACCTGACCGCCCACAAATTATTATTTAGTTATTGCACTGCACTGGCAGTTGAACTGCATTGAACTGAACTGAATTGGAAAAAAGAAACCTCATAACCTAACTGGCACTGAACATTGAACTACACTGGCACTGTTTGCAGATGTACTGTTATTAAAGTTAGTCAAAACATAATTTTGTATCGTTTTTTTTGGTTAAATCCAAAGGAAAAAATATAAAATCAGAGAAATCCGAAAACGGGAAAATTAAAACCTGTGAAAAAAATTCATATCCGAAAACAGGAAAAGATAAAAACGGATTTCATAGGGCCCTAGTTAACCCTTTTCTCGCCAATGACGTGTTACGACGTCATTCTCCGCCATGCGTAATCTACCAATGACGTCGTACAGCGTCTTTGAGATCAATATTTCAAATTTCTGTCATGGCAATCATATTTCACCCACGGAGACTTGACGGGTGCTGTAGATCTCCGCTCAACTCTCCAACAGTTCAAGACCGCCACCTGGTGGCCGATCGGCGAGTTGCCAAAACCGGAAGTGAGCGGCCGGAAGTGGTGCTCACCCATATTTCGTCCGGCCACTCGCTATCGCTCGCGGGACTCCATCTCGACACACTGGACATGGATCCGTTGCCATAACTCGATAAACAACATGATTGGACGTATATTAGTATTATACAACCTGGAACTGGACCAACTAGATCGACATCCCATAATAACAATCTTTTTGCTCCAGTAGCATCCCCCATCGCTACGAGGAAGCTGCGGTGAGTTTCAGCGTGTGTGATTATTATTATCCATACAAACTGCTCTGATCTATATATCACCCATACTACATAAATGATTTAACGTCGGCCACGGACTTATAAACCCCCCCCCGACTCCGGGCACCAGCAGATGATAAGTCATAACGTCTAGGACCACGTACAGTTGACATTTTTTATCTGGCGTCAATCGGTATCAAACTACATTTGATGATCTAATATATGTATTTATGGCTATAACTCACGTTCTATGGAATGCTGCAAAAAACGATAAAAACATATTTATACTTTAGACCGTATTTTAGTATGAATGTGTGAATGAAAAAGTAGAATGTTGCTACATCCTAAACGATAGATACGTGATGTTGAATGGGCCATAGTAATGTCAATTTAGCAATACAATTTAAAAAGTTATAGCCCTGCAAAGAAGGGGAACATCTCCATAGACTTACAGTACTGGCAGAGAAGGGATTAAGATGAGAATAATCTCCGGCAGATAAAGGGTTAATGTGAGTTAATAAATTCACTCTGAAAATCTGTAATCGTTTCATTTCAGCTCAGTGTAGAGAAATGCACCGATACTAACAAGTGCCTTACTGCGCGCGTCTATGACGACACTGTTGACCACGTATACCGTGACACGCGCTCCCCGCGAAAACACTAGTCGTTTTGGGGGCCTACCACCCCCCCCTTAAAAAAATCCTAGGGGAAACACTGCTATCTATCGTTCAATATTAAAAAAAAAAGATTTTAAATCATCCATACATTCCCATTTTATACCGTGGTGAATATGACTATAGTTTTAGAATAATCCTGTCTAATCCCAGAAAACGACGCTATGCAGCAATACGTGCAATTCACTAAAAACGTTGTAATTTTTCGCCTGTACACGCTACTATTTTGGAATCACATCTTATATTATCGGTATTATGCTTCATCATGAATGCATGAAAGGGTGGGGGGGGGGTCGTTTTTTGATGCTTTGATTGTCACCAACGGCATACGCTGTGGAGTAACGTTACAGACACATGTTGTGATTGAAGTGAAGTCATGATTGGATCACAGCAGGATTGCTACCATATAGGCCTTACCTTCACTAGGATGTACCCCAAAAAGAATATTCCAATTATACCAGTATTGGTGTCGATCGTGTCGCCAACACCTGGGTGGATGCGGCCGGTATTGCACATTGGCATTCTCAAAAGGATTCCCCATGTTAACCCAGATGTCCGTGTGCCTGTAATGAATGGAAATATTGAATAAAAGAAATAACGATGAAAACCCGACTATACTCGGGTCTGGCGCTGAACGTTCGGCGAGTTAACCCGACTACCATCAGGTATGGCATCCAAAGTGTTAAGAATTGGCTCAGAGGTCGCTTACAGTAGGATATGATGTCTTATAATAGGGTTTCTTTTATTTATGTCTTTATTCTAATTATTATGTACAGACCCAGACTTGTATATAACATGTTGAGGGGCTGTGAAGTAATGTTGATATATTGATGTATTCATTTCTGCTGCACAGAGAGTGAATTCGTTATATTATGCAATTCGAAACTGGCCACCGTAAATGTCCAACCCCCCCCCCCCCCCTCCTAATGTACAGTCTCCTCCCCATCATATGTATATATTCTCTGTTAGGATCTATGGGTAACAGTACTGTATATTTGCATATCGTATATGTCACAAATGTAACAGTACTATATACCTGTATGTCATGTATGTCCCTATGCCATAAATGTCATGTATGTTGTGCATGTCATAAATGTCACTATGAATTGAAAATGGGGGACCCTGATGTAAACAAGACAAACGTCTTTCTCTGGTCTGCATCCCCTTAACAATTGTGTGTATTGAGCCGTACTGTATTGTACCCATTCTGCAATCTGTTAAATAAAGTTTTCATTCATTCATTCATTAGGTCCAAGGCAGTGATTGATGCGGTTAATGCAGTGAATAACCTGCCAAGTGACACCAGTGATGACTGTGTTCCATTGTATTGTTTTGTAATATTGTTTTGTGTTATCCTGACTTTCCCTCTTATATACTGTATACTGCCCTGGCATTTTATTATCTTTTAATAAAATTGTCAAATAGAATCAATCAAGTGACTTTCAAAAGGGAATAAAACAATCTAACAAAAAAACTAAACAAGATCATATTATTCACATGCGAGCCTTCCAGCTCTGTGCATTCTTAATGGCTATTCTCCATTAAGGGAGCAATTACACATCGATTTGATGAGTGCAGCGTGGAACCAGACTCCCGAGCCTCTCTCATTATAGCGACACGGTGCACCGCGGTCTGGAAGTCTGCCAAGCGCTCCTCCTCCCCCCGCAGAGCCGAGACAATAGGTATTCAGAGCGGCACGTCTGGGGTCTTCTACAGATCCATTATCTAACCATAGGATTTATGTCAGGACCACTGTGATGTTATCTCTTCTTCGGGAAAGGCCAGGAGCAACAGGGAGCGCAGCGATACTGCCGGTGACGGGGCTGCGCTCATACCACTTTCTCACCGCCGATAGCGGCTTTAAAGGGGAACGCCGCTCAAATGAAAGATTCCAACGTGTTATTTCCCACACGGCCCGAGACAGTTCAATCAATTTATGTGAACATGAGCTACTCTCACTCTCTCTCTCTCTCTCTCCCGAAGCCAGAAACCAGAGAAGTGAGAATCAAACCGTGTGATGTCATAGAGTATAAAGTCTGGAGCTGCTCCACTGACGATGAACGGGACCCACTGATTTTGTGGACCCACAGAATTTTTTTTTTCTCTTTTATATTCCAAACGTATGCCTTGTCGTCGATACGCAATCAGATATTACCGAAAAATAAATGAGAAAACAGTAGCACTTTAGTGTGGGGAGGGGGAGAGAGAGAGATAAAGACAGAGAGAGAGAGAGAGAGAGAGAGAGAGAGAGAGAGAGAGATAATAGAATGGGTAATCAGACGCAGCGCTAATCTTTCATGGCTTTAGGGTAGAAATTAACTTCCACTTTACAAAAACACTAGCTAATGCATTATCTGGCTAACATTCTATCAGGGCAGAATTAGTGGACTGGAGAGACGGAATACATAACGTCAGCTATAAACGTAGTCGTCTCATTAACATCCCACCTTCAGCGAGGGAGGGAGGGAGGGAGAGAGAGGGAGGATCACCTGATACGCAGCTCTCTTGAGGCTCTGTTTTCCAGAGCCTCTTCATCTTACATGGCAGCACTGCTGGCACCAGCCGGCATTAGCTACATTTGCATTTACAATTAGTCATTTAGCTGATGCTTTTATCCAAAGCGACTTACAAGTTCTGCACGACAAGTCAGCAGGAAGGGTACAACTCTGGCAGCTAATGGTGAGTAAGATTGTTCCGACAAACAGTGTTAGTTGGACAATGCCTAGGCTAACCGGCACTGTCCGCTTCCATTCATTGTGCTAAGCTAGGCTAACGTGCATCCAGATAGCTTTCTACTGAACGCACAGAGAGGAAACTGGTATCTATCTTCTTGTCTCTCTCTGGAGAAGACTGTAAGCAAATTTCCCAAAATGTTGGCATGTTCCTTTAACAGTTTTTTTCTTCTCCTTCTACTGGACCCCAAGGCCAGCCTTACAGGAGGGAACGTGCCTGAATGACTGATGTCCGTGAGTCAGCGGCTTATATGCGGCAAGTGTGAATGCACAATGTAGACTCAGCCGGAATTAGGTGCAATGAGCACCTAATTTGGTTTGCACTGTAAATGCGGACAACAGAGAATAGTTACAACTAGGGATGTCCGATATTATCGGCTTACAGATATTATCGGCCGATATCGGCATACAAATTTGATATCGAAAAATATCGGTATCGGTTTTAAATTTATTTTTACATTTCTATAACCTTTATTTACCCAGGCAAGCAAGTAAGAACAAATTCTGGTTTTATTTATTGTCAAAAGTATGCATAATCTCCACAACAAGAGATATGTAATGTTAATTACCTGAAATTATTCCGTTTTTATAATTTTTTATTATTCCGAAACCCTGCATATATCGGTATCGGTTGATATCGGTATCGGAAATTAAGAGTTGGACAATATCGGTATACCGGTATCGGTAAAAAAGCCAATATCGAGCATCCCTAGTTACAACAACATCATGCTGGCGAGGCGGTTTTAGCCATTTCCATAACTGCCCTCCATAACAGTGGAGAGTGAAAACAATTATCAGAATAGTCATCTTATACATTCCGTCACTGGACTAACTTCTAGTGAATTAAATAATAGTGAACTACTAAAACTATTCTTGATGCGGAGCCACTGAAATCTCCTGAAGGACCACTGGAGGTCACCAGACCCGACTCTCTAAACACCCATTCCTCTCAGTACAGTTGCCATATTAATTTGGTGTCGGCCGGGTGGATGATTTTCCAATGCCAAAAGTATCTAAAACTGTCTACCAAGTTAGATAAACAATATGAGCTAGCAAACGGCCTACCAAGTCAGATAAACAATGTGAGCTAGCAAACGGCCTAACAAGTCAGATAAACAATGTGAGCTAGCAAACGGCCTACCAAGTCAGATAAACAATGTGAGCTAGCAAACGGCCTACCAAGTCAGATAAACAATGTGAGCTAGCAAACGGCCTACCAAGTCAGATAAACAATGTGAGCTAGCAAACGGCCTACCAAGTCAGATAAACAATGTGAGCTAGCAAGCGGCCTACCGTCAGATAAACAATGTGAGCTAGCAAGCGGCCTACCAAGTCAGATAAACAATGTCAGCTAGCAAACGGCCTACCAAGTCAGATAAACAATGTGAGCTAGCAAGCGGCCTACCAAGTCAGATAAACAATGTCAGCTAGCAAACGGCCTACCAAGTCAGTTTTACAATGTGAGCTAGCAAATGGCCTAAAAAGTCAGATAAACAATGTCAGCTAGCAAGCGGCCTACCAAGTCAGATAAACAATGTGAGAAAGCTAGCAGCCTACCAAGTCAGATAATCAATGTGAGAAAGCTAGCAGCCTACCAAGTCAGATAATCAATGTGAGAAAGCTAGCAGCTAGCTACAGTACATCAGCTGTTGTGAGAGGGTCGTGGTTGCGCCAATTAATGTGCATTTCCTTCAATGGTGGATGATACGTTGTACCATTGCCACAGTGAGTCATTACTTTCAAGGAGGAATGAGATCAGTAATCTTTCCAGTAGGCCAAGCTTATATTAGTTGTCATTGCATTGTAGGGGGTAGGACACGATTATTCATAGCACATTCATTTAGAACAGAGCCCTGCAGTATATGTGAAATAGTTTACACTGTATATTTTTCTCATATTTTTTTTATTCAGAGTTAATTATATTGTTTACAATATTTACTTTTTCTCGTATTTCTATCTTTAGATCTAATTGTATTGCCTATATTAATGTCTTTCTACTATTACCCTGCCCATACCTGTACCCCCCCTCCCCATGCTGCTATGACGCCCACATTTCCCCAAGGGGATCGATAAAGGAATATCTTATTCAACACCCCTCTAGTAATTTGCTAAAATGCTGACAGACACATTTACGATGGATTGAAAGGTATGAGGCCTCGTGAAGAAATGTATTGGTCGCCTCACACTCCCAGCGGACACATGATCCTGCTTCACGGCACACTGTAGGAACCAGTCGTGCCGGGGAACTATGTGTATATCTATCCAGCAGGGATAAGACACATTTAAATTGCCTTGTGGGAATTGACAATAAAAGTGAATTATAGTATTAACCTTTCTTCATTACTTTTATGGAACAGTATAGACCTAAACCCATATTCTGGGGGTCAAAGGACAAAGACAATTGAGATACAATCAATATTTAAAGAATTTGATATATATATATTATATAACTATTGGATATATCCAATGCTGACATCTGATTTTAATCATTTAAATGAATTCATCACACATGAAACACCCAATTTGCTTGGTTTTTAGCCCATGCCCCGGCCTCCAGCCTCAGCCCATAATAGCCCACATCCAAACGTAACAACCAGTCCTCTCCAAACCGCTGACCTGTCCTCATCTTCATCACACTATATCCTGGCCAGATCTCCCGTTTCGCGGTCTAACCACGCCCCTAACCACGATCACCTCCCGCCTGTTCCGTTTCCTGGGCAGCCGGGCTCGCCGCGTGTGTCTCTGTCCCACCGCCAGCCCTTATTCACGGGGTGGATTCCTGTCGCCTGCGGGGTCACTGCGAGACGAGCAGGATGCATTTCCAGACGGGAGAAAGGTGGCCCCCTGCACACAGGTTTGTATGGTTATTCCACCACAAATGTTCATTAAACTAGTGAAAATGTCTTAGCAGCATCCCTACACCTTTGTCCTCATTGAGAATGCCAGGATCTACTGCAACCAACCCCCCCCCCCCCCCCCCCCCATGTCATCCCCCAAGCCGGTTAACTTTCTCTTTTTCCACCTAAACGGTTAGTCAAAAAAGAATGGGTTTCACCCAAATGCAACAGAGAGAGAGATAAGAGGAGAAGAGGAAAGAAGAGAAGAGGGTAGAGAAGAGAAGAGAAGAAAAGAGAATAGGGTAGAGAAGAGAAGAGAATAGGGTAGAGAAGAAGAGAAGAGAAGAGAAGAGAAGAGAAGAGAAGAGAAGAGAAGAGAAGAGAAGAGAAGAGAAGAGAAGAGAAGAGAAGAGAAGAGAAGAGAGAAAAGAGACAAGAAGAGAAGAGAGCTCCAGGAATAGAAGAAATTACTAGATGAGGCAGAGGTGGAAAGTGGCCACCTTCAAAGAGCAGACAGAATAAAAGAAACCGAGCTGATTTCCCTCCACACACCCACACACACACACAACCGCCCCCTACATCCTCTGTGTGCACGTTGGCAGACTGAAAAACACGTTGCAGTACAGAGTGCAATACAGAGGTTGTTAATGGGAAGCAGGGTGAGGGAGCCGCCTCTCCAGGGTAGAGGAGAGAGAGAGAGAGGGAGAGAGAGAGAGAGACCTCCCATACCTACTGGGAGAAATACAACAATGTGCAAACACAGCAGCAAGATTTGTGAGCTGCTGTGACAAGAAAAGGACATCCAATGGAATACAATCACCATAAAGACTGTCAATCATACAAGAAATTCATTCTGTAATGTACTGATTTCTTTTGATTTCTCTGTTTGATTGTTTTGTTTTGGCAATGTAAACATATGTTTCCCATGTCAATAAAGCCCATTTGAATTGAATTGGAGAGAGAGAGAGAGAGAGAGAGAGAGAGAGAGAGAGAGAGAGAGAGAGAGAGAGAGAGAGAGAGAGAGAGAGAGAGAGAGAGAGAGAGAGAGAGAGAGAGAGAGAGAGAGGGACAGAGACAGACAGAGAGAGATAGAGAGACAAAGAGAGAGAGGAGAGAGAGAGAGAGAGAAAGAGACAGAGAGAGATAGAGACAGAGAGAGAGAGAGGAGAGAGAGAGACAGAGAGAGAGAGACAGAGAGAGAGAGACAGGGAGAGAGACATGGAGATATAGACAGGGAGAGAGACATGAAGAGAGAGCGACAGGGAGAGAGAGGTAGAGAGAAAGAGAGAGACCGGGAGAGAGAGACCGGGAGAGAGAGTGAGAGGTAGAGAGAAAAAGACAGGGAGATGGTGAGGGAGAGAGGGAGAGAGGGGGGTGATTGGAAGGCAGTGAAGGGAGACATGCTGGAAGCTGGAGCATTGCCTCAGTATCTGGCACTGAGAGAAAGATAGGGTGAGAGAGATAGGATGAGAGAGAGAGAGAGAGAGAGAGAGAGAGAGGGGGGGGGAGAAAGACTGGAATAAGTTAACTTTATACCACACAGAGAGGGAAAATGAGGGAATGGTGGAGGAGAGAGAGAGACAGACAGAGAGAGAGAAAAATAGAGGGAGAGAGAGACAGACAGAGAGCGAAAGAGAGAGAGAGGGGGGGGGAAGAGCCCGACAGGGGGGGGGGGGGGTAGTGGTAGAGTGTGTGCAGAACAAATTAATAGACAGAATGAGGAAATTAACAGAAAGTGCTGTAGTGCTCACTTGACATTAGAGCTGCCGCGGTATTGATTATTTCCTTACCGCACAAATTTGCAAAATATTTCCTACCGCCGCGGTTATTACCGCATGCACACAAAAAATTAAAAAAAAAGTTTGAATGCATTTTTTTTTTTAGTAGTAGTCTACTCTTTATAGCATATAGCCTGCCTCTAGTCTAAATGTCTATTTTTAGAGGATGACTTTGCAGCATGAATATTGTTTGGGATTCGGCAAGCACGCATTAGTTATTGAAAGTGAAACACGGATTCGAAGTTTACCCTCTGGTCGTGCGCCGTTCACTCGGTGTCGCGGGCAGGGGTGGTTACCCCTAACCCCCCCGACCCTTTCTTATTATTATTACTATAAAGTTACTACTTTATAATAAAGGCATTCGTTTTGTGGCATTAACATTATATAGTTATACGTTCAATAACATCAGCGTATTTACCGGACAATAGCAAGGCAAGCAATACTCTATTCATATCTCAGTTCCTTTCTTTGCTCAGAGCGTGCCGAGTTGTCCCATTCTGCGGTCTGTTAATAAAGTTTTCAATCAGACAAGTGTATAGAACGAAGGGCTTTTATTATAACATTCGTTGCAGACAGTAAAATCATTATGTCTCGTTTAGTACTCCTTAGGAGCGATCGTAGTCCACTCCGGCGGAGAGTTAAAGCTAACGTTATTAGCCGTGTTGTGATGATCTGACATTCAGGAAGTAAAAACCTAATACTCGCTTGCCGATTGGTGGTAACACACTGCATGACGCTACAACGTGTGACGCGACTCTCTTCTGACCAATCAGTGGTCTGCAATGTTTCACGTGACTTTTCTGGTACCCAATAGGGTCGCTTGGAACCTCGAGAGAGGAGTAGGGTATATCTGCAGAGCCGCAAGCCCAACGAGAGGAGGATAATTTATTATTATTATTATAAAAAACAGCGGTGACGCGGTATTCAGCCTACTCTGCGGTGGCCGTGATGTAACAGCGATACCGCGGTAATGCGGTAATCGCGGCAGCTCTACTTGACATTACTGCGCTGTTCCATTCTGCCCTTGGCATACAGATGTGCTGTACGCATATTAAAAGCTACCTGAATGACAGTCACACCTAGAATCATTTAGTTACAACTGGGCCTGTTATCCTACCCCATCCACTATCCACCTTACACTGTCAGAAATAGTTTTTTGTGCTTTATTCAAAAGTTGAAAAAACAACAACACTACAAATGCATCACAGCCAGAGATATCAAGATAATAGATAGAGATAACTTAGACTTATTTCCTCCAACCTCTAACAAAAAAGGACAGGCAAGATACACTGAATACAAACAAGAGAGTGCAATACAGACTTCACAAAGTCACATGAACATGAGGCTGTCTGGTAAGATTCTCCAGACTACAGTCGCCTGACAGCAGTTCAATTGTTTTGGATTGATTGCAGCCATTTTAGAGACGACTCTGTACAGATTTTCTTCCCCCTCCAGAGGTCCTGAGTCAGTAGATATTAACATCGGTCCCACAGGCTGGATGGATCTGCATGGTGTCTTACAGCAGATAGGAGGACGTGTGAATCAGACATGGTTCAGTGGTGCCGAGGCTAGCCAACAACATAGTATTTATGGGCCGAGACAGGAAATCACCTCAAAACAAACTATTGCGACCCCCCCTCACAGAGCACTGGTGCTACAGTACCTATCAACCAAACGAAGCAGGCTATTCACAGTCCTCGCTCCACAGAAATAATATTGAAACTGAAAAGGATTATATAAAAAATACTAACCCTCCAACCTTTTTACTATTATGTACCCTAATACTACGCTACTATTCTTATATGACTACCTATCTTGCTAATATGTCTATACTACTATGCACTAGAATCGTGTAACACTCAACAATGCCACTGACCCTTAGCTGCCAGAGATGTACCCCTCCTGGTGACATGTTGTTCACAATCTGTGGCTTTGGATAAAAGAGTCAGCTAAATGACGAAATTGTAAGTTGTAAATTGCACCTACCTACTGGACACGTCAGTAGCACAGCGCCACACACATCGCTATTCACAACAACACAGTTCCATGTCCCCCGATTTCATTATTTCCCTTCTGTTTTTTGTATGTATTCTGACAATGCTCTTCAAACGCAGGCAATTAAAATGTATTGCACACCTCTATGTCATTAGGACGCCAATATATTCCATGCGCAACTTTTGCAACGTGGGCCCTTAGCATCCAGAGAGGTCCAGGCTGCGTTCCAGCCCTGTGCTGCATGGGAGAGTGTTGTTAACTGTGCTTCACAAGTGCTTCGTGTTTAAATGTTGTGGTCGAATTGGCGCAATTGCCACATCTCAATTGTCCTCCTTGTCATGTTTTGGAACTACTGTCTGTGTCATGGAAGGATTCTGAACAATCTTTTCTTTTGAAAAAGGAACGGATATGTGAGAGAGAGAGAGAGAGAGAGCGAGAGCGCGCGCGAGAGAGAGAGAATTAAGGAAAACAAACTTGTTTCTGTGTCACAAGCTTCAAGTCCCTGATGTTTCAAACATGATTAAGCTTAAAATGTCTGCTATTTTGGGAATAGTTTTAGTTCACCATTATTTAATTCAGTAGAAGTTAGTCCAATAACTAGAATGTACAAGATGACTATTCTGGTCATCGAGTAGGAGGATAGGCTCCCCAGGCTAGTCTAGAAAGTCTCTCCCCTAAAAGTCTAGAAAGGCACCCCTGCTCTCACCCCTATTCTGTTCCTTCTAACTCCCACCCTTTGAGCCTGGGGATAACTCTGTAATAGAGTTTATTCCATCGTGATGCAGCTCTCAAACTTGTAAGATAAGTCATGCGGAACAGGGGAAAAAGTTAAATGTGAAATGAAACCAGAGAACTATTTGTCATGCCCCCCCCCCCAACCCCCCTTCACTCTGAGGTAAAGAAGAGCGAGCCGAATATGACAACAGTGTCCCATCCTTCTTCTCTCCTCCCTGTGATCTTATCTCCACGGTCACCTTGAGAAGAACCTACTTTTGTCGCTCTCTCCGGTTAAAACGGAGTGGGAGGACTAGGGGGATGTGTCACCCCCCCCTCCCTTACCCAAACCTCTTCCCTCCACTCGTCTCTGTTTTCATCCGTCTGAATCAGAGATGCAAATAGTACGGCTTGAGAGAGAGAGAGAAAGAGAGAGAGCGAGAGAGAGAGCGAGAGAGATGCAGAGAGTCGTGCGACGATGTACTTGTCATTAGAATGAAAGGGGGTCTTGAGCGCTAAGTGGTCGCTCTCACCATGCTCTATGTTTTTCAGCCATGCAAATAACAGCGCTGTGGGCTTCATACGCCTGATTGGGGCCCTTAAACGGTTACACTGGGGAAGATGAAATGGACACACTGGACCTCCTATTTAGATGGATGAGTGTTAGAGAGGGAGAGAGAGAGTGACAGAGAGGAAGCAAGAGAGAGATTGAAAGAGTGACAGAGGAAGCGAGAGAGAGAGAGTGATAGAGAGTGATAGAGAGGTAGAGAGAGAGAGTTAGAGTATGACAGAGGACGCGAGAGAGAGAGTCAGTGTGAGAGTGCGAGGGAGAGAGAGACAGACAGAGAGGGAGAGAGAGAGAGTTAGAGAATGACAGAGGAAATGAACGTACTGCCCAGAATAAACTTTGTTAGCTCAATACTCCCCGTACCCCCCCCCCCCCCCCCCCAATCGACTATTGGCGCAAGATACAAGCTGCAATATCTATGTTCATTTGGAACAACAAGCGACCTCGAATCAAAAGAAACACCACTCAGGCGGCCGGGTAGCGCAGCGGACTAAGCGTCTGTCTACCACCGCAGAGACACTGGTATCGAATCCAGCTGTCAGCGGTGCCTCCGGCTTGGCCGGTCGTCATACTGGCACAATTGGCAGTGTCAGCGGGAGGGAAGCCGGTGGGTGGTAATCTGGTCGTTGTAAACAGCGACTCCTACAGGTCGGTCAGGGCACCTGCACAGCGAGGGAGGGATCTGGGTGAGGTAGTGTGCCCTCCCACACGTTACACTCACCCAATGAGAATCCTCGCTGCCAGGTGAAAAGAGGCTGCTGGCTGTCTCCTATGTATCGGAGGAAGCATGTGATAGACTTCAGGGCTCTCTAGGCCGGCAAGTATAACGACTAAAATTGGGATGGGAGGAAAATACAAGAAAAATAGGAGGAGAAAAAGAGGATACAAAAAAAAATAAACACCACTCAATGTAGAAAACAGGACGGGGGTCTAGCAATCCCTGATTTTAAATTATATTTCTGGTCCTTCTCACTGAGACCCCTGATAAACTGGTTTGATCCCGAAATTGCTGTGTCGTGCCTTAGAGGAAGCCACAAAGATTACAAGATATAATATACTCCAACACCCCGGTTACAAAATGTCAATTACAATTTGGTCCTATCATCTCCCATGTGATTCAAACATGGCATCGGGTCCTGGGGAGGGGGAGTGAGGAAAGAAACGTCCTTTGTAATGTCTGTGGCAACTTAATTTTATTTTATATTCAGTTTTTATTATTGCTATTTATTGTCATTGTTGTGAAGGATCAGATTAAACCGAATATATATATTTATTTATGGATATATATTTAATAGTATTTGTATATCGTTTGATATCCCTTGTATATTCTTTGTACATATACACTGAATATCCCTTTAGTCTACTACAGCCCATAATAGTTCATTCTCTCATTGGACAAGAACCTGGCGCCAGCAGACAGGCCCCTTGAGTCAAGTTCAATAGTGCCGACGAACATGTCCCAACTAGCCCCGGTTCCGCGTAGGAATACGGCTACCGAAATACGAATGGTACTATTTGTTCACTGTGCATATAAATAGGGCGCAAGTAAAGTAGAACTTTCTTTTAGTCCATTAGTCCTTTACCCTCCAACCTAGTAACAGACGTGAAGCCTCACCCACGACCCACGTGTGGTGCAGTATGGCCTAGTTGGCCCCAGAATAGGCATTGAGACCTCGTGTAAATTCATAGCTGAATTGTCATAGTTTGGCACTGTACCGTCGAGTGGGACGTATTTCTATTAAGTAATAATAGTCTATTATGTATGGTGCATCGTTCGGTTAAAGTTCTAAAGTGAGCAGCACCCCCATCGTTCCTCGCGTTATCTAGAGTCTTAACCAGGCTGGGCAGACCACGCGTGGTGCTTTCATCCGAGGAGTTCTGGGCGAGGACGAGTGGACCTGCACATTGGATTACCTACCCGGACGACTGCTGAGCCTATACGGCATGGAATATCTATTTGCTTTGGGTGCTTTGATTTGTGGAGCGGATAACAGCCAACGCCAGTGAGTGTTGGAATTACCCCCGAGAGGAGCCCAGGTGAGACGGCGCTCAACCCAGACCGAGGCCGCCTCGCTTCTCCTTCGTTGTGGACCTACAGCTACCGTCTACAAGAGGGCCCAAGTGTATTCATCTGTGGATCAAGATCCTGCGGGCACTGTTTTCTGTACCTGAATTCTCCCCAGGAATCGTTGGCCAGATGGGATGCAGCTGACGGCTCTCCAACCCCCCCCCCCCCCCCTTACTGACTTACAACCAGCAGGACCCCTTTAGTATCCCACTATAATCCTTAAGTACCATCGCTATAGTTTCCCTAAAGAACCAGGTTGTATACTTGCTTCCTGCATAACCAGAGATTGGACATTCAGTGTTGATTTGCCTACGAATACTCATTTGCCTTACAAGTGCATTCAAATCATAAATGTAATTAAGTGAATGTTGTATATACCTTTTGCTATATTAAACCTTCGACTGTTATATTTGTGTGGACCTGATTTCATATGTGGGAAAGTGTTCATCATACTTAGATATCGTGTACTGGATGGCCAGAAGTTAAAGTACATCAAGCGGTAGTGGTTTAATGATACCATACTTATCAATACAGTCAGGGAATTGTACCCCTCAGTTACAATTGGTCCTTCGAGCCGGAGGGTAACTAGTGTAATATTAATATAGTGTTATTAATATTGAAATGGCCTATGATGAACACTCCACGAAACGGTCCTCCTAACGTAGAACGCCCGCGGCGCAGACGACAGACACCTCAGTACTTAGAGGATTACGCTGTCAGTCAACTACCTAGCCTTCTACAGACGGTAAACGCGGTAAAAGTAGAAAGTAAAATTATGTCTGACCTTAACGACCAGGTTACCCCGACCACAGAGGCCCTAGTGGGTTCTAATGTAACTGACCACACTCACGGTGGGGACCAGGAGGGAACAGACATGCCTTTACCCCCCGCTAATACCGAAGAAGTAGTCCCCGACCAGCTCCGGGAGGAAGACAACCCTCCAGAGGTGGAACCCTGCACGGAACAAGATGAGGAGAGCGCCGAGGAGATAGAGCTCCAGGACTCCCCAACGAGGACAGCCAGGAGCGGCTCACCTCTACAAGCGTCTTCCCCCAGCGAGGCGGAGAGGATGCTGTCACAGGCGTTCCTCGTCAGCCTGACAGCCTCTACCGAACGCGATCGACTCCAGGGTGAACGCGATCGACTTCAGGGTGAACGCGATCGACTCCAAACACAGCAACGGAGCGAAGAAGAGCACATACGCCTGGAGATGAGACGCCTTCAGACGGAAGAGAATATGGCAAGAGACCGGTCCGACACCCAGCGCGCGGCTGACGGTGCCCAAAAAGAAGCAGAGCGCGACATCGCTCTCATCCAGCGCGAAGCCGAGCGCGACAGACTACAAGCCGAGCGCGACAGACTACAAGCGCAGCTAATGGAGCAGCTGATCACCAAGGCAACACCCTCTCCCTCCGCCAGGGGTTCAAGGGCCTCGTCGAGACAACAGTCAAGGGCAGCATCCCCTAACCGACCAAGCGACCCTGAACTTGACCACCAGAGAGAGCCTATACCCCCCGCAGACCCCCTTCCCCGACCGGTCCAAGCGAGACCCAGCTACAAGGAAGGAGCAGCATACACTGCGGAGAGGCTAAATAAACGACTACAGGATCTAGAGGACCTGACAGAAGAAGAAGAGGGAGAGGAGGAGAACCAAGCCCGACGACAGCACAGTACTCCACCGGACCAGGAGGTCCAGTACAGCCCAGGCTATACCCCCGCGGCGCTGCGCTACAGACCCCCGACTCTATTCACGGGTGAGCATGATGCACGACCAGCCCCGAGGAACAGCACCTGGACCAGCGGGCCATGGTACCCTGCCGGTACCAGCCCACAGAGAGGCGCAAGAGGAGACTCGCCTAGGAGGCCTCTCTCCCAACGCTCACCGATGTGCCAGCCATCCACGGCGTCATACATTGGCACACCGACGTTTCCAGACTTCACCCATGAGAATCGAGCACAGTACACGGAGCTCCGGATGTGCTTAGAGACAATGATGGTGGATGTCGTTGACGAACGCCACAAGTATGCAATATTACTGAAGCACCTGAAAGTACCCCGAGCGCACAATATAGCGCTAGCCTATGCCACCTCTACGACCCCATACACCGCGGCTCTAGCAGCGCTGGACCAGAGATATGGACGTATATGGGATTACGTAATCCAAGAGATAAGGCATATTGACCGCCTACCCCCAGCAACAGACAATCGCTCACTAGACGACCTGTCTATAAAAGTGCAGTCCCTGGTAGGGATGCTGGGAGCGCAACGAGAAAAGGGTATGCACGAGCTATACGCCAACTCTAACGTCGAGAGGATTTTAGAGAAGCTGCCGCCCGCCAGACAAGAGCGCTTTAGGCGGCAAAGAGACCACCGTGATCCTAACGGTCCCGAACCATCCCTCCTCGATTTAGCCGACTTCCTGACGAGAGAAGTCAGCAGCCTACGCTTGGATACATTCGTGCGGAGCACACCAAGCTCCAGAGAGGGACCTAGGAGAGTAAACGAGGGAAGAAGATCAGTGACTGTCATGCACCAATCAGAATCAGTACCGAGCAGTAAGAACCACAGTACCCCCTCGAGAAAAGAGAAGTGGAAGATGGTGTGCCCGTACTGCGAGAAGGAACACTGGCTGTCACAATGTGACCTGTTCAAGAAGATGAATGCAGAAGAAGTGAGTCAATGGATAAAGTCCAACAGGCGCTGTTACCGATGTGCGTGCAGTCACATGGCAGCCGAGTGCCGCCTAAAGAAGAGGTGCAGTCGGTGTGACGGAGCCCACCTAGATGTCCTACACGACAGTAACAGAAGAAAGCCTGCACCTGCACCATCGAGCAGCACAAAGGCAAGTGTCATGTACATTGACCCCGCCAGCAGCAGCGGCGCCCAGGTGCTCTTAAAGGTAGTCCGTGTAACATTGAGCCACCAAGATAAAGTCATGGACACTTACGCCGTCCTTGATGACGGGTCAGAGAAGACCCTTCTCCTCGCATCCGCTGCGGCCCAGCTGGGACTGCGGGGGAGCGAGAACCAGATGACGATTCGGACAATAAGAAGAGATTTAAAGACGATAAAAGGCGAGAATGTCTCCTTCACTATCGCAGCAAGCGGGCAGCCAGAGAGACGGTATAGGATTACAAATGCTTTCACCAGCCAAGAAATAGGACTATCACAGTACACCTACCCCATCGCCAAGCTGATGGATAAATATGTGCACCTGCGTCAACTACCTATCCCGCTCATAGACGGCGCCACCCCGACCCTGCTGATAGGCTCCGACCATGCAGACCTCATAGTCCCGATAGACCGGGTCCATACAGGACCCAGAGGCTGTCCTGCAGCAGTCGAGACCCGCCTAGGATGGACACTACAAGGCCCCCTCGCTAAATCTCTCAACCGAACAGCAGCCACTAGCTGCCTCCACTCCAGAGTGACAGAAGAAGACACCACTCTCCTGCAGCATGTCGAGAGGCTATGGACACTAGAGACAATGCCCTTTAAGAACGAAAAGAAAGACATTCGTTCTAAAGAAGACATTTACGCCATAAACCTCCTCGAGCAAGGGACAAAGAGAGTCACAGCCGGCGGAGTGATGAGATACGCAACTCCACTCCTGAGGCGAGAGGGAATGCCCACCTTTCACGCCACGAAAGAAGCTACGGAGCGGTATCTATTGAACACAGAGCGGCGCCTAGCCAAAGACCCCGCTCAAGAGAGTGTGTACCGCGCTGAGATTGAGAAGCTAATCACAGCGAGACACGTAATGAAGATTGACATTAAAGAGGCCGATCAGACGACCGAATCATGGTACGTGCCGCACCACAAGGTCCACCACAACGGCAAGGATCGCATTGTGTTTAACTGCAGCTACCAGATCGGATCCCAGAATCTGAATAAAGAGCTCTTGCCCGGCCCCACACTCGGCCCCTCTCTACTAGGCGTGCTACTACGCTTCCGCCAGGACAAGGTGGCTATCAGCGGGGATATCAAAGGGATGTTCCTGCAGGTGAGACTAGTGGAGGAGGATAAGCCCCTACTGCGGTTCCTATGGAGAGAGAGGATTGGAGATGAGCACCCAGCCATCTACCAATGGGAAGTCCTCCCCTTCGGAACCACATGCAGCCCGTGCTGTGCTACATTTGCACTGCAGAAACACGTCGCAGAGGACCCAGCAGCAGATGAAGAGGTCCGACACAGTGTGAAGAACAGTTTCTACGTGGACAACTGTTTACAAAGCGTTTCGACCCAAGAAGAAGCCGAGGCTCTCCTACTCAAGCTACGCGCCTCCCTGATCAAAGGCGGCTTTGATCTCAGGCAGTGGGCCAGCAGCGACCCGCAAGTATTGCGCAGCCTCTCCCCCGCGGACAAGGCAGCCAGTAGTGAGACCTGGATGGCGACCATCCCAGGAGAAGCCCAAGAAATGACACTAGGACTAGTCTGGCGCTTCAAAACAGACTCGCTCCACTATAGACACAAACCCCTGACCACGGAGCAGGGAAGGTCGACGGCGATACCGACCACCAGACGGAGTGTGTACAGAACACTCGCCAGACAATATGACCCGTTGGGATGTATTCTACCTTACACCACCAGGGCAAAGATGATTGTACGAGCACTATGGGACAAGGACCAGGGCTGGGACGACCCAATACCCGCACACCTTGCCTCCACATGGAGAGAGTGGGAGACGGAACTCCGCTCACTCCCAGGCGTCAACATACGCCGCAGCTACTTCCCACCCACAGTGAGGCCAGAGACATGCAAGATGGATCTACACGTCTTCAGCGACGCCTCCGAAGTAGCCTATGGATCTGTGGCCTACTTGCATGCCCAAGAGAAGGGAGGAGAGATACACACCGCTTTCATCCTGGCTCGCTCAAGAATAGCCCCACGAAAGCAACAATCTATCCCGCGTCTAGAGCTCTGCGCAGCCCTAGCAGGAGCGCATCTAGCCACGTTAATCCAACGTGAACTCACCATCCCGGTGCAAAGAACAATCTTGTGGTCAGGTGACGGACCAGAGTTCCTCAAGCTCCCGGAAGAAGAGTGGCCTACGCCCACCCCACGGGAAGCGAGTAAAGAGGAGGCTGAAAACAAGAAACCTATGTTCTGTGGATTGAGCACAGTCGCCTCCACAGCCCCCAACATAGATGATTGCCTCACCCTACAGAGTGCGCAGATAAAGACATTCCTGTGGCACCACCCAGAGATTCAGCCCACCACTGACATTTCAGCAGCTGACTACGAAGAAGCAGGACTTCTTCTACTACAACGAGCCCAGAGAGACTCGTTCCCCGATGAGCTAGACTGTCTACAGGGAGGAAAGCCCGTCCCATCAGACAGCAGACTGCTCCACCTGGCACCCGAGAGTGACGCCCATAATCTCATCAGAGTGGGTGGTCGTCTGCGGAGAGCCCCCGACCTACCGGATGACGTTAAGTACCCGATAGTCTTGAACAGCCGACACAAGGTCACAGAGCTGATCATAAAGAAATACGACGAGGATGTGCACCACGCAGGAGCAGAGAGAGTCTTCGCGGAGATCAGACGTCGCTATTGGATACTTCAAGGGAGAGAAGCAGTGCGACGCTTCCAGCGAACCTGTCTAGACTGCCGAAAGTGGCGCGCGCAGCCCAGCATACCCCGGATGGCTGACCTACCTCCCTGTCGCCTCCGACTGGGCGACAATCACTTTCACTCCACAAGCATGGACTGTTTTGGCCCGTTGTATATAAAGAAAGGAAGAGGAACCGAGAAGCGGTGGGGTATTGTATTCAAATGCATGACCACCAGAGCGATACATATCGAACTCCTTCCAACCATGAGCACAGACTCATTCCTTATGGCCTTCCGAAGATTCACATCGCGGAAAGGAAAACCGTCTACATTGTTGTCTGATCACGGGACAAACTTCAAAGGCGGAGAAAGAGAGCTGAGAGAGAGCTTCCAAGCTATGGGCCCAGAACTTAAGACCCACCTCGCTCCATCCCAGATTGACTTCCAGTTTAATCCCCCGAACGCACCCCACTTCGGTGGAACCTGGGAACGAGAAGTACGTTCTATAAAGACAGCCCTGTACGCCGTGCTTGGGGCCCAGACTGTGGCGGAAGAAGTCCTAATGACAGTCCTCACGGAGATCGAGGGAGTATTGAACTCCAAGCCCCTCGGTTACGTCTCAAGTGATGTAGCAGATGTCGACCCAGTCACCCCCAACACACTCTTGATGGGGCGGCTGGACCCCGCGCTACCCCAGACAATGTACAGGCCTGAAGAAGCGAACGGCCGAAGAATGTGGAGGTACAGTCAAGTACTGGCTGACAAGTTTTGGAATAGCTTCCTACTCCACTATCTACCGTCTCTACAGACCCGCCAGAAGTGGGTAAAAGAGAGAGACAATTTGACAGAAGGAACAGTCGTCATGATTATCGACCAGTCACTACCCAGAGCTATGTGGCCGGCTGGCCGCGTAAGCAAAGTGATCACCGGTGCCGATGGCAAGGTCCGAGCAGCTGAAGTGCTCGTCCAAGGGCGAACTTACACACGACCCGTGGCGAGGCTAATAGAACTGCCAAGACTCCCAGACACTATCGATGACGACCATGACCCCATGACTTTGTGAGTTGACTGACCCTTACAGCGGACCTTGAGTGGTAGACAGTGCGGTTAATCTGTCTCTGCTTAGCTAATTAGGTGGGACTAATTAGGGGGCGGCTGTTGTGAAGGATCAGATTAAACCGAATATATATATTTATTTATGGATATATATTTAATAGTATTTGTATATCGTTTGATATCCCTTGTATATTCTTTGTACATATACACTGAATATCCCTTTAGTCTACTACAGCCCATAATAGTTCATTCTCTCATTGGACAAGAACCTGGCGCCAGCAGACAGGCCCCTTGAGTCAAGTTCAATAGTGCCGACGAACATGTCCCAACTAGCCCCGGTTCCGCGTAGGAATACGGCTACCGAAATACGAATGGTACTATTTGTTCACTGTGCATATAAATAGGGCGCAAGTAAAGTAGAACTTTCTTTTAGTCCATTAGTCCTTTACCCTCCAACCTAGTAACAGACGTGAAGCCTCACCCACGACCCACGTGTGGTGCAGTATGGCCTAGTTGGCCCCAGAATAGGCATTGAGACCTCGTGTAAATTCATAGCTGAATTGTCATAGTTTGGCACTGTACCGTCGAGTGGGACGTATTTCTATTAAGTAATAATAGTCTATTATGTATGGTGCATCGTTCGGTTAAAGTTCTAAAGTGAGCAGCACCCCCATCGTTCCTCGCGTTATCTAGAGTCTTAACCAGGCTGGGCAGACCACGCGTGGTGCTTTCATCCGAGGAGTTCTGGGCGAGGACGAGTGGACCTGCACATTGGATTACCTACCCGGACGACTGCTGAGCCTATACGGCATGGAATATCTATTTGCTTTGGGTGCTTTGATTTGTGGAGCGGATAACAGCCAACGCCAGTGAGTGTTGGAATTACCCCCGAGAGGAGCCCAGGTGAGACGGCGCTCAACCCAGACCGAGGCCGCCTCGCTTCTCCGTCGTTGTGGACCTACAGCTACCGTCTACAAGAGGGCCCAAGTGTATTCATCTGTGGATCAAGATCCTGCGGGCACTGTTTTCTGTACCTGAATTCTCCCCAGGAATCGTTGGCCAGATGGGATGCAGCTGACGGCTCTCCAAACCCCCCCCCCCCCCTTACTGACTTACAACCAGCAGGACCCCTTTAGTATCCCGCTATAATCCTTAAGTACCATCGCTATAGTTTCCCTAAAGAACCAGGTTGTATACTTGCTTCCTGCGTAACCAGAGATTGGACATTCAGTGTTGATTTGCCTACGAATACTCATTTGCCTTACAAGTGCATTCAAATCATAAATGTAATTAAGTGAATGTTGTATATACCTTTTGCTATATTAAACCTTCGACTGTTATATTTGGGAATTGTACCCCTCAGTTACAGTCATTATTGTTATTATTATTATTATTACTGCTGTTATTGTCCTGCGTCGAGAGAGAGTGTGACAGAGAGGGAGATTGAGAGAGAGTGTGACAGAGAGAGCATTAGAGAGAAGTCCCGTCCCCTTTTTTTGGAATCTAAAAAGTGCAATCGAGCCTTTTTGGTACGGTAAGGGCTGATGTTTTTAAAGTTCAAAGTGTATATTCACTAGAGCTGGGGGGGGTAGTTAATCAGCCAGTCCAGAGATGTGGAGAAGTTGAGTACCAGCCTTGATGGAGGAGCATGGAGGTTAATTACCCGTCAACATCTACGGGGTTTAGATCTGTTTTTAATACGGGGGAGATCATTATTCTGCATGCATTGGCCTAGAAACAGCAGCAGGCTGGTCAGTCAGAGGTAGGTAGAGGGAGGGGTTCTTCTAAAGATGGAGAGAGAACTCTGATACTATTGATCCCCACATTTGACCTGCACCTGGGTGTCGTGAGCGACTTAGAAAAATGCTTTTTCATATCTAAAATGATGTTCACCCGCCTTGATTTTGACAAGGTCTTTTCAGATCGGAGAAGGTTACACATCAACTAGAAAGGTGCGCTCAGTAGAGCACAAATATCCACCAGGCGGCCAGGCGGGGCAAATTAAAGCAGATCTCCCTGCATTATTCCTATTACACTATTACATGATTACACTATTACATACTTACACTATTACACGATTACACTTACACAGTATTACAGTTTTCTAGTAGCCTACATGTTAGGCAGGGCTTAAGTGTAGGGGACGGGGCAAACAGACCAATGAAAGCAGATCTCCCCTTATTATTCCTATTACCTAATTAAATAATTAAAAACTATTACTTTTGACAGGCAGCAATGACATCACTACTCAAATATATGTAGGACTATTTATATGAATGAGTAAAAGAGCTTGCATGACAAGTGTGCAGCACATTATCATTCTGATTGAAGCTAAAATAATTATGACAATAATTACAAGCCAATGTATATTATTTGGGGATAATATCAAAGCATATGACTGAGTAAATAAGAAAACTATGCCTTGTTGATGTGCAATCAGATTTCAGAAAAACATACGTAGATGAGAGAACAGTGCAACGTCAAGAACAGCAAAAGCAGCACTTCTATGTGGAAATAATAAGCATCTGATTAACAAGTGTAGAGAGAGAGAGAAAGTCGTCGTCCCCCCTTTTATTGGAATCTAAAAAGTGCAATTAAGCTTTTTTGGTATGGGAACTCTATCATTATAAAATAGACTATCAAACACAGCCCTAATCTTTCATGGCTTTAGGGTAGAATCAAACTTTCAGTTCACAATAATACTAGCTGATGCATTATCTGGCTATATCAGGACAGAATTAGTGGACTGGAGAAACTGAGACATCACTATTAATATAAGTGTCTCATAAACGTTACAACTTTGAGTAAGTTGAGGGAGGGAGGGAGGCAATGACCTGAATCTGCTGCACAGCTAACGTTATCTGTAGAATGGATGCTTGGTTTTCAAGAGCCTCCTCGGCAGCGCTGAAGTTAGCCAACATAACCTTTCCCTGCAGATGATGCACTCGAGTTCCAGATAGTCCAACTAACAATACCGGTACTCAAGATAATTTTCCTGCTGTCTGTTGACAGTTTTTGCTCTTTTTTTCTTGACGTGGAATGCCTTCCTTTTTGTTAGTTGGTTAGGGTGGCATCTGTGCAAGGAATCTGTCCTTTCTGGCACCACAAATACAGTATATGGAGCCATCTTTTTGCTAGAGATTTTGCTAGCCGCTCATAATGCGAGTCCTGACATTTGATGTGCAGCTAAATAATTATTCCCCCTCTTGTCAGAGAATGTAAATAGAGGACATTATGGAGGTGTATACAATTATTTCCCACTAGTTATGAGTGGGAAGTGAGTTCCGACACAAATATGTATGTTGAATGGAAATGTATCTCATTTAGAAATCATATTTTATGAAGCCTTGTCAAATAAAATAAAGAATTGGTTGGAAAAAAGTTGAGTCGTTGACCCATTTGAAATATATTCAAGAATTCGGGTCCATGGCCTGCTGTCGGCCTGTGTTTCATCCAAATCTGAATTGTAGTTTGCGAGATATAGCTACAGACAGCCACACAGATACACATACACGTGCAACCGAACTAACGCATGATCTCTCCCCAGGACTCACCTGGTGGAGATAATACATGAGACTGGAGCGCATTGGTGTTCCTGCCACTTGGCCTGTATGTGACAATAAACAGCCTTCCCTATTCATAGCAGCTTACAATTGAGCCTAGATGAGAGGAGAATAACCACTGACCTGGTTCCCTGGTCTCCACAAGGCTTATGCAGTAACATCAGCACAGCAGGTATAATGGTCCTATGAGGATATGCATTTGCTGCAGGCTACTGCTCAATTCTCTTTCAATTCAAGCCATTCAAAATGTAAACAGGAATCGTGGTTTATTTTCTCATTCCATCTCATTTGTTTGCCAATAAGATGGACAGTGTAACTGAGGGGTACAATTCCCTGACTGTATTACTAGATATGATACTTACTACCACTACCTTTGTACTTAATATTCGGCCACCCAGTACACGGCATAAATATATTATCATGAACACTCTCACGTAGATGAAACGGATCCAACACAAATGTACGAATTAGAAGCAGGTCTTTATTTCCTACACAGCGATGGTGTGTAGAATAAACACTTAATCACTTAATTACATTTATGAATTGAAATAGTATGCACTTTTATGGCAAGGAGTATTCGTCGGTATATCAATAGATAATGTCCAATCTCTGAAGGCGCAGGTGGTAAATATACGACCTGGAATAGTTAAGGAATAACAGCAATGATACTTTAATGATTATAGGCTGGATACACTAGAGGGGGTTAATCCGGTCGCTTGTAAGCCGACAGGAGTAGGAGGGGGGGGGGGGTAGAATCCAGCTGCCTCGTCCGGCCAAGGGTATCCCAGGTGAACCCACTGTAGTGCCGTTCAATGCGCCGGCGATCCTTGGACCACAGATGAAAGCAGGTGGACTCTTTGTGGGCCGGCTCTCTCCGGTCCACGGGGGAGAGATGTGGAGAGACCTCGTCTTGCAGAGCGTCTCCTCACCTTGCGTTCTCTCCAGGGGGGGGGTTCCAACACACGGTAGTGTCGGGGGTCTTTATCCATAGAATAATCAAAGTATCCAAAGCATAATCCGTGCCTGGGAAGGCGGGCTGTCGTCGGTAGAATAATCCGGTATACAGGTCCACTCGCTCGTCGGCTCTGGGGCTCCTCGGGTGCAGCTTCACATAGGGTCAACCACCCTGGGTAAGCAGCCAGTTCTCTGCCCGAAACGATGGGGTACTGACTACGGTAGTATTCTCACCGCACGAAGCACTATATATTAACAGACTATTATTAGCTTAATAGACTACGTCCAACTCGACGATATAGTGCCAAATATGACTATTCAAATATTAATATACACGATGTCTCAATACCGATGGTAGGCCGAACTTGGCCTTACTCCCACACGTGGCATCGCGGGGAGGCTTTACGTCTGTGACTCTATTGGAGGGTAAGAAACTGGACTGAAAAAGAAAGTCCTACTTTAGTAGCGCAGTATATATACGCACTATGAACAAATAGTCCCATTAGTGGTGCGGTAGCCAAATTCCTACGCGGAACTAGGACTTGTTCGTACATGTCGAGCGGTACGTTTGAACTGGGTCTGAGGGGTATGGCAGCCTGGCACCAAGGTCTCGACCAATAGTAGAATGGAGACTATTATGGGATGTTCAGTAGGCTAGAATGGATATTCAATGCATATTGTACAAGGAATATACAAGGGATATCAGGGAATATTAGAGAATATACAAATACAATTAAATATATATATATAAATAAATATATATATTCGGTTTAATCTGGCCCTTCACAACAGCCACCCCCTGAATAGGTCCCAGACCTAATCAGTTAAACGGAGACAGATTAATCGCGTTGTCTATTTACACATAAGGGTTTGCTGTAGGGGTCAGTCAACTTCACAAAGTCATAGGGTTGTAGGGTCATGGTCATCATCGATTGTGTCTGGGAGTCGAGGCAGTTCTATGAGCCTTGCCACGGGACGGGTGTAAGTGCGACCCTGGACGAGCACTTCAGCTGCTCGGACCTTGCCGTCGGCACCGGTGATCACTTTGCTTACGCGGCCGGCCGGCCACATAGCTCTGGGCAGTGATTGATCAATAATCATGACGACTGTTCCTTCTGTCAAATTGTCTCTCTCCTTTACCCACTTCTGGCGGGTCTGTAGAGACGGTAGGTAGTGTTTAATGTCATCCGGTAGATTGGGGGCTCTGCGTAGGCGACCACCCACTCTGATGAGGGTATGAGCGTCGCTCTCGGGGGCCAGGTGAATTAATCTGCTGTCGGATGGGACGGGCTTTCCTCCCTGTAGACAGGCCAATTCATCGGGGAACGAGTCTCTCTGGGCTCGCTGCAGTAGAAGCAATTCTGCTTCCTCGTAGTTAGCTGCTGACATATCAGCGGGGGACTTGCACTCCGGGTGGTACCGCAGGAATGTTCTTTGTTGTGCACTCTCTATGGACGTGCAATCGTTTATGTTAGGGTCGATGGAGGCTACGGTGCTCAATCCACAGAACACAGACTTCTTAATTTCCACCTCCTCTGGACTTGCTTCCCTCGGGATAGGCATGGGCCACTGTCCTTCCGGGAGTCTTAGGAATGCGGGGCCGTCACTGTAGACATTGCGACGGGTGAGGTCATCCAGGGGCATCCCCCGGGTGATGACGTCAGCTGGGTTCTGTTTTGTATCAACGTAGCGCCACTCTGTTTCTCCGGTTAACTCTTCGGTTAAGTCTTGAATCTCGGTGACTCTGACTCCCACGAAGACTTTGTACTTGCATGAGTCCGATTTGATCCAGGCGAGTACCGTCGTGGAATCTGACCACAGGATTGTTCTAGACACCGGTATGGTGAGCTCACGTTGGATGAGCGTGGCTAGGTGCGCTCCGGCTAGGGCTGCGCAGAGCTCTAGACGTGGGATAGATTGTTGCTTGCGTGGGGCTATTCTCGAGCGGGCGAGGACAAATGCTGTGTAGATCTCTCCCCCTTGGTCTTGGGCCCGCAAGTAGGCTACTGATCCGTATGCGACCTCTGAGGCGTCACTGAAGACGTGTAAGTCCATTTTACATGTCTCTGGCCTCACCGTGGGTGGGAAGTAGCTTCGGCGCATATTAACGCCTGGGAGTGAGTGGAGCTCCATCTCCCACTCTCTCCAGGTGGATGCAAGGTGTGCGGGAATGGGGTCGTCCCAGCCCTGGTCCTTGTCCCACAATGCTCGTACAATCATTTTTGCCCTGGTGGTGTACGGTAGAATACATCCTAGCGGGTCATATTGTCGGGCGAGTGTTGTGTACACACTCCGTCTGGTGGTCGGCGCCGCCGCCGGCCTTCCCTGCTCCGTAGTCAGGGGCTTGTGTCTGTAGTGAAGCGAATCTGTTTTGAATCGCCACACCAATCCCAGGGTCATCTCCTGGGCTTCTCCCGGGATTGTAGCCATCCAGGTCTCGCTGCTGGCTGCCTTGTCCTCGGAGGAGAGGCTGCGCAGTACTTGCGGATCGCTGCTGGCCCACTGCCTGAGATCAAAGCCGCCTTTGATCAATGAGGCGCGGAGTTTAATCAGGAGAGCCTCGGCTTCTTCCTGGGTTGAAAGGCTTTGTAGACAGTTGTCTACGTAGAAGCTGTTCTTTACGCTGTGTCGGACCTCTTCGTCCGCTGCTGGGTCCTCTGCTACATGTTTCTGTAGTGCAAATGTCGCACAGCAGGGGCTGCACGTCGTTCCGAAGGGGAGGACTTCCCATTGGTAGATGGCTGGGTGCTCATCTCCTGGTTTCTCTCTCCATAGGAACCGTAACAGGGGCTTGTCCGCCTCTACTAATCTCACCTGCAGGAACATTCCTTTAATGTCCCCGCTGATGGCCACCTTTTCCTGGCGGAAGCGGAGTAGAACGCCGAGTAGGGAGGGGCCGAGTGTGGGACCGGGCAGTAACTCTTTATTCAGATTTTGGGATCCGATCTGGTAGCTGCAGTTAAATACTATGCGGTCTTTACCGTTGTGATGGACCTTGTGGTGGGGCACGTACCACGATTCAGTGGTCTGGTCAGCCTCTTTAATGTCCATCTTTGTGACGTGTCCCGCTGTGATGAGCTTCTCAATCTCAGCGCGGTATACACTCTCTTGGGCGGGGTTCTTGGCTAAGCGCCGCTCCGTGTTCAGCAGGTACCGTTCTATGGCGTCTGTCTTGGCGTGGAAAGTAGGCATTCCTTCTCGCCGCAGGAGTGGCGTGGCGTATCTCAACACGCCGTTGACCGGGACTCTCTTGGTCCCTGTCTCGAGGAGGTGAATGGCGTAAATGTCATCTTTAGAGCGAATGTCTTTCTTTCCATTCTTAAAGGGCATTTGTTCCAAGCTCCATAGCCGCTCTACGTGTTGCAGGAGTGCGGTTTCTCCCTCTGTGACTCGGGAGTGGAGACATCTAGTGGCTGTACTTCGGTTGAGAGATTTGGCGAGCGGGCCTTGGAGAGTCCATCCCAAACGGGTCTCGACTGCTGCAGGACAGCCTCAGGGTCCGGTATGAACCCGGTCTATCGGGACAATGAGGTCTGCATGGTCGGAGCCTATCAACAGGGTCGGCATAGCATTGTCTATGAGCGGGATCGGTAACTTGCGCAGATGTGCATATTTCTCCATCAGCTTGGCGACGGGGTATGTGTACCGCGACAGTCCTATTTCTTGGCTGGTGAAAGCGTCTGCAATCTGGTACCGTCGCTCAGGCTGGCCGCTTGCTGCGATAGAGAATGAGACATTCTCGCCCTTTATCGTCTTCAAATCTCGTCTTATTGTCCGAATTGTCATTTGGGTTTCGCTTCCCCGCAGCCCTAGCTGGGCCGCAGCGGAGGCGAGCAGCAGGGTCTTCTCTGACCCGTCATCGAGGACGGCGTAAGTGTCCAGGACTTTATTCTGGTAGCTTAGTGTCACACGCACTACTTTTAGGAGTACTCGGGCTCCACTGCTGCTGGCGGGATTGATGTACATGACGCTCGCTTTGCGGCTGGATGGTGCAGGTGAAGGGCGCCGTCTGTTACTGTCGTGAAGTATGTCCAGATGGGCTCCATCGCACTTGGTGCACCTTTTCTTTAAGCGGCATTCGGCTGCCATGTGTGAGCGTGCACAGCGAAAACAGCGCTTGTTGGACTTTATCCATTGACTTGCTTCCTCCGCGTTCAGCTTGGGGAAGGAGTCATATTGCGCTAGCCAGTGTTCTTTCTCACAGTAGGGGCACACTATCTTCCACTTCTCCGTTCTGGAGGGGGTACTGTGGCTCCTGCTGCTCGGTACTGACTCCGATTGGTGCATCACAGTCACCGATCTTCTTCCATCAGTTAGTCGTCTGGTTCCTTCTCTGGAGCCAGGGGTGCTCCGTCCGAATGTATCTAGCCGTAGGCTGCTGACTTCTCTCGCCAGGAAGTCTGCTAGATCGAGGAGGTTCGGTTCGGGGCCATTCGGGTCTCTGTGGTCCCTCTGCCGCCTAAAGCGCTCCTGACGAGCGGGCGGCAGCTTCTCCAGGATCCTTTCCACATTTGAGTTGGCGTAAAGTTCATACTTCCCCTTCTCTCTTTGCGCTCCCAACATCCCTACCAGGGACTGCACTCTGATGGACAGGTCGTCCAGTGCTCGATTGTCTATTGCTGGGGGTAAGCGGTCGATGTGTCGGATCTCCTGGATCACGTAATCCCATATGCGCCCATACCTCTGGTCCAATGCTACCAGCGCTGCTGTGTGTGGGGTGGTGGAAGTCGCGTAGGCGAGCGCTATATTATGTGCGCGGGGCACCTTTAAGTGCTGCAGTAGGATGGCGTATTTGCGGCGTTCATCCAATACATCCACCAACATGGTCTCCAGACACATGCGGAGTTCCGTATACTGGGCCCGGTTCTCTTGGGTGAAGTCGGGTACCATAGGCGTGCCAATGTATGACGCTGACTGTGGATACATCGGCGAGCGTTGGGGGAGAGGCCTCCTAGGCGAGTCTCCTCCCGCTCCTTGGTATGGGCTGGTACCGGCAGTGTACCATGGCCCGCTTGTCCAGGTGCTGTTCCTCGGTGCGGGTCGTGCGTCGTGCTCACCCGTGTATAGAGTCGGGGGTCTGTAGCGCAGCTCCGCGGGAGTATAGCCTGGGCTGTACCGGACCTCCTGGTCCGGTAGAGTACTGTGCTGTCTTCGGGCGCGGTTCTCCTCCTCTTCCTCTTCGTCTTCAGTTAGGTCATCCAGTGCTTGTAGTCTCTGGTTTAGCCTCTCCACAGGATATGCTGCTCCTTCCCGGTTGCTAGGTCTCGCTTGGACCGGTGGGGGGAGGTGGTCTGTGGGGGGTATAGACCTCGTCTGTTGGTCAAGTTCAGGGTTGTTTACTCGGCTAGGGGATGCCGCCCTGGAGGTGTGTCTAGACGAGTTCCTGGAGCCTCTGGCGGAGGGAGAGGGTGTTGTCCGTCTGATCAGCTGTTCTATTAGTTGCGACTGCTGTCTGTCGCGCTCTGCGTCCCGTAGAGCACCAGCAGCTGCTCGCTGGCTGTCTGCTCGGTCTCGGGCCACATTCTCTTCCATCTGAATGCGTCTTATTTCCAGGCGTATGTGCTCTTCTTCGCTCCGTTGCTGTATCTGCAATCGATCGCGTTCACCCTGGAGTCTATCGCGTTCAGTAGAGGCTTTCAGGCTGACGAGGAATGCCTGCTGTAGGGTCCTCTCTGCCTCGCTGGGAGAAGGCGGTTGTATAGGGGAGCCTTCCCTCGGGGTACTCCTTGCGGAGCCTTGGAGCTCTATCTCCACGGTGCTCTCCCCGTCTTCTTCCGTGCCGAGTTCTCTCTCGGTAGCGTTGTATTCCTCCCGGGACTCATCGGGGACTACTTCTTCAGTACTGGCGGGGTGTGAAGTCATGTCTGGTTCCCACTGGTCCCCACCGTGAACTTGGTCAGTTACATTAGAGCCCGTAGGGGCCTCTATGGTCGGGGTAGTCTGGGCGTTGGGGTTAGACATACTTTTACTTTCTAGTTTTACCGCGTTTACTGTTAGTAGAAGACTAGGTTGTTGACTGACAGCGTAAGCCTCTAAGTACTGAGGGAGCCGTCGTTCGCGCTGCGGGCGTTGGTTAGGAGGATCGTTTCGTGGAGTGTTCATCATAGGCCATTTCAATATTAATAACACTATATTAATATTACACTAATTACCATCCGGCTCGAAGGACCAATTGTAACTGAGGGGTACAATTCCCTGACTGTATTACTAGATATGATACTTACTACCACTACCTTTGTACTTAATATTCGGCCACCCAGTACACGGCATAAATATATTATCATGAACACTCTCACGTAGATGAAACGGATCCAACACAAATGTACGAATTAGAAGCAGGTCTTTATTTCCTACACAGCGATGGTGTGTAGAATAAACACTTAATCACTTAATTACATTTATGAATTGAAATAGTATGCACTTTTATGGCAAGGAGTATTCGTCGGTATATCAATAGATAATGTCCAATCTCTGAAGGCGCAGGTGGTAAATATACGACCTGGAATAGTTAAGGAATAACAGCAATGATACTTTAATGATTATAGGCTGGATACACTAGAGGGGGTTAATCCGGTCGCTTGTAAGCCGACAGGAGTAGGAGGGGGGGGGGGGTAGAATCCAGCTGCCTCGTCCGGCCAAGGGTATCCCAGGTGAACCCACTGTAGTGCCGTTCAATGCGCCGGCGATCCTTGGACCACAGATGAAAGCAGGTGGACTCTTTGTGGGCCGGCTCTCTCCGGTCCACGGGGGAGAGATGTGGAGTCTCCTCACCTTGCGTTCTCTCCAGGGGGGGGGTTCCAACACACGGTAGTGTCGGGGGTCTTTATCCATAGAATAATCAAAGTATCCAAAGCATAATCCGTGCCTGGGAAGGCGGGCTGTCGTCGGTAGAATAATCCGGTATACAGGTCCACTCGCTCGTCGGCTCTGGGGCTCCTCGGGTGCAGCTTCACATAGGGTCAACCACCCTGGGTAAGCAGCCAGTTCTCTGCCCGAAACGATGGGGTACTGACTACGGTAGTATTCTCACCGCACGAAGCACTATATATTAACAGACTATTATTAGCTTAATAGACTACGTCCAACTCGACGATATAGTGCCAAATATGACTATTCAAATATTAATATACACGATGTCTCAATACCGATGGTAGGCCGAACTTGGCCTTACTCCCACACGTGGCATCGCGGGGAGGCTTTACGTCTGTGACTCTATTGGAGGGTAAGAAACTGGACTGAAAAAGAAAGTCCTACTTTAGTAGCGCAGTATATATACGCTAGGCTTGGGCGGTATCCTTATTTTCAAACCGGCAAACCTTTATGTTATAATACCCCGGTGCACGGTATTTGACGGTATGACTTTCATTTTCATCAGCGGGGGGGGGGGGGGGGGGTGTTACGTGTTACCAAGTAAACAAATCATCGTCAGCTCTCAGAATGATAGTCCCGTCCCGCACCGGTAGAAGCCCGCACCGTTTTAGCGTTAGCATCTAGCCTATAGCCATGGCAGACTATTTGATTCCTTAAGGGCTAGAAATTGCCTGGGTTTTGGTCATATGCTCCCGAAATGCTCCCGTTGTTTGGCTACTTCTATGTGCAGTAAAAACTACTCGAATGCTTTATAACCTAGCCATTGATTTAGTTCAGGGTAATCCAAGATTAGCCGCAGAGCTAACGCTACTAACTTGAGCTAACGCTATTTATTCAAGCTCAGTAGCTCACAGAGAGAGATAAACAGCTGACAGCGGATAGTACAGGACGGTACAAATACAATAAAAAGGCGGGTGGGGGCTGTTGTGTAAACCTTGTACTCTTTAGTTCACATATAATAAGAGACTGATTGCTCCACAAGGACCACAACAACACTGCTCTCGTCACAACGCTTTACGGTATTTTCACAGCACTGTCGCAACATTACACCGTTGTGACCCACTCGCTCCACTAGAGCGGTCTCGCCCTCTGCTGGCGAGTGTGTGCACTACACTCAGTGTGTGCACTACACTCAAAACTCCGTTTCACTGTTATAGAAACTGAAGCGCATCTGTGATTTTGACGGTGACGGACGGTATTGAAAATCAATACCGTAGGTATTTCTAAATACCCTGGTATACCTTAATACCGTCATACCGCCCAAGCCTAATATACGCACTATGAACAAATAGTCCCATTAGTGGTGCGGTAGCCAAATTCCTACGCGGAACTAGGACTTGTTCGTACATGTCGAGCGGTACGTTTGAACTGGGTCTGAGGGGTATGGCAGCCTGGCACCAAGGTCTCGACCAATAGTAGAATGGAGACTATTATGGGATGTTCAGTAGGCTAGAATGGATATTCAATGCATATTGTACAAGGAATATACAAGGGATATCAGGGAATATTAGAGAATATACAAATACAATTAAATATATATATATAAATAAATATATATATTCAGTTTAATCTGGCCCTTCACAACAGACAGGATAGCTTCTCCCACTGAATGCTTTGAAATGTCAATATTTGAATTTGAAAAGACGCCAAATGTTTTGAATGTCAATATTTGAATTTGAAAGAAAAGCAAAGAAAGTCCACTTCTGGTTGAAAGTCCTTAGAGGAAAGAAGTCGACGACGTTGCCTTGGCAACAATGAAGAAACACAGCATCCACAGGACATCGCCATGGCAGCATCATTATCGAATAGAATAGAATAGAAAGCTAGTCCCGGTCAGCGGTACAGTGGCATCAGTGACTAATCCCTCGTTATATAAAAGAAAAGACCTGAACCGCTTGACCTGTAAGTGACTTGATCAGAGAGTGAGCACCGGAACAGAAGGTTGCACATTTCTCGAGCTCCTCACTAGACCTAGTAGTTTTTGCTATTTGTACCGTTTCAAATCTACTACGGTTGAGGAGCCGGGAAAAACAGGCATCTCACGTTTTTCTGAATGTACAGTGTGTACATTTATAATAAAAAAAATTTAAATAAAAAGCTGTGACAATAATATAATCATTTTTTTTTTTTTTGCTGGCCTACCTGGCTGACTTTAGCTGGTGTGAGGATCATGTCCAGAACTCCAGACCAGCCTGCGACCACTCCTGTAGGGACTGCATAGGCCAGGGCTATCATCAGGAACCGCCCGTTGCTAATGGGGGAAAACACACACAAAGACAAAGACTTTCACACACAGAGACCAAGACATCTACACAAGTCTACACAACAAGTCTTACAGTGTTATTTCCATAGTAAGTAATGCCAGTAATCAGACGTCAAAGTGGTTGCGGAGAGCCTACCGCGCTCCCGCAAGCCTACCGGTAAAGGCCTACATGCAGCTGGCCAAAGATTCAACTGCGTGTCAAATCGACGCAAGCTGACGCGGACAGTGCAGAGCTGTGATTGGCCACTGCCCTGGGCTGGGCTGGGTCATGTACGAGTTCCTCTGACGCGGAAGTATGTTGGTCTAGCTCCCACGCAACATATCGACGACAGCCGGTGTTGAAGCATATCTCGGCCTCTCGACCATTTTGACTTTCAATGCACCGTTTTCTCACTGCATGAAGCCTCCTCCACCTGAAGCCAACTCAAGAGTGTGAAGTATCCTGTTCCTCACCGCACAAGGCCATTTCAGTAAGACGATCTTCTACAACGTGTGTGACGGGAATGAACAGTTATCTTGTGTATACCGCCGCATAGAGGCTCACGGTTTATTCTGTAATGAGGTTACTGACCCCCCTCATTCTTCCCACTAAGTGGCAGTGATGTTTAACCCTTTCACTGCCACACTACCAAACAGTTAACCCTTTCACTGCGACAATACGGAAGGTTAACCCTTTTCACTACCACACTACAGAAAGTTAAAGGTGAAAGGGTTAAAGTTCAGCTTTCCAATCAAAGTCTCTCTCAAGAGAAGTCCGCTCTCTCTGCCGCCATCTTGATAATGGCAACTAACACGACCAACGAGACCTGACCCATTTATACACACGTGGTTTCTGCCGCAGAGTCCTTAGTTACCATGGCAACCACTCACTGCAGATTGTGACTGACTTTCAAACAACTTTAAAGCTCACATTTCACCCTAAAATGCAGTTGATTATACTTTTACTTGACATAAAATAACATCACATTTAATTATTGTCTCTGAATATGTTTGTTTTGTAGCAAGTAGTTTCATTGTTGCCGCCATCTACAAATGTCTCCATTCAAAACTCTTGAGTTCTCCCGTCTCCTCATTAGGAGTGTCTCTGTTCCAACCACCATCGAATCTCAAATGAGGAAGAAGCAGCGTTGTCTTCTGGGTAGAAGAAAGGTGTGAGTTTCCTGAATTTGCCTCTAGCAGCCTGGTAGTTGTGAGAAGGCATCGTCTGTACTGTGTGTAGATAGGAACTCTCTAGCTCTTCATTCTCTTTGAGCTACACATAGCTCAGCAGCTGTGGTTCTAATAGTGCCCTGAAGCAGAGCAGCAGCATGTCTCTTTCTAGGGATGCACCGATACCGGGTTCAAACAGAATATCGCTATCAGAGAATTCCCCCGATAGTCAAATCCGATACCAAGAAACAAGGGAAACCATAAACGAAGGAGGGTCATCACGTCAGTGTGTAGCACGTGGCCGCACATCGGTTATTACCTTGGAGGTCAGAATAATCAGCAATTTGTTGGATTGTTAACTAGCTAACGTTTGATATATTGGTTGATGTATATTTCCTCAGGTATATTTAGAATTTTAATACAGGCTTCAATAGAACTGGCACCAAAGTCTGGCACCAATCAGAGCATAGAATGCCGACGTAATGACCCTTCCTTCTTCTATAGTTTCCTTGAAAGAAAGGCGTCCAACATGCCAGCAATCAAAGCAAAATGACTTGCTGCATTTTTTTTTTAACACATTAACTCTCAATAATCCTTGGCCAGTGACCCCAGAATGACGGTCCAAGTCTATACCGTTCATTAAAAGTAACGGATCAGATCGGTACGTGGTACCGGCCGATGCCCAAAAGCCCAGGTATCGTACCAGGTATCGTATCGATATCGGGACTAAAAAGAGTTGGACCGGTGCATCCCCATCTCTTCCTCTCACGTCCGCCCAGAGTCTGGGGACCGGCTGCCACTGACTCAAGCTCCTTGTCCTAAGCACTGGCAGTCAGTGGCAAGGTAGGTCTCATTCAGACACAGACACACACACATATATCTGGCTCAGACAACGTCCTTGCCCCGGTCATAGAAGACCCATCCCGAAGCAGAGTGTGGGGACAGTGAGATAAAGGGATGCCCGGGCAGAGCTGCCAGGATCGGTCCCGGGGGCCTCAGAGGAGGGACGAGAGGAACAGCATATCGTCTAGACAACAACACCCCCTTTCCTAAGGACTTCTATCATTACACACAACACTCTGGATATCCCAGCGATGGATTCCAAATGGCCGGATTCATCCCTTCAAAGTCCCGGGCTGTCGCAGAGGACACACACGCTCGCCGAACACAATGAAGATGAATGAAGCCTCAACCAATCACCCGCTAATGGAATCATCGATTGCGCGAGCACGTTTCCAGCTGATCCACGCAAACTGTGGCCGGCAGAGCGGCGCAGGTGAATGGTGAACAGTCCTGACTTCAGCCCTACCGGGGCGACTGCCTGGTACTGCGGCTCAGAGTCCTTCTGCTTAAGTACCGGTGAGGTGGGAGCCGTCTGCCAGTAGCTCATCAGCTTGAGTGCCCTGACAGACGCTCGTATTTACTCCTTCAATCACGGACTGAAGCGGCAGGAAGGACAAAATAGTGATAACGATAGAGATGTTGTATATATAACGTTAGAAACGCGTACACACACACACACACACCCAGCTTTACATGTATTAGTACTGTCACAGACCAGCCTATATATATTCATAAGGCTATATGACTGTGGGTCATTGGGGGGGGGCCTAACCTGACATATACAGTACTTCTCTCTAGTGAGAGATGAATCGGTCGGTCATTACTTGACATTTCGAGATAATGGGCATCTAATCGGCATCGAGGCAGCTTACGAAGCCGGTAAACAAAACATTTCTGCAGACGAGTCTTGCATTTGTGCACTTGTTTTTCTCTCTCCCTCCGTGTGTGGGTGTGTGTTTGTCTGCGCTCCACCACACCGAGCTAACTTGGCACAGTGTTTAATGAGAGAGATACAGTGGATCCGTGGGGCAGAATCTCCATTCGGTCACCTTGTTGTCACCTCTAACGTTAGTCACTTGGTGGATGATATGAGCAGGCTGTGTGATGCGAGTGAACAATTTAAAATAAGTGCCCTGCAGAGACAGAGAGCAGATCTACTTAAGTAAACAGAGACAAAGCAGACAGACAATAACGTTGGAGTAAAATAAATGCCCATTTAAATTCAGCAAGAGTGTGTCTCCTCTGTTATTATTGTTATTGTTGCATTTTATCAGATGCAAAAAAAGAAAACATATCGGCATTATAAGGGAACGGCTCCCTCCTACCTCCGGTCAATGGTCTCTAGCTAGACACCCTCCAGACCCCTACGCTCTGCGTCTTCAGGCCGCATCAGACCCACTCCTATCCGAGCTGCTGGGGGGTCATCCAAGCAAAGCAGGCTATTCTCGGTACTCGCTCCACAATGGTGGAACGAACTTCCCGCCACAGTCAGGACAGCTGAAACCCGGCCAGACTGTCAACTAAAAACACACCTCTTCAAACAATATCTGAAAATATTAAAATGTGTTACATTCTTACTGTCTTTTACTATTATGTACCTTATTACTATGCTACTATATTTATACTACTACCCATTATGCTAAGTGCCAGAGATGTACCCCTCCAGCTGACTTGTTGTTCACAATCTGTAAGTCGCTTTGGATAAAAGCGGCAGCTAAATCACTAAATTACAAGTTGTAAACAGCTCTGCCCAAGAGAGACAAAGTCTGTACCAAATCCATGACCAAATTAGTTTGAAAGAAAATGCTTTGAATTGGGTGTATACATAGTACCACAAATAAACAAAGATTAAGCTTGTCTCAACATTCATGAGTTATAAAGTGATCTGTAAGTCACTTTGGATAAAAGGGTCAGCTAAATGACTAAATGTGAATGTAAATTATACATTGGCCAGCGGCCGCCCAGCTCTCTAGATATCAGCATCAGCCACTGAAAAGCCCATATGGGTCGACCGCTAGTTCCTTCCTCTACTTTGTTGTGAGTTGTGGTGTGTGTGGGACGCCACGCTGAAGAGGAAGCTGGCAGCACACAGGCTTGGCAGGAGAAACACCAAGCTGCCAAGAAGTGATATGTAGTTTATGCCGTTGCGTCTATCTTAATAAAAGTGAACCTTTGGTTGGGCTCGTGACAGCTGAGGGGGGGGGGGCATCCCAGCAGCCCATGACTGAGCTCTTCCAGTGGGCAAGACCAAATGTAGGCCTGACTCTATCGTCTGTGGCCCATTAGTCAAAGAAGTCTTATTATGTTATATATATTATAATACACCAAACACACACACCTAGTTTTGTATGTCTATGTGTGTATGTTGAAGCTTTGTGTTGCTGCTATTTTTGGCCAGGTATCCTTTGTAAAAGAGATCCTGGATCTCAATTGGGACAAACCTGGTTAAATAAAGGCTAAATAAATAAGGACACACAAACATGCCTACACACCAAGTTTTGCATACGTATACAGAGAAGACACACATGTAACAAAAAGAATCCCACGTGTGTGTCTGTGAGTGTGTGTGTAATTCTTCATACACAAAGGATGACACACACATGCATGTGCATAAACACACACATACCAAGTTTTGCATGTTACACAAAGAATCACGTGTGTGTGTGTGTTTCTCCATACACAAAGAATCACACAAACACATGCACGCACACACACCTACATACCAAGTTTTGCATGTTACACAAAGAATCACACGTGTGTGTGTGTGTGTGTGTGTGTGTGTGTGTGTGTGTGTGTGTGTGTGTGTGTGTGTGTGTGTGTGTGTGTGTGTGTTTGTGTGTGTGTTTGTGTGATTCTTTGTGTATGGAGAATTACACACACACACATGTGATTCTTTGTGTAACATGCAAAACTTGGTATGCACGTGCATGTGTGTGTGTCATCCTTTGTGTATGAAGAATTACACACACACTCACATAGTGTGTCTGTGTGTGTGTGTGTTTGTATGTGTGTGTAATTCTCCATACACAAAGAATCACACACACGCAGATCTGTGAAACTCTGCTGCTCACCTCTCTGGGTGATCTTTCCAATCACTCTCCAACCAATTACAATCACCCGTTTAGACCCGTACTCATCACCTCCGCCCACTAGCGTGGTGCGCTGATGTAATTGGCCACCATCACCTAAAGCCCTAACAACAACGTGATTAAATCAGCAGCGTTGGATCTGCCTAAAGTAGGCTTAACACTTTCGCGGCCACTGGGGCCCGTCTAATACAATGGTAGAGGGCCAGCTTTTGTAAACAAACGTGGGGGTGTTTGTAGAGCTAAATCTATACGTATTGCTATCTGTCCATTCTCATTGTCAATTGAGTCCATAAACCGTCCCTTCAAAATGGCTTAAAGAGAAAAAAATGCATCAATAGGTTCTCATTTTATAGCGCCGTGAATATAAGCATTATAGCGGATTTGGTCTAGTATATTTTCTGGAAGGCTAGTTATAGAGCTAATAGCTGCTAATGTTATATCCAATGGCATTTCCGTTTTACAGATGCTACAGAAATAAGTCGTTTATTATTATTGATTACCAATAACCGTGTTCGTCTAAGTAGCCACATACGCTGGTCGGCTGGTTGAGTATCATAGCAAGCTCTGATCAGCATGTAATTTACGTGAAAAAGATCTTACCAAGAGCCGGTTGGATCCCCCCGAGCATTTCCCCGTTATCGATCGCCATCTGGTAGATCGATATGTCCATTGGCTGATGATAAATCCCCTTATTGCATGGTGAAATCTGTGATTCGAAACGTAATCCAAGCTACAGGCTGCAGATCCAGAATCCAGCTAACTGAAATCTCCGTTGAAAGAAAAAAAATAGACTGATCCGTTTGCCCACAGGGCACACTGCAGTAGCGCGATAGCGCCCCTAAGAGGATCTGGCCGGTATTGCACATTGTCGAATTCATAGAGTAGGGAAAATCTGCAGACGATCGGATTCATTGTGGAGCCTCAGAACAGCGTGGAATCGGTGTTTTGACCACCCAGCGTTGGATCAATAAACGCGATCGATATTTGGAATGGCGATCAGGAATTGGAATCATCTTTTTGGAGAACATCTGATCCGAGGTAAGGAATCTATTTTACCAGTCTTAGGATAATCAGAGCTTTTTTCCCAGAGATATCAACGTGTGCCCTATGTGTGTGTGTGCGTGTGTGTGTGTGTGTGCTGATCAGGAAATGAGATAATCGTTTTTTCAGCCCGCTTCTATAGCGTGCATAAGTACACATATACTATCGATAATCTAGTGTTTATTTGAAAACGATTCATGGCCGAAAAATGACAACGTTTTTTGTGTATTCCAGAATATTCCAGTAAAGGGCGTTTATCACAGAATCTTTATATTTTCCTGAAACTTTCAAAAAACTAGAGTGTTTCAAAATGGTATAAAACGGAAATGAACAGATTAAAAAACAATCCGTTTTGACAATGTTGACTGCAAACAAGTCATTGATAAGCGACGGCCAGATTATACACATAGCCATAATTTAAGATGTAGTTTATGCGTTCGCAAATATGAGCGCTCTATCATTGAAGTGGACACTGGCACGCAACAGGGTTCTGGGGCACCCGACCTCCGGCACGGAAAGTGTTAAGAGCGGTTTTGAATGTGGGTAGGGATTCACATCTTTTTACGGCTGTCGGTAGGGCGTTCCACATTGTTGTGGCATAATTGCGAAATGTGTTTAGTCCCATGTTTGTGCCGAATCTGGGTTGCACATGATTTGTGGAACTCCCTCTGATGTTGTGGGCGTGCCGTGGTATTCACTGACCTTTGGGAAGTATTTCGACATGTACATGGGTACCTGTGTGGTGTAGTGCATCTTGTAGACCAGGCCCATTTGCAAGTTGCTGTACTCTGTCGTCTACTCTAAGCCATCCTAGGTAGTCAAAGTGGGCAGGGGTGAGGTGGGTTCTAGGAGTAAGGTCAAGTAGTAGTCCGACCAGTTTGTTTTGTGATGTTTGTAATCTTGTTTTTAGCGCCTTTGAGAGGTGCTTTGGTACCATGAGGTGCAAGCCTAGTCGTAGTACCCTTGAATGAGTGCTCCTGCATCCTCCTATAGGGAGGGGGCTCCTCCCCTAATCCCTATAGCACACGTCTCTATCCAGTAAAGGCTCCAGCTCCACAGAGACACGGACACAGCAGCTCGTCTCTACCGTGGGAATATCTTGTCCCGCACTGCCCGGGGCCACTTGGCCTTGCAGGGAGAGTCGAGGAGGACTCGTAAAAGCCTGCGGTGATGGAGCACCCTCTCTGCCACTCTCCTGGCACCCTTTTCATTAACCTTGCCACCAACGGCAGGAAATCAATATCCATGCCCCCTTTTCCCCGGATATTTTCCGGGGAGTCTCAATGCCGGCGGCGTCATCAACTAAGTGCCATTTGTCCTTGGCAGGTCCCGCTGGACGTCCCACGCTGAAAGGAGGCTGATTTGGAGGGCTGTCATCTATACTAATACTGTGCAGTGTTTGTACTCAGGTTTTCTGATGATTAGTGTGATCGGGAGGGCTGTCATCTATACTAATACTGTGCAGTGTTTGTACTCAGGTTTTCTGATGATTAGTGTGATCGGGAGGGCTGTCATCTATACTAATACTGTGCAGTGTTTTTACTCAGGTTTTCTGATGATTAGTGTGATCGGGAGGGCTGTCATCTATACTAATACTGTGCAGTGTTTGTACTCAGGTGTTCTGATGATGAGTGTGATTGGGAGTATGGCTGGCTGGCTGGATGGATAGATGGCTGGCTGGCTGGCTGATGAGTGGATGGCTGATGGAACAGATACCTAGATGGCTGGATGGATGGCTGGCTGGATGATGGTTGGATGGCTGGCTGATGGAACAGATGTCTGATGGATGGCTCATTGGCTTGGAAGGCCTTGAAGAGTAAAGATGGTACTATTTCTGCTTCATGCTTCATGCTTCATCTCTCTCAGTCTGTCTTTGTTAGGTGGTGGACCGACGTGTGCATAATATTATACGTGGGCGCATGCATGAGTGTGCACATATGCGCACACACACGCACACAGACACACACAGGACCAACTTTCCCTGTTCATCTCACATTCCTAAAACAGACAGTGTGGTGTGGATGTGACTGGAGTGTGATATAGTTCAAACTGGCCACTGAAAGCCTACCTATCAGAGGAGGAACAGGTACCAGCATTATACTCTCAATGGGGCAGCCAAGTCCAATTGGTGTGCATGTGTGTCTGCATAATACTTGTGATTCTGCCCTAAAGCATGTGTTCCATGTTTACGTCAGACTGAGTACGGTCATCTGTCTGTTGGCAGATTCTGTGGGGACCGTGGAGAGTGTGTGTTAGCAGAGAGTCTGCGAGGCAGGCTGGCCTCGCTGCAGGGGACCAGCACTGTGGCTGACAGTAGTCAGTAGATCCAGGAATGTGGGCCAACCCCCTGGCGTCTCTCTTCCTCCCTTCATCCCTTTATCTCCTGTCCAGCCTTGGGCGCCATTCCTCCACTAGTGGCCAAGAGCTCTCTCTGCCTGAGATAGTGCTACGAGCCCGGAGGCCTGCAGATGTCAAGTCAAGTCAAGTCAAGAGTTTTATTTGTCACGGCATACAAGTATACAATGAAATGCGGGTGGTCTTGCCCGCAACGATGTGCAATACAGTAGTACAACATATAATAGAATCCAATAGACAACATTGTGCAATAAACAGGTAACATAGTGGGACATCACGGTATTTGTACATAGTTATTTACAGAGCATGAAGGACATGCTAGGTCCCTTGGTAGTGCAATACACTGTTACTATACTATTTTTAAAGTGACCTTTCTTTGTGGCCATAAGTGTGGGCGTGTGCAGCATGAGTGAGTGCTTTCTCATGTTAAAGTGGCTGCTAGTGTGCGAGCGTGCACAGCGTGTGTGTCGTGTGTGTGCTAATGTGTGCTTGTGTGTGTAGGGTTCAGTGTTCTGTGACCCTCAGTGTTCATTGTTCAAGGCTCTGATGGCCTGGGGGAAGAAGCTGAGCCGAAGCCTCTCTGTCCTAGTAGCTGGTGTTCGCAGGCGTCTGCCTGACCTCAGCAGCTGGAACAGGCTGTTATTGGGGTGGTGAGGGTCTTTCATTATTCTGCAGGCTCTGGATTTGCACCTCTTGTTGTATAGAACCTGCAGGGGAGGTAGTGCAATACCCGTGGTACGCTCGGCAGAGCGCACCACTCTCTGTAGGGCCTTCTTGTCCTGTGCCGTGCTGTTGCCATACCAGGCAGTGATGTTTCCAGTCAAGATGCTCTCTACAGCTCCGGAGTAGAAGGACTGGAGTATCTTCCCCGATACTCTGAACTTCCTTAACTCCACGGTGGCCCCGTTTATCCTCAGTGGTGTGTGGGTCTCCTGCTGTCCTCTCCTATAATCCACGATCAGCTCCTTGGTTTTACCAATGTTCAGGAGCAGGCTGTTGTCCTGGCACCAGCGTTCCAGTACCTCAACCTCCTCCCGGTAGGCCTTCTCGTCGTTGTCCGAGATCAGCCCCACCACCACCGTGTCGTCTGCGAACTTCACTATGGAGTTGGAGCTGAACTTGGCCACACAGTCGTGTGTGTATAGTGAGTACAGCAGGGGGCTCAGAACACAGCCCTGGGGGGACCCGATGCTCAGGGTGATGGTGTTGGAGGTCTGACCCCCCACCCTGACCGCCTGGGGTCTTTCACTCAGAAAGTCCAGTACCCAGGCGCTCAGAGCGGAGCTCAGACCCAGCTCGATCAGCTTGTCCACCAGTCTGGTGGGGACTATGGTGTTGAACGCTGAGCTGTAGTCAATGAACAACAGTCTCACATAGCCCCCCTTCTGACGGTCCAGGTGAGAGAGGGTGCTGTGCAGTACTTGGGAGACCGCATCGTCAGTGGACCTGTTTGGCCTGTATGCAAATTGCATAGGGTCCATATCGCTGGGGAGGGAGGCACAAATGTGATCCTTGACCAGCCTCTCGAAACATTTCATGGCCACAGAGGTGAGTGCCACCGGTCTGTAGTCATTGAGACCTGCTGGGGAGGGTTTCTTTGGTACCGGGATAATGGTAGACATCTTGAAGCAGGCAGGGACCACTGACTCCTTCAGGGATTGATTAAATATGGTGGTGAACACAGGGGCTAGCTGGTTAGCACAGGACTTGAGTATGCGTCCTGTTATTCCATCTGGGCCAGCCACCTTCCTGGTGTTCAACTGCATAAATGCTCTTCTCACACTGTGTACCGTCAATGAGAGAGCGTCCCCGCCCCCCGCGGATGCCCCCCCCCCCCTCCACAACAGCCGGCGCACCAGTGACGTCACTAGCCGTTGAGCTAACAGTGCCACTGTTTGCACCAAACCGCGCGTAGAAGGTGTTGAGCTGGTCCGCAAGGGAGGCGTCGTCGCTCCCCATTGAGGGGGCGCTGACTTTGTAGTCAGTTATAGTCCTCAGTCCCTGCCATAAGCCTCTTGTGTCATTCTGTGCCATTTGTGCCTCCATCTTGTCGGCATACGTCCTCTTAGAAAGCCTGGCGCAGAGTGTAGACTGTTGTCTTGTACTCTTCCATGTTTCCTGACTCTCTGCCCAGGTTATAAGCAGTGGTGCGAGAGTTCAGGGCTGCTCTGATAGTACTGTCCACCCATGGTTTCTGGTTCGGGAACACCCTCGCCTTTTTTGTGGGGACAATACTATCAGCAAGTGTTGTTATGAAGCTCACCACAGTGTCTGTGAACTCGCTGACGTCACTGGTGCTCCTCTCGAGCATTCCCCAGTCGACGTCATCGAGTGCGTCCTGAAGCGTGGCCTCTGATTGGTCGGTCCATCTTTTTACCTCACGTGACACGACGGCGTCACGTGATCTTTGTTTGTAAGCAGGGACCAACAAGATGGCGGCATGATCCGACGTGTTCGTCGCTCCCGCTAATGGTGGGGCCGGTACAGCCTTGTATCCGGCTCTGAACGGGGTGTAACAGTGGTCGAGTGTATTTCCTCCCCTTGTGGAGCAGACGATGTGCTGAAAGAAAGACGGCATGACTTTTTTCAGATTCGCCTGATTGAAATCCCCGGCTACAATCATGGCCGCGTCTGGATGCTTGATCTGGTGTGTGTTCAGATGGTCGTGTAGTTCCGCTAGCGCCCTGCCGACGCTCGCCTGGGGGGGAATGTACACTGCAGTCATGATCACTGCAGTGAACTCGCGTGGAAGATGGAAGGGGCGACATTGGATCGAGAGGTGTTCCATGTCGGGAGAGCATGAACGGGAGAGTATCTTCACCTCCCCGGGGCTAGTCCAGCCGTTGTTGGTCATAAGGCAGAGACCCCCGCCGATGCTCTTCCCGGAGGCTTCTGTACGGTCTGCTCTGAAGATGGTGAAGGAGTTGGAGGGAGAGATGCTGTGATCAGGAGTCACTGGTTTCAGCCAGGTCTCCGTGAAACACAGGATATTGCAGTCCTTCATCTCTCGCTGGAATCGGACCCGCGCTCGTAAATCATCCATCTTACTCTCTAGCGAACGTGCATTCGCCAGGAAGATAGATGGAATAGCCGGACGGTAAGCAGATCTTCTTAGTCTTAATCTGATCCCGCTCCTCTTCCCCCTGTGTTTCTTCTTTGTCCTGCGGCCGTCTCCCGCGTCTTTGTCTCTTCTGATCTCCATTGGCCATTCTTGACATGATAAAGTGTCTCTAAACTCCTCTTTGAGTCCGGAGTTTAGGTCAATAAGTGACTGGCGGTCGTATGACGTCCCCGCCAGTGATGTTTCGATAAAAAAAGTAGTAAAAACAAACATAATAACAAAAAATTTGCACATTCGTTGCTGAGCAAAACCCACGGCGACTGACTCGAGTCGCGCCATGTTCTACATGTACGGTGCCACCGAGGAGGACGGATGAGAGATACACTGAAGTCAGACTCAAACTTCCTCTCTAGACTCCCCATGTGCTCTCTCTCTCTCTCCTGGACCCTTCTTTCTTACGTCTTCCTTACAAATACCATTTCCCGATAGAGAGAAATATACCTAGATAATGTAACCAAGGGACTAAGGAAACCCTTCAATAACTATTTCCTTTTTTTTTTTCCAGATAAATTCACAGGTTGACAGGCAGAACACAAGGCAGTCATCCCACCTCCACCTTCCATTTCACTGCACCTCCGATGGCAAATTATCAAGGGCGTGACTCATTGGAATGACTATCAAAATAATGCTATAACATTCTCTTCTCTGAATGTTTACAAACGCAGTCTCTGTAAGTTCCTAATTTACCAAGATCGATTGGGTCTCTTGCCTCTGCTTTGGCACTGATCTTTTAACATTTTGTATTTGGTATGTCTTTTAAACGTGCTCAATAAACTAAACTAAAAGGTATAGAGCTCTGATATTCTAAAAACTAATTTATATAACAATTATACAGTGACCGTCTTGGTGACCCCCCCCCCCCCCCCCCCCCCGTTTCAACACCATCCTCAGAGCAGACTGAGCTGATCGAGCTAGGTCTGAGCTCCGCCCTGAGCGCCTGGGTACTGGACTTTCTGAGCAAAAGACCCCAGGCGGTCAGGGTGGGGGGTCAGACCTCCAACACCATCACCCTGAGCATCGGGTCCCCCCAGGGCTGTGTTCTGAGCCCCCTGCTGTACTCACTCTACACACACGACTGTGTGGCCAAGTTCAGCTCCAACTCCATAGTGAAGTTCGCAGATGACACGGTGGTGGTGGGGCTGATCTCGGACAACGACGAGAAGGCCTACCGGGAGGAGGTTGAGGTACTGGAACGCTGGTGCCAGGACAACAGCCTGCTCCTGAACATTGGCAAAACCAAGGAACTGATCGTGGATTATAGGAGAGGACAGCAGGAGACACACACACCACTGATGATAAACGGGGCTACCGTGGACAGGGTGAGCAGCTTCAAGTACCTGGGGGTCCACATCTCAGAGGACCTGACATGGTCAACACACATAGACACAGTAGTAAAGAAGGCAAAACAGCGTCTCTACCACCTGAGACAGTTAAGGAAGTTCAGAGTATCGGGGAAGATACTCCAGTCCTTCTACTCAGGAGCTGTAGAGAGCATCCTGACCGGAAACATCACTGCCTGGTATGGCAACAGCACGGCACAGGACAAGAAGGCCCTACAGAAAGTGGTGCGCTCAGCCGAGCGTACCACGGGTATTGCACTACCCCCCCTGCAGGTTCTATACAACAAGAGGTGCAAATCCAGAGCCTGCAGGATAAAGACCCTCACCACCCCAATAACAGCCTGTTTCAGCTGCTGAGGTCAGGCAGACGCCTGCGAACCCCAGCTACTAGGACAGAGCGGCTTAGGCTCAGCTTCTTCCCCCAGGCCATCAGAGCCATGAACAATGAACATATTGAGTGCTCAGAACATTGAACTGTCCACACACAAGCACACATGAACACACACACGACACGCACACTGTGCACGCTCACACATGAGCAGCCACTTAACACTTTAACATGAGCGGGCACACACTCATGTCGCACACACGCACACTTATGGCCAAAGGAAAGGACACTTTAAATTAGAATAACAGGAACAGTGTATTGCACTACCAAAGCTAACTAGCATGTCACACATGCTCTGTAAATAACTATGTACAGATACCGAGATGTCACTCCATGTTACTTGCTACCTGTTACTGCACAATGTTGTTTTCTTCTTTTGATTCTATTATATGTACCACTGTATTGCACATCGTTGCGGGCAAGACCACCCGCATTTCATTGTATACCTGTATGCCGTGACAATTAAAACTCTTGACTTGACTTGACTTGACTGCTGGGCCTGCATGTTTGGACAGAGGAGATGATCTCCTTATCAAACAGACGAGCAGTACCAGCTTAGCCTGGTAATTAATCCAGAGGGACGACTGGCATTTCTTTGATGCCCATTAAATAACAACCTTAGCAGATGGCAAGAGGCAGACACCTCGAGACACCTTCATTAAGATTCCATGCCCCGCTCCTATGTCAAATTCTGTCACTTCCTCTATCTTTCCAGGACAGGCAAGAGTGTGTAGCGCATCTGCAAACGGAGGCTAACCTAGACGTAATAAGCTGCGGACAAGGTAGTTGGCAGTGGCACATATTGACAACGGGGGGGGGGGGGAGATAATGCTTCTGGCAACTCTCTTTGAGTACGTTAAGGGAAAATAAAGGAGAACCTGGTGTGAATTTAAAATGAAACACCACTTACACTCCATGTCCTTACCTAAGTGGAATCAAGGACGAATCAGGTTAAGCATACTAAATAATGTGTCTGAAGCAGCATTATTTCCTGTAGGTCACAGATGGCGTCAAGTCTTGCAGATGTGTGAGTGAGAGAGTGTGAGTGTGTGTGTGAGTGTGTGTGAGTGTGAGAGAGTGTGAGTGTGAGTGTGAGAGAGTGTGAGTGTGAGTGTAGCAGGATTACTGTAATTTTGATTACTGTAGTTTGCCTGGTATGTAGCCTTGGTTAGTGGCTGCCCCACCAATGTTTTACATATAAAAACGCCACTGTGCGTGCATGCACGTGAATGTGTGTGTGGGGGCCTCCACAAGAGTCTGGCCCAGAGGCCTCTGAATACTTAATCTGGCCTTGGTGGGTGGGTGGGTGTGTGTGTGTGTGTGTGTGTGTGTGTGTGTGTGTGTGTGTGTGTGTGTGTGTGTGTGTGTGTGTGTGTGTGTGTGTGTGTGTGTGTGTGTGTGTGTGTGTGTGTGTGTGTGTGTGTGTGTGTGTGTGTGTGTGTGTGTGTGTGTGTGTGTGTGTGAGTGAGTGAGTGAGTGAGTGAGTGAGTGAGTGAGTGAGTGAGTGAGTGAGTACCTGAGCAGTCTGCATATGCTGCTCCTGTAGCTCAGTCTCGGGCTGGCGGCGGCCACACTGGGGGGAAGCGGCGGACGTGACGGGAAGTAGAGCAGGACGGCAGCGAACAGCACCGCGATCGTTCCAAACTCTGCCAGGGCAAGACGGACACAGACGAGAGAGTGAGAGGCGAGAGAGTGAGAGGCGAGAGAGTGAGAGGCGAGAGTGAGAGACGCTCGTAGGTAGGAAGACTTGCTGTCATCAGTAGTTATGACTAGACCTGTCCCGACGTTGTAAAGATAAGATAAGAAAAGGTGAGATAATATAAGATATTCCTTTATTGATCCCCTTGAGGAAATCCGGGTGTCATAGCAGCATGGGGAAGGGGGGAGGGGAGGTACAGGTATGTAGAAACAGGAAATAGTAGAAAGACTATAAAAAATAAACGGTGTAAACAATATAATTAACTATGAATATAAAAATATGAGAAAAATAAACAGTGTAGACACTGTAGGTGCAGATGACACCTTTCAGCACACACGAAGAATTATGACATCTAATGGTGATGTCACAATAGCTACTGGCCAGGGAAAGCTGTCGGTTCTTTTTCAGAATTCTACAATGGGAACCTGAACAAACGTTCCCCAAAAAACTTAAACTTTCCGTCCACAATGCCAGCACTCTTGGAGGACGGCCCAATGCTAAACACAGAGACGCACAGGAGCCAAGTAAGTGCACTGTGAAAGGCCCATCCACAGCTCTGCCTGCTTTCCAAACCCCGCTCTAAATCTCCCGGCCCATCTTCCTTGGCATCGGACCGGGTCTCTCTATCGGAGTAGCAACAATCGTTCCCCCGTTTTTCCAAAAACGTCCGATACATCAATCTCCCTCTGTCCGTGTCATAAGATTGATGGAACAGCAGCTGCATATTATTCCCTGGCAGGGTTATACGCCATTGATTTGTCAGCCCCCACCCTCTGCGACCCCATCAATCTGTTTATTTGGCAAGGCCTATTGATGGCTGGCTTGTGGCAGGTGTAGGTGCTGTCAATGTAACAAATACTAGGTAGGTCAAACATCTCCGAAGTTGAAAATTAGGACCGACGGGCCCAGGAGTAGCATCAAGACGGACAGATATGACATCATCACACCCGCGACGCGCCGGTCCTGTGAACACAAGGATCTCATAATATGTATGGGAATTGAAAAGGTGTGTCTCAGCCGTGGAGCTGGTAATCATGAAGAATCACTCCTGCGACGGGAGTGTCTCTGGATGCATCAGCTAAGAACTATCCGAGCTCCTGGGGGGGTCGTTGAAGCGAAGCGGGCTATTCTCGGGCCTCGCTCCACAACGGTGGAATGAACTTCCCACCACAGTCAGGACAGCTGAAACCCGGCCAATTTTCTGCCATCCACTAAAAAACACACTTCTTCAATCAATATCTGAAATAAAAAAACAGACTAACCTTCTTACCGTATTTTACTATTACTGTAAGTACTTTGCTACTAAGAAATCTACCATGCCTAACTTACTACCTATTATGCTAATATGTCTTCTATACTACTACCTACTATGCCAATATGTCTGTACTACTATGCACTCAAGACTGTAGCACTCAAGTTCGACACTGTTTGACGAACAGTCTTACCCTTAGCTGCCAGAGTTGTACCCTTCCTGCTGATTTGTTGTACAGTGCAGTCGCTTGGGATAAAAGCGTCAGCTAAATGACTAAATGTAAATGTAAGAACCCTTCATCCACCTGCCATGAATGAAGAATGTCATTTGACCCTGTTTCTATGAACATGAATCAACTAAGTGACCCATCTACCAGAGTGTAATGTGTTCCTGCCATTCAAACAAGTTAAAGTCATTGCAATGATATATTTGTAATACAAAATAGTAGTCATGGCTTGCAGAACAGATGTATCTTTGGAAATCGTCCTGATCCCTTGTTTGTGTTTAAATGTTTTTTTGCCAACTATCGGTTTGAACCGATTTATGAGCAGTGAGGAACCCGAGGCCCACAGTGACTGCCACAGTCGTTTAGGAATATATTTGCTAATATTGCTATTTTCAACGACCGTTGTTCAGTATGTCTGCTTCAGATTAAATTGTTTGGGAGTTACAATGCACAGCATTGACTGACAGTGGAATTCTTGTGGTTTGCATTTAACGTGATGTGATTCTATGTGACGGTGACCTCAAACAATTGGTAATTATGTTCGCCTGGCAATGAATCCATCTGTCCTCTTTAAAGTAAGGAATGTACTCTTTCACTTGTACTGTACATGCTGATGAAGGCCGGATGGCTGAAAACGCTTTGTGCCAGATGAACAATTAAATCAAGTGAATGGTATATTTCTTCATAAAAGGATATAGAACTCCCTCCACCTTCAGGGATGGACGCAGATGAATCTCAATTCCCTCCAAATGTCTCCCAACCTCAGATACATTTCCTCATGACCTCCAAAATGTTTTACACTTTGAGAATTAATAGCAACGCAGCATTGGGTTAAACAAAAGCCACAGCCTCAATCTATTACAGGGTGGATGATTCTTCCTTTCTTCCCCTCTATGCCTTTTCATTTTCTGAATCAGTTAAGCAGAACAGTCCCAGCAATCTATTTTTCAGGAGGCCGGTTATGAAGATTATCGTTCACACCCCGTGGTATTTGTGAGAAAACCCTTCACCTGATTGCATTTGTGTCTCTCGACAAGAGACCGACATGGTGTCGAATGTGACGCGCCATCGATTCCCCCCCCCCCCCCCGTGCCCTGAGAGGGCCTCGCTGCACCCCCCCTGCACCAGACATCCGTACCTGCATACATAACCAGCTGGATCCGGTCCCGGATGGAGCCGTCGGAGACCGCCAGGGCTCCGTTGGTCACCATGGTGTCGTTGGGGGCGGGGACGACCAGGGGGCCCACGACGAACGAGGTGGCGGCTCCCAGGTAGCTGATGAGCGAGGCCACGGCGGTGGCGGTGGCCCTCTGGTCAGGGGCGAACCACGTGGTGGAGAGCAGCGGCCCGGCGCTCAGCATGGTGGGGCCGGCTAGGCCGTTCAGGAGCTGTCCGCCGTGGATCAACCTGGGGGCCAGACAGAGGAGGCAAAGTCTAGTTAGCTGTACGCACCAGAACAGCATTACGTGTGTAGTGTGCATCTTCAATATCTTCATATAACCATTTATATATAGTGTACTGCCGATGAACATTTTAAAAGTTCCATATTGTGGAAACGCCCCACCTTTTCAGTGCTTGTGCAAATACATTTGTGTCTCTGATGGGCCTACTAATACTCAAACTGCGAAATAAGACAACCCAGTCAGATTCAGTATTCAGAAACTGTGCCTTTAAACGAGTAGTTTGGACTTCTGTCTTTATGTGATGCCCCACGAAAAAGCTCAGTACAATGCATGTCCTTGACTCGTGTGTGTGTGTATGTGAAAAACATGTGTATACAAAATGGTGGCTTGCTCGTAATCTTTATCTTTTCTACCTAAAGTTGAACCTAATATATGCTTATTTTTTTGTCTTTTATCGTTTCCTCCCATCCCCCAATTTAGTCGTTATGCCAATACGCTTCCTGGTCATTGCGCTACCCTAGTAGTATACCCTCTGGGGAGGGTGTAGACGACCACATGTCTCCTCCGATACACATGGAGTCGCCAGCCGCTTCTTTTCACCTGACAGCGAGGAGTTTCACTGGGAGAGCGTAACGCGTGCAGAGGTTCACGCCGTCTCCCCCAGATACCGCTCCATGCTGAACAGGCGCCTCGACCGACCAGTAGGAGTCGCTATTACACTCAGTACAGACTAGTATCAGCTGTTGCAGAGTCCCAGTACAATCCATTACTTTGACTCATCAACAGTACAGAGTAGTAGTACCAATGCCAGCTAGCTTGCTTGTTATCTCACGCTCGCTATTGAGTAAAAACAAAACCATACGTTAAACGTGGAAGCTCAGACATTTCAAGCATTAACAATGTAACTTTCAGAATGAATGCTTTTGTTCCTGTAAATAATATTAGCCTGCTGTGACTCGCAAATATCTAGCTGTTAGCAATGACGGCAGCCAGCTAGCTCGCTTGTTCGATTGTGTCACATTCGCCATTAAGTAAAAACATCATATGTATGTAGGGGGGGGGTTGCCCATCCCTACTCAACAGTAGACTGCAGAGTAGTAGTACCAATACCATCTATTACTTTGACTCAACAGTACCTAGACTGCAGAGTAGTAGTACCAAACCATCTATTACTTTGACCCAACAGTACCTAGACTGCAGCGTAGTAGTACCAATACCATCCATTACTTTGACTCAACAGTGGTCTAGACTGCAGAGTAGTAGTACCAATACCATCCATTACTTTAACCCAACAGTACAAACTAACACCATTAGTTTGGGGTCACTGGGATACAGGTGGCTGCTTTATAATCCATGTTCCTTCTTTAAAGAAATATAATGTACTAAATCTAATGTACTAAATCTAATGTACTAAATGTACTAAAAACACAGAAAATAACTGTGCTTTGCTTTGATTTCTGACATGGAATACATGGCAAAAGAGCCCCTGTGTCAGATTAGTATATCCAACACCAATACTGTGATAGGTTGATATCTGGCAAATAAGTATTGGTATACTGGAATTGGTATCTGGGCGGCGCTGCCTAGATCAGATAAGTGTTGGTCATGGGGTGACAAGCGGGGAATAATCTTTGGCCATTTGGGGAAATGTCAGCCTCTCATACTCTCGGTCCAAAGCTGCAGTCTCACTAGTGCTCGTCCAAACACAGTTGTCTTAGATGGATGTGCTGTGGGAGAGGTCCCCTGCTGCGCCCCCCCCCACCCCTACCTCCCCTATGCCCTTCCAGAACTGAGACAGCCGGGCGACAGAGACAGCACACGGCTGATTGATTGTCTGTGTGCTCAGTAAAGACACTGTTCATTCCAGACTAGTCTGCGGTGGCCGAGGTGGGAGGGTGGGAGAAATTGAGAGGGAGGGATGAGAGAGAGGGGGGAGGGAGGGAGAGAGAGAGCAGGGGGGATGAGAGTGAGAGAGAGGGAGGGATGAGAGAGAGAGAGAGGGGTGAGAGAGAAGGAGGGATGAGAGATAGAGGGAGGGATAAGAGAGAGGGAAGGATATGAGAGAGAGAGAGAGAGAGAGGAAGGGAAGGAGAGATGAGGGAGAAAGATGAGTGTGTGTGTGTGTGTGTGCAGGGCCGCCTCAGGGGGTGTGCGAGCAGTGCGGTCGCACAGGGCCTCGCGGGAAGGCGGGCCTCGCACAAAAAAATTAAAAATAAAATAAAAAAGATATTTTTTTTTTTTTTTGCGAGGCCCCCCTTCCCGCGAGGCCCTTTTTAATCACAGACCTAAAATCTAGTTTTGCTTATATGCTTATTTATTTCACATTAGGCACGTTTGTTCCTGGCTCTGAGGCTCTGCAGGCAGCTCTGAGGCTCTGCAGGCAGCAGAATTGGTTTCAATGAGGGGAGGGGTTACAGGTAAGGTAGCGTCTGTTGAGTTCATTGTGTGTGTCTGTGTGCGTGCCGGGGGGGGGGACCGACTCATTGCCAGACGTGAGCGATTCGACTCACGCTCACGACAATGAATCGGCTCTTATGAACGAGTCGCTCATGACCGACCCATCACTAGCGTCTGACTATTTCGCGCGTGCAGCATTGGAGGTTATGCCAGCCAAGATGAAGAGGACATCGTTCGGCAGATGGACTGAAGATGAAAGTTGTTGCATGTTAGACAGTTCAGTCAGGCTAGCCATCCTGGCTAAAGACAGGGACAGCTAGTTAGCTTTAGCTACGTTATAATATTGAGTGCTAACGTGTGGTTCAGTCGGGATATAGCCATGATGATGTCGGCTAGTAGCTAGCTTAGCTAAAGGCTAACTAGCGTTAGCTAACCTAGAGACAGCGCGTGCAGCATTGTTATGCCAAGATGGTCGTTCGGCAGATGAACTTCGTCAACTCCACGCGGTTGTCTCCATCCTCTTGGACTAGGGATGGGTACCTTTCACATTTGAACCGGTACCTGTGAATCGATACCGGTACCCAACGGTACCTTTTTTCGGTACTTTAGTCTCAAGAAATTTAATTTACCTACCTCAGTCATAAAAAAGAAAATCCAAACTTCAAATAACTACAATTTCGACAGTTTTCGGCTTGTCATTGCTCCGACTGCTTTGTTGTTGAATCAAGTCAAATCCTAGGTAAGCATATATTGTGCGTGTGAACGTTGACATGAAAAGAAAAAAAGTAAAAAAAAATAATAATAAAAAAACATTTTGTATTTTTTTTTTGGTTTCTCACTTGATTCGATACTCGGTAGTACCGACGTGTTTCGGTTCGGTGCCTCAAAAGTACCGAATTCGGTACCAAATGCACTCTATTCTATTCCCGCCATCCATCGATAGAGAGAGAGAGAGAGAGAGAGAGAGAGAGAGAGAGAGAGAGAGAGAGAGAGAGAGAGAGAGAGAGTCTGAAGTGTTGGCCTGTATTGCTTTTCTCACGTTGTACAGTTTTTCAGTGGTAGCCGCATAGCTTGCTTCTGCGTTAGCTAATGGTTAGCGATAGCCGAGTTGAGCTAACTGTTAGCCAGTTAGCTGTTTAGCTACGACGTTAGCTGCCGGCTGCACTCGGCTGGGAACGTTAGTTTGATGCTATCAGTTAGCCTAGAGTTAGCTGTTAGCTTGTGCTACGACCATTGACATTAGCCGTGAGAATAGCAGGGGGCCCTGGCACTCTGACTACGACATCATCTTTGACAGAAGATGTAGTCGGGCCTGCACCATGACAAGGCCCCGGCCATAGCTTCTTTTTGTCCCGCCAGCGAGAGGCCTTTCGTCAACGTGGAGACCTGTGTTGCGGCCTTTCGCCCTGCGTTCCTTGGTGCAGGTAAGATGTCCATTGGACATTACCCCACTCTTCCTTCCTTCCCCTCCCGAATGTTTTGTTAATAACGATGTTTTTTTCCAGGCAAAACATATGTTACTTCACAACATTTGGAGATACGACATGTGCTGTGTGTGAATTGTCTTGGTCGTTTGTGTAACTTGGGTAGCGTTGGCCAAAGCTGTGTGTGGCCTGGTGTCAGTACCTGGCTACTCTATTTGCAGTTAGCCTATTTAGCTGATGTCGGCCATTGGCTCCTTGCTACTTTGTTTTCTCTGGTATAGACCCTCTTCTCTTTAGATTTAAGTGTTGATCTTTGTCCTTTTGGATCTATGTATATTCATGTTGCCTTTGTGAAGTTATCTTTTCCTTCTGTTTTGTTCTTCCATTAAAAGTTGAATATCCTTTAGGGCAGTGGTTCTCAAACTGTGGTACGCGTACCACTAGTGGTACTTGGTGGTACTGCTGGTGGTACTTGAAAACATTTACAAAAAAGCACAAAAAAGAAAAAGAAAAATTGTCAGGCCACTGAACTTAGAAGCAGGCCAGGCCAGTGTTTCTGGTTGCGGTGGCGCGATAGTTAGATAACCTAAGTGGGGAACAACCAGGAGATCACTGTGACAGAGAGTAATGCAGTCTAAACAGTCATAAATCTTTAATTCAACTTCAGCCCTGATCATAACCATTTATTTTTAGATTTTTTGTAATGTCAGATAAAAAATGAAGTACTCCCACTTTTCTGAAAAGAGTTGGTGTTAAATCTGACATTACAAAAAATCCATCAAAATCTGTGTTGCTGCTAATCATTGTGACACATGCCTAGCCTGTTATAATCCCCCCCAGAAAAATGTACTTTGCATTTGATATATTGAAAATATTTTACTTTTTTTGTGTTTTTTTTAACAATAATTTGTGACGCCATCACAGAAACTGGCATTTAAAGGGTAAACATTCAAACATGTATTGAATATGTGTTTTCTTTTCTTTTTTACAATAATTTGTGATGCCCATCACAAACACTGGCATTTAAAGGGTAAAATTTCAAAATTTCAAAAACCAGAATGCAGGAAATTAAGTTTTTGTAACAAAAATGTGTGTGTGTGTGTGTGTGTGTGTGTGTTGTGTGTTGTGTGTGTGTGTGTGTGTGTGTGTGTGTGTGTGTGTGTGTGTGTGTGTGTGTGTGTGTGTGTGTGTGTGTGTGCGAGAGAGAGAATGACGGACAATTGCTTGCTGTGTGTGAGAGAGAGAGAGAGAGAGATAGAGAGAGAATTAAGTACATTTGCTGAAATACAGTTGTTCTTAATTTTCTCACTTGCTATGTGAGAATGTTAGTTATTATGTTCTCAATGCTCCTTGCATTGTATGAGTTGTGTGGAAGCGTTTGCTAGTTCTAGTGCTATCCCTTTGTACATTGTGGCTGAGTCTGACAAAAGTTAACAATAAATAATGGTATTAGGAATACATTTGCCTCCTGCGTGAACTGTGCATAGCTGAATAGACTGTACTTTAACGCCGGTCTGCCGGTCATATGGTGGTACTTGGAGAGCCAGCTACGTTCTCAGGTGGTACTTGGTGTAAAAAGTTTGAGAACCACTGCTTTAGGGGCTCATCTTTGCTTATCTCTCTCTCATACATGCTCTCTCTCTAACACACACACACATGACACACAGACATGCTCTCTCTCTAACACACAAACACACATGCTCTCTCTCTCTCTCTCTCTCTCTCTCTCTCTTTCTAACACACACAGTCTGCCTATGGCGGCCTTTCTCGATGGCTAGGCTGTGCTCGCTGAGTCTGTACCTAGTCAAGGATCTTCAGTCACAGTGCTCAGGTATTCTGCCACTGTGTACTCTCTGTTTAGGGCCAAATAGCATTTCAATTTCTTTCCCATGTGTCTCTCTCTCTCTCTCTCTCTCTCTCTCCCTGTACACTGTATATTGACTGTAGAACGGGAGCTCTCTCTCGCTCTCTCTCTTGCTATATGTTGACTGTATCATGCCCAGCCTCGGGCAGCGCTATTATTTAAGAATATGTTGACTGTATGAAAAGAAAAGAAAAAAATTACCTTTTGGGGGGGGGGGGGGGGGGGCTCGCGTTTAAATCTCGCACAGGGCCTCGCATTTCTCCCAGGCGGCCCTGTGTGTGTGTGTGTGTGTGTGTGTGTGTGTGTGTGTGTGTGTGTGTGTGTGTGTGTGTGTGTGTGTGTGCAGGAAAGGGGACAATTCTGCATTTATTTTATTCACAGCATACTGACTTTTAAAATTCACACAGGGACTACTAAATACCTGAGCATAATTTTTCATCCTTCTAGTGCGCAACTGAAGACAGACCTAATGAAGGGAGCACACAGCGTGGTACAATCACTGACCTATATACACTGATACTACAGTATATACTGTAACTGTTACATATAGATATAGTGTGGTACAATTATCCCACTTTATTACATGGCGTTTTAACATTCGCCGAAATGCTTGATTGTGATTGGTCAATAGCCCCCGACAGCGGTGAATTCTTTTTCGATTAACCACCGGTGATTATTGTTTTTCGCAGCTGGAGTAATCAAGCCCCACTGACACACACTGTTTCAGTGCAATTAGACACACCTGCCGGGCTGCCGGCGATAATAATAATCACTTTATTTGGGCTGACAGAGCCACAGAACAAGTTCAGAGTGCACTGCAGACAGCTCACATAACGGAAGACAAAGCGCAGCGGTCAGAGACAGGACAGATGGATGGATGGAAAAATCACACGCCAGTCGTTAACTACGCCTCCCCGCACACCGCCGCCTCCAGCTCTCCCTCGTCTCTCACGCCGTCCTGCTTCCCCCGCTCTCACTTCTGAACCACCTCCTTTTCCACTCTCCCCCCCCCCTCACCCCCTCCACTTCCTCCTCTCAGGACGCACACGGCGCAGTGTGATTATAATCTAATTCATGTGAGGAGGCATGATAATGACAAAATGATCCCAGGGGTCGTCTGATCCGGAGAGCCCGCGCTGGTCCGTCTGCCGCGCGCTGCATCGTCTCATCAGGACCGAGGATCGCTCCGAGTCATCACCCCGACCGACCGCCATCAATGCTCATTGTAATGGAAAAAGGAAGGCGGATCCGACGACACTGGCTCGCCGCCTGGCGGAGAGACTATGACCTCATAGGGGACGCGTCCCCCGGCGTAGAGTCTATGACCTCATAGGGGACGTGTCCCCCGGCGTAGAGTCTATGACCTCATAGGGGACGCGTCCCCCGGCGTAGAGCCCATGACCTCATAGGGGACGCGTCCCCCGGCGTAGAGTCTATGACCTCATAGGGGACGCGTCCCCCGGCGTAGAGCCCATGACCTCATAGGGGACGCGTCCCCCGGCGTAGAGTCTATGACCTCATAGGGGACGCGTCCCCCGGCGTAGAGCCCATGACCTCATAGGGGACGCGTCCCCCGGCGTAGAGTCTATGACCTCATAGGGGATGCATCGCCCTGTGGTGAGTCTACGACCTCATAGGGGACACGTCCCCCGGCGTAGAGCCCATGACCTCATAGGGGACACGTCCCCCGGAGGTGACTCCACAGAGGAGTCACAAGGAGAGAGGAGCGTAAGGATTCAGACAAGGAGAGAGGAGCGCGAGGATTCTGACGAGGAGAGAGGAGCGTGAGGATTCAGACGAGGAGAGAGGAGCGCGAGGATTCAGACGAGGAGAGAGGAGCGTGAGGATTCAGACGAGGAGAGGAGCGTGAAGAGGATTCAGACAAGAGGAGGAGCGTGAGGATTCAGACGAGGAGAGAGGAGCGTGAGGATTCAGACGAGGAGAGGAGCGTGAGGATTCAGACAAGAGGAGAGGAGCGTGAGGATTCAGACGAGGAGAGAGGAGTGCGAGGATTCAGACGAGGAGAGAGGAGCGCGAGGATTCAGACGAGGAGAGAGGAACGCGAGGATTCAGACGAGGAGAGGAGTGTGAGGATTCAGACGAGGAGAGAGGAGCGCGAGAATTCAGACGAGGAGAGAGGAACGCGAGGATTCAGACAAGAGGAGAGGAGCGTGAGGATTCAGACAAGGAGAGAGGAGCGCAAGGATTCAGACGAGGAGAGAGGAGCGTGAGGATTCAGACGAGGAGAGAGGAGCGTGAGGATTCAGACAAGAGGAGAGGAGCGTGAGGATTCAGACGAGGAGAGAGGAGCGCGAGGATTCAGACGAGGAGAGAGGAGCGTGAGGATTCAGACGAGGAGAGAGGAGCGCGAGGATTCAGACGAGGAGAGAGGAGCGTGAGGATTCAGACGAGGAGAGAGGAGCGTGAGGATTCAGACGAGGAGAGAGGAGCGTGAGGATTCAGACAAGAGGAGAGGAGCGTGAGGATTCAGACGAGGAGAGAGGAGCGCGAGGATTCAGACGAGGAGAGAGGAGCGTGAGGATTCAGACGAGGAGAGAGGAGTGTGAGGATTCAGACGAGGAGAGAGGAGCGTGAGGATTCAGACGAGGAGAGAGGAGCGTGAGGATTCAGATGAGGAAAGAGGAGCGTGAGGATTCAGACGAGGAGAGAGGAACGCGAGGATTCAGACGAGGAGAGGAGCGTGAGGATTCAGACGAGGAGAGAGGAGCGTGAGGATTCAGACGAGGAGAGAGGAGCGTGAGGATTCAGACGAGGAGAGAGGAGCGTGAGGATTCAGACGAGGAGAGAGGAGCGTGAGGATTCAGACAAGAGGAGAGGAGCGTGAGGATTCAGACGAGAGGAGCGTGAGGATTCAGACGAGGAGAGAGGAGCGTGAGGATTCAGACGAGGAGAGAGGAGCGTGAGGATTCAGACAAGAGGAGAGGAGCGTGAGGATTCAGACGAGGAGAGAGGAGCGCGAGGATTCAGACGAGGAGAGAGGAGTGTGAGGATTCAGACGAGGAGAGAGGAGCGTGAGGATTCAGACGAGGAGAGAGGAGCGTGAGGATTCAGACAAGAGAGGAGCGTGAGGATTCAGACGAGGAGAGAGGAGCGCGAGGATTCAGACGAGGAGAGAGGAGCGTGAGGATTCAGACGAGGAGAGAGGAGCGCGAGGATTCAGACGAGGAGAGAGGAGCGTGAGGATTCAGACAAGGAGAGAGGAGCGTGAGGATTCAGACGAGGAGAGAGGAGCGTGAGGATTCAGACGAGGAGAGAGGAGCGTGAGGATTCAGACGAGGAGAGAGGAGCGTGAGGATTCAGATGAGGAGAGAGGAGCGTGAGGATTCAGACGAGGAGAGAGGAGCGTGAGGATTCAGACGAGGAGAGGAGCGTGAGGATTCAGATGAGGAGAGAGGAGCGTGAGGATTCAGACGAGGAGAGGAGCGTGAGGATTCAGACGAGGAGAGAGGAGCGTGAGGATTCAGACGAGGAGAGAGGAGCGCGAGGATTCAGACGAGGAGAGGAGCGCGAGGATTCAGACAAGAGGAGAGGAGCGTGAGGATTCAGACGAGAGGAGAGGAGCGCGAGGATTCAGACGAGGAGAGAGGAGCGCGAGGATTCAGACGAGGAGAGAGGAGCGTGAGGATTCAGACGAGGAGAGAGGAGCGTGAGGATTCAGACGAGGAGAGAGGAGCGTGAGGATTCAGACAAGAGAGGAGCGTGAGGATTCAGACGAGGAGAGAGGAGCGCGAGGATTCAGACGAGGAGAGGAGCGCGAGGATTCAGACGAGGAGAGAGGAGCGCGAGGATTCAGACGAGGAGAGAGGAGCGCAAGGATTCAGACGAGGAGAGAGGAGCGCGAGGATTCAGACGAGAGGAGAGAGGAGCGTGAGGATTCAGACGAGGAGAGAGGAGCGTGAGGATTCAGACGAGGAGAGAGGAGCGTGAGGATTCAGATGAGGAGAGAGGAGCGTGAGGATTCAGACGAGAGGAGAGGAGCGTGAGGATTCAGACGAGGAGAGAGGAGCGCGAGGATTCAGACGAGGAGAGAGGAGCGTGAGGATTCAGACGAGGAGAGAGGAGCGTGAGGATTCAGACAAGAGGAGAGGAGCGTGAGGATTCAGACGAGGAGAGATGAGTGTGAGGATTCAGACGAGGAGAGAGGAGCGTGAGGATTCAGACGAGGAGAGAGGAGCGTGAGGATTCAGACGAGAGGAGAGGAGCGTGAGGATTCAGACGAGGAGAGAGGAGCGCGAGGATTCAGACGAGGAGAGAGGAGCGTGAGGATTCAGACGAGGAGAGAGGAGCGTGAGGATTCAGACAAGAGGAGAGGAGCGTGAGGATTCAGACGAGGAGAGATGAGTGTGAGGATTCAGACGAGGAGAGAGGAGCGTGAGGATTCAGACGAGGAGAGAGGAGCGTGAGGATTCAGACGAGGAGAGAGGAGCGTGAGGATTCAGACGAGGAGAGAGGAGCGTGAGGATTCAGACAAGGAGAGAGGAGCGTGAGGCAGCGTTTCCGTTAGCGGGTAATTACCGGTATTTGACCGGCAAAATCTGTTGAAGTCAGACATATTTAATCTCTCCGGTCTTAATGTCCGGTGAAAATAATTCCCTCTAAGCACAATTTGATTATTTGAATTGTATTAAAATAGGCTAAAATTAAATAGCCTATGCGATGAACGAAACAATCATTACATTTGTTTCATCGTTGCTTCTAATAATGACAACGACGTTGTCAGCGAGAGCTTAGTGCTGGGATTGCGAGTGCATGTGAAGCTGCAGAGCCGGAGCAGCAGCGGCACAGTGCAGTACTCCAATTCAGCCATTGGCAATTCAGCTGTTGGGTGGGGGCGCTGCTGAGCGGTCCCCAGATAGAGCCAAAAAACAGCTGAATCTGCTGCTCTGCATCGACATACTCTCGCAAATAAGTCGTTGGGAGGTGGAGAGAGAGAGAGTCGTCACGCAAACCCACGATAATGTTGCCGTCTCTCTCTGCCAAATTTCTCAGTTCTTCGCTTGATATAATTAATACAAATGTCCAATATAACGGAATTCGTTAGCTCATAAAAATGTGATTATAACAGACTGCTGTTTATTAATGTCGGGTGACTGCCCACAGACACCTATTTGATTTAAAGTCGGCAGCAGCACGGAGTCTCTGGACTTATTTTATTTGGAATATAATGACTGTATACGCAAAAGTAGCCTAGTTTTAAGTAAAAATATTATAAATCTACATGCCTTGATGATGTCATTCTTTTGTTTTGTTGTCATTCTTTTGCCTATCAATTGTTTTT